>NW_020172812.1:827242-835550 GCF_003031525.2 Neophocaena asiaeorientalis asiaeorientalis | reverse complement strand
GTGAGACTCGCTCTCAGAGCCAACTCTGCTGCTGGCTACACTCCCCTCCCCACTCCCCACTGGGCTGGGAGAGCCCGGCAGCCTGTGGTCCTCAACTCTGCCTCCTCGGAGCACCGTTCCCTGACTCACCACGATTCCACTCCACATACCCAGAGATCTCTGCCTCCTTCTCTCTGCATTTCGGTCTGGTTGCGTCAAAGCTGGGGGCCCATCGCTGACCCAGAGGTCAGCTCTCAGGTTACCCGGGGAATGAAAAGAAATAAACAAAGGAAACCACAAACTGACTTGGTAAGCAAGGCCATTCTGAATACACAGTGGCAGATTAGAGCTGGGTTGCAAGTGCCCTGAAACCTATTATTCAAGTACGTGACTTATGTAGGTCAGTGTCAATAACCTCGGGCATGAAATGGTTAACTTTTATGATGGGTGAGGCAACCAATTTAAGTGGATGTTCAACAAGCTTTATTGCAGTTCAAGCCAATTTTTGATTAAGAAAAAGACACAAAGATTGGGGTAGCAATGGAACCTCATTCCTCCTTGGTGTAAAAGAAATCCTTGGGATCACTCAGACTTCCTAGGAGTGCCAATTTTGCCAATCTTGACAGAATTTCAATGTCCCTTTGGGCACTTTACAACTGGGAGAAGCTGCTTTGGTGCCTTAATTATGGCTTTGTGGTCTGAACTGTCAAGTATATAGAATATAAGTTTCATTGGAATAGAACTGATGACGCTTCAATTTTAATAGTCTTACTAACCTATTAGCAACTACAATTATTAATCTCTTTTAAAGTGTATTCAATTAGAATACGATTCAAAGATATAGTAAGTTCTACTGATCGGTAAGCTATTTGCTAACTGTTTATTCATTGGCTCTTATTAATTGTTTGATAATATTGTTGTTTTATATAAACCAGCATAGAGCATGTCTTTCAACCCATCATTCTTACCTAAACAAAATCAAAACCTTTTCCAGAGGTATTTCTCTGAAACTCCAATTCATGGCAATAGCTTCCTGTAAGTTCAGACACTAGTTCCTGATCCTGGTAGGATAAAAAGAATCCGAAGTCCATGTACTGTCTTGCTCAGAATCATACTGCATTTAGTGCTGGCTGCTGCCTTGCTTCTATGACTTTCCCTGAACAGTCCATACTTAGCTACACAGCCCCCATTCCTGTCCCCAGGTATCTCCTGTTCGTGTGACGGTTCCTGACAAGGGTCATCTGCTGACCTTTGGCTCAGGTTACGGATCTGGCGTCTGGACCCCTAACCCATCCTGCAGAGAAGGTAACTGATCATTTGAGGGACTCTTGCCATGATCATCTGGATGCTTCTTACCTCCTTGATCAACTGCACTCTTTTACAATTTCCCTTAGGTCGTTCTAGAAATTCCAGTTTTCCTGATATATCCACACTGGGTGTGACAGAGATAGAAAAATATAACAAGTGATGCGATGTTACTGATTCTCCACCTGCCCACCTCTCATCTTTGTCCTTGGAAACTTTAACTTAATTATACTGATGAATGTACGTCACATGTTCCTGTAGTAATCATCATTGTTACAGCCTTCTTTGGGAAGTTTCTTTACCCTGCTTTAATTTTCTCGATAACATTTACAACTACCTGACATTAAATTTTATATTTGTTTATTATCTGTCCCTACCATTAGATGTAAGTTCCACGAGAGTAGGGATTATACCTTGGGTGCTTAGAACAGTGCCTGGCACATAGATGGCAGGCAATATGTATGTTTGTTCAATAAATGTTGAGTGGATAAATTAGCCATATACAAGGAAGGTTTGCAATACCAAGGAGACGATATTGCTGATTATCAATATAATATGCCCTCTACAGGAACCTTTAGGACTAATATGTCTAGGATGTTTTGTTATTGTCTTGCCTGATATTAGGAGATGGATGAGATATTGTGTCATACTGGTTAAGGGCACAGATTCTGGATTCAGACTGTTGAGGCTTGAATCTGGTTTCAACTCTTACCATCTGTTCAAAATTTCTTGCAAGATACTTAATCTGTGACTCAATTTTGCCTCTTTAGAATGGGGAGGAGGTGATAACAGTGCCCTTTAAGGGCACTCAAAGGATTGTTGTGAAGATGAAATAAAATAATGTATCTGAAGCTCTGGATATAGTGATTTCCTCATAGTAAGCACACAATAAGTGCTATGTATTACAAGTTACAATGTGGTTACAAATAACGGAAGACAGCTCACGTTGACTTCAATGATAAAGGTTCATGTAACTGGTTCATAATTGCTTCAAAGGCCAAATGTGATTCAAGATAATGACTCTACTCACATTTTTCTACAATTCACTCCTTCTACCCTTCTCCCTTTGGAGATTTCATTCTTCGTGACTGGAAGGTGTTACAATAAATTTTGACTTTACAAAAACATAGTGCACTACTGAAAGCAAGAGAGATTCTCTTTAGATAGTGTCTATGGAAGGCTGAGGAAGTTCTTGCCTACAGAAATAACTGACATCTCTCTGGGAAAACTGCATCACATGCCCATCTTGACCCAGTTGCTGGGACCTCTGGGATTGGATATATTGACTGACAGAAGCTAATCACGTGTAACTTCTTGGACTGGAGATGGGGGTCAGCTTGTATAGAAGGAATAGAAACCCAGACCAAAACTGGGGCACTATTAATTTAAAAAAGGGAAAATGGATGCCAAAAATAGCCAACATATTATATTGATGAACAATCTATAGAGAACTTCTTCAATCCCATTGATGCTATAAAACAGGCAGAAGGAGAAGAAGTTTCATCAACATCACCATCACCTTCACAAAACATTTATTTTGGAGAAATGGTTTACCTGATACACTGTGATGGACAGTGTTCCTCTGTCTGCTAAAAATATCACTCCACTCTCTCCCTATTCAACAGTCCCTCCACCAAAAAATACATTCTGTTATTATTTATTTTCTGGAATCTTTTGGATGTCTTTGCACACAATATGAATGAGAAGCCTTAATCCCTTATGATATTGGATTGTATTCTTAATTGCATAAAATAAAAGCATCTTTTGCGGTCAATTCTCTCATGTAAAGTAAAAAAAAAATAATAGTGAGTGAATTTAAAGCGGGAAGATGATAAATTTTATGTGATTTTTTTCTTATAAATCTTAACGTGTCGATTTGCAGAGGATACTGAAATATAATCCTCATTTTATCATGGTGACAAAGGTTCACGGCACAGTGTCAAGTATCTTGTTTTGGAAATGTTCAGGCCATTTCTTATTCTTGCTTTTTTGTTGCTGTTTTCTTAATGTTATGCACAAAAGACACTGCTTTCATTGTCACCTTCTACATAAAACACCATTATTGACATCTGAGGATTAAGTTTTAATTGAAGTAAGATTTCAAATGGTCTGTTATCTGTGATCCCTATATAATGATCACAAAGACATCCTAGAGCAGGCAATGAAACAGATAAATATGTTGAAAAGACAGCTAACAGCTCCATTTAGCTCACCCACGCTTGCCAAACTTGACACACACAATTTATCCCAGACTGATGGAAAGGGAGCATAAAATATAGCCAGATTGTGATACTGTATGTTTCTCAGATGGTGTTTCCTTGGGCTGAAAATCAGGTGTCTCATATGCCCAGATATGGTATTCAGATAGGTGCAGATGGGCTTTTTGCCCAAACTCATCATATTTTTAATGTTTTAGTTTGGAACTTGCTTGAGAGCAACGTTAATGGTGAGTCTCTCATCTATATAACATCTTGGATGACAAAGAGAGAGTGGAGAATATCCACCAAGCCCCAAACTAACCCTTAGGGGAGAAGTGAGAAGTGAATCCAACAAATATTTAACGAACAATAATATTTTGAGACCATTATTGTAAATGATAGGAAGTAGAAGGTTTGCTGTAAAAGTGACTCCAGTGATTTTTTTTTTTTAGTCTCTAGATTTTTAAAGATCTTCAACAAAACTCAACAGTTTTGCCAGGAGAACGTGCCAGAAGGAATCAGCTCTGGGCTGATGAGACTGAATTTGAATCTGTTCTCAAAAGTGATTCAAGGGCTTCCCTAGTGGCGCAGTGGTTGAGAGTCTGCCTGCCGATGCAGGGGACACTGGTTCGTGCCCCGGTCCGGGAAGATCCCACATGCCGCGGAGCGGCTGGGCCCGTGAGCCATGGCCACTGAGCCTGCGCGTCGGCACCCTGTGCTCCGCAACGGGGAGAGGCCACAACAGTGAGAGGCCCGCGTATCGCAAAAAACAAAAAAACCCAAAAAACCCCAACAACCCAGCAATTTCCAAACAGCCTCTTCAAGTAAGTAAAAGCAGTGACAAGTCTTGGCTTTTGCTTTCCAAAGGAGCACATGATAAAAAGGGTAATAGACACAGAGATGTTATGAATAGGCAACACACCATGCTAAAATGGTATGAACCACAGGTGACAAGGAAAACTTACCGTTTGGTATTATCTTCAAAGAGATCTGAATATTTGTTAGGAGGACTGGCAGCGGGACCAGGATATGTCACTTTGCTCAGGGGTGGCAGATTGGGTGTGTAGACGTAAGAGAAAAACAATGTTTTGTTTTCTTTTTCCCATTCGCTTTCATGGAGGAAGCTTACCCGCCCTCTATTGCAATCAGTTTCACCACTTTCTTGGAAAAACACTGCTGCCTCTCCTGCTCTCTTGGCCAAATCTCCCTTGCTGGGAATGTGGCTCTGCTCTCTAAGCTCTGCAGTGCCCCAGGATGCCCCCAGGAGAGCTCTCTAGGACTGTCAGGTTGACTAGAAGAGTCCACAGCATGCAGCCAAGGGCCAGAGCACAGCAATAAGAGCAGGCTTCAGCTGAACAGAAGGGAGTGAGGCCAGCGTTAGGAAGACAGCGTCAGGACTGCAAACCAGAGAGGGCTCGTCCTGCAGCCTGGAACCACTTGATCCGTTCTCTACCTGGAAAATGCCCCCTGAGTTGCCCAAACCCGGCTCAAAATCCTACTTCCCTCCTCCCCTCTCCAGACTTGCCCAGTCAGAGGTGATGGCACCTTTTCCCATTACAGCCACTCTCTCTTCCCCTTGCGTTGTTTACCTGCATGCTTTCTCTACCCAGACTGTGCACTTTTGGAGGAAAGAGGTCCTGGCCTATTTATTTGTATGTTCCCCAAACCTGGAATCACAATAGTACGGATGATGATGGTGGAAGCGAACACTCATACAGCACTAACTATGTGCCAGCCATTGTTCTAAGCTGTTCACATACTTTCACTTATTAACCTTTATAACAATCCTATGAGGCAACTTCTATTAGTCCACTCATTTTACAAACAACAAAACCAAGACCTAGAATGGTTAAGTAGCACTCTAAAGATTCTGTAAGAGGGACACACAGCCTCTGAGTGTTGGGACTACTGGCATACAAACTCAACATTTTTTCTTTTTAAAAAAAATTTTTTTTCTTTATTGGAGTATGATTGCTTTACAATGGTGTGTTAGTTTCCGCTTTATAACATAGTGAATCAGCTATAAACTCAACATTTTGACTCTGTCCTTTCTCTACTGCCCAAGCAAATGGTAGGGAGTTGACAATTTTTTTCATGAATGAATAAACAGACTGGGGAAGGAACCTGAAACAAATGCCACCTACGAATGGTTTAGATGAATTTCTTTTAGTCCATGAAATACATAAAGACCATATCTTGTTCTCAAATCTTAGTCTAACAAAAATTTGATTTCTTGAATAATGAATTTCTTGAATTTTTTAACATGTGTCCCCACATCTGATTTTGATGCAGAGGGCGTTTGGCTTGGGCTTCAGGAAACACTGCCTGGAATAAATAAGGTAGGTGGAAACACTGTTTTTGTACATAGCTCGTCATTCTTGACCATCAGAGTGAAAGGTGTCAACCAAATGGTGACCATTTTTTTGTAATGAAGGCCCAGAGTCACACTGGTTGGTCAAACAACTCTGTCACAGCCACAAGGACATGCCCCAAGAAAGCCTACCGGACTGGAGAATCCAGTCCATATGCTTCTGTTACAGGAAAACTTCAACAAATAAAAATATTCGGAGAGCAAACGATGTAGTGGACATATGAGTAGCACTTATCATTGAATTAGCTAGGCCAAGGTGCCATTGATCTACGTTCTGCCTCTTCACAAATGGCATCTTCATAAAATGAAATGGTGCTCCAAGGCTTCTGCCAAATTAGCAGCACCCTTGTATTAATCTAGATGGTTAGAAAATCATCCAGCTCCCTTGGGGTCCAGAAGAAAAGTAGCTACATTTGAGAATACCCAAGACCCCAGAGTCACAACTCTGTTTTTCTAATCTGTTTTCTTCCCAGAGGATGTGCAGGGAGCACGTCAGAGAGGTCAGTGTTCTCCACTAAGCCCTGGAAATAAACCATCCAGGGGTTACCAGTAAAGCGCAGGGAGAACTGGGAAAGGAGGATTGGTGAGATATGTGATTTCTGCATAAGGAAGCTGAGACCAAGGAAGCTTGCAGGTTGACTTCTTGAGATGCTGGAAGGTGGGTAGCATAAATATTTCTTAGAAAACCAAGAATCCAGTCTGCTTCCAGCTCAAACAGGCAAAAGGCCACTGAGCTCCAGCATGTACTAGGGAAAGCAAACGAGTGGAATGTGACCTTTCTTATTCTTACACCATGTGTGTATCACCAGTGCTCTTGGCCCATCACACATGCTCATATAATTATTCCTAAATGACCCCGCTGTGTTGAAAGCTTGCTAAAGTTCTGGTAAGATGATGAAATGAAATCTGTGTTGCCTAGGGGGAAAACTCTAAGGAAACACAAATTTTAAATGTGGATGGTGTGTGTGTACAGTTTTGTGATGACTATGTGTTGGAACAATGTGACTTTTGCTATCTGGATAACTGGCAATGCGCCAGTAATATCTGAGCTATAAAATTGCTAGGGGGATTATTGCAAAATGTGCATGCGGGAATCTTTGATAAATGATATGCACATCCACACATCAGCAGAGTTTGTACTCTTTTCACTCCCAACTCCTCAGCGACGAGGCAGGCTGATTGGATATGGTGATAGAGGATCAAAGGAATTTTCAGGGTGGCCATCCTCTGACCTTTCCAAAGCAGACAAACACTCAGGGTTGCATGGAGACATAACAATATACGGTGACATGGAGATTTTCGTAACCAGACACAGACATAAACAACCAAAATTGTGCCCAACTTTGCCCCCTTGATTAGGGGTGGCTTCATCCTTTTTTTCCCCCAAACTAACTGATATTCCTGGGTCTTATGAGAATCAGTAGGCTTCTTAAGAAAGAACTTCCAGGGACTTCCCTGGTGGCGCAGTGGTTATGAATCCATCTGCCAATGCAGGGGACATGTGTTCCAGCCCTGGTCCAGGAAGATCCCACATGCTGCGGAGCAATGAAGCCCGTGCACCACAGCTACTGAGCCCGCGTGCCACAACTACTGAGCCCATGTACCACAACTACTGAAGCCCACATGCCCTAGAGCCGATGTTCTGCAACAAGAGAAGCCACCACCATGAGAAGCCCGCACACCACAATGAAGAGTAGCCCCCCCGGCCGCAATTAGAGAAAGCCTGCGTGCAGCAATGAAGACCCAACACAGCCAAAAAATAAATAAATTAATTTAAAAAAACCCCACTTCCATATCATTGACATTTTGGGACCACATAGTCCAAGCCTCACAGTTAAGATAGCTAAAAGCTGAGGTTACATGGCCTATTCAAAAATCACGTTCAGTTGGTTGCAGAACCAGGAAGCTGAGCATAAGGCTCTAGACTGTACCTTCTAAATACAATTGGCTCTTGCCCTGCCCATCATCTAATCACAGAAATATGCAGGATTTGTGTCCTTCTGGTTATTTAACCGTGACACATTTATTTGGATGATGATATTTCTAACTTGTATCACCTACATCCTCTGGCCTGGAAAAAAGTAAACAGTCAGAAAACATTTCTTATAATATTTTCTGAATGCAACAAATGAACAAATGAGTCATATATCAATGATCTTTTTAGATTTTCAGTATATTTTTACATCAGTGTATTCCTTTTTAATCTAAACTGTGATTTTTAAAAAATATAAACTGTTGGGCTTCCCTGGTGGCGCAGTGGTTGAGAGTCCGCCTGCCGATGCAGGGGACGCGGGTTCTTGCCCCGGTCCGGGAAGGTCCCACATGCCGCGGAGCGGCTGGGCCCGTGAGCCATGGCCGCTGAGCCTGTGTGCCTGGAGCCTGTGCTCCGCAACTGGAGAGGCCACAGCAGTGAGAGGCCCACGTACCGCAAAAAAAAAAAAAAAAAAAAAAAAAA
>NW_020172812.1:826406-827188 GCF_003031525.2 Neophocaena asiaeorientalis asiaeorientalis | reverse complement strand
TAAACTGTCATTTACATTTCTGTTTTTTACACACACTGCAACCAACAACAGCATCACCCATGGCGCCATCATGGCAACTCATCATTAATGCCAGCAGAGTCTACATTCAAAGCCATTCACCTCCAGTTTTCCATTACAAGGGTCAGCTTCTCAGGAGGACCAATTACAAATGGCAAATAAAGATAAATACTTACACAGACACCTTAGAATCCATTTTTTCCAAAGGCAGTCTTTCTGATTGGATTATTACTCCTGGCTGTAGCTAAAATCAACAACCACAAATGATGTGAAACCTACCTTTCTCATGCTAGACACACACACACACATGCACACAGCACAAAACATGCCTGTGTTTTCTAACCCTTCTGTTTTCAGTTTTAAAACTGATGCATTATTTGAACAATACATGATTATTTCCTGCTGCTTTTTCAGCTGCCTGTCTGGTGCCCCTGATTGCTACGTGCCAGTGCAGGCTACCCCATCATCCAGGGCCTGCCTTATTTTCCTCACTAGTGGATGGGTGTGCAAAGGCACGGTTTTAAGATGGAAAGGTAATGCATGCACTTTTTCTTCCTTTGAGCTCAGAGAAGCCGGTTCTGAATTGAACTGGAAAGTCTTCAGCTGCCCCAGTAACTCTCTTTTGATTACCTATTGGCCCAGGGCATGGGATGTGCTGCTCCCAACCCAGCAAAATAACACTGTGGAGAAAACTGTATAGAGAGTGGGCCCCTGGAGAGGAAGATTTCCGATTCCCCCTCTTCCCATCAGCCCATGTGCCACCC
>NW_020172812.1:512084-825974 GCF_003031525.2 Neophocaena asiaeorientalis asiaeorientalis | reverse complement strand
GTGTATTGGTTGTGTGTGTGTGTGTGTGTGTGTGTGTGTGTGTGAGAGAGAGAGAGAGAGAGAGAGAGAGAGAGAGAGAGAGAGAGAGAGGGCATTGAAGCAAAAGGGAGGTACACTTGAGCTTATTCTTTATTTGTTGATATTTGTTAATATTGCTTTGGCCAGAACTGCATGATTGTTGGAAAGTAATTTTGTAGCGTGAAAGTCCCCTTTACCAAGATGATGCCTTTTATCTAATCTGAGTCAGGTGCACTACCTGAAGATGCCCTTGTAAATCCTCCACGATGCTAATTAGAAAATCCAACAGAAAAACAAAACAAAACAAACCCCACAGTCCCTATGGATACCAAGAAAAGTAACCCAAGAGTTAGATTTAAAATGCTAAAAATATTTTAAGTTAAACAACTCAGTCTCTGTAACTATATGTAATATACTGTATGATTACAAGTCTGTATGATTCAGAGTCTGCAACTCTGAAAATATATACTTATCTCAGTGGTGATAGCACATCAGTTTTTACTTATCTGTCGACAACCGAGTGTTCTCAATATCCCAGTGCAGGTTCTGATACAGAAAGCAGAGTGCAGAAAGGGAGAAATATGTGGTCAGGGGCCCTGCAGGTCTGATGTGGTGCAGCTCGGTATGCAGGGGAGCTGAGGCCTAATGAAATCTGAGAGCTGTTTCTACTCAGTTTCCTTGAAGTGCTTCCTCTGAATCATCTCATGGGGTCCTTGGACCAAAAAGAGATGGCCTTGACTCCCACCTACCTCTGCTTTGAAAATGTAAACCTAAGGCGTCCCAGATGGCCCAGCTTTGGGAGCTTGCTTCTGGGTTTTTGTACTTTCTTTTGAGGCCAAGCACGATACAAGAAATGGTGAAAGGACTATGGGTTGTTTGATAGGCTAGCACATTCAGGTTGGGACAAGCAGTTTCTGAAATACTCCGCCCGCCCCTCTGAAGCACCAACTCCGCCCTTAGCAGAGGCCGCAGGACGGCTTCAGGTGCACGACTTTAGCTAATTTCCTTGCTGGTCTCACTCCTTCGCCCGGAGAGGATAGATGAGGCAATCGTTGCTCCCTGTCATGATGAGCCAGTGCCCTAGAGAACATTTCCTAATCCAAGCTCCACCCTCCCTGAGGATGAGTTTAACCTAAAAAGTTCTGTGAAGGGGCGCCAAAGGAGTCCTGAAAAACCACTCAGAGGGAAGGGATTCCAACCTGCTGATGGAAGGCCACAGGGGAAGGATGGGATGGAGTAGAGACACTCCTTTATCTTGATGGATGACTTAAACACACAGATGCCTTTTTAAAATAAATATACATACTCAGTGCCTCCTTTCCTACCCCCGTCCCAGGTGCATACACCACTTTTTTCCTGTTTTATACACACACACACACACACCACTACCATGGCCACCCCATAATCACGTGTAGCATGATGAGACAGCTCCAAACTGGAATCCTGTGACCTCACATGCCTCAGTTTCCTCAGATGATAAGAAGAAATACTGACAGCTCCCTTGTCTGGGAAGTTGCTGGGACTGGGAAAGATGGCGTTGCTCACCGGGAATCTTGCCCAGTGCCTGCAACTCTATAAAGGTAAATACCAGTCCTCCTCCCCGGCTCTCTACCCTCGTTTCTGCTTGAATGAGCCCTGGACGCTGTCCTCATAACCTCTCATTTTCAGAGGTCTTCACATTCATAAAACATCCTTCTTTCTTCACGTCGGAAGGGATTTTGCCTTCTGGGACCATAACAGTCATCCTACACCCCCTCAAATGCCTGTTTCTATACCTGAGAGCCAGATACTTGGGAAGTTTTCCTCCCTTCTCCCCTCTGTCACTTAAAAGATACTTAGATGAAAATGGCACGTAGCTGGAAGCGCTTTCCTCAGCAAGAAAGCTTTCCCTCTGGGTCTCTGCAAAGCCATCTAAACAGAGTCTTCACAGATTGAAATTGAGCTCCACCGAGGAGCCCTCCCAGCAACGCTGAGTTGCTTTCCTCTTTGGGGTCTAGGGTCTGTGTTCCCTGAACGAAGATCCCTTTGACTTCCACAAATTGGAATAACACCTACCTCAAATATATTATTTGATGAAAGCGGATGTCAGCAGATACTGCCTATGTAATTGATATTTGATTTATTCAAGATTTATGCATGCTGTGCCTTAGATTTATTAATGATAATCCCCAGCTCTTGTGTTTAATATAGTGGAACCAAAACATAATTTGCTGGGATCAGTCAGAAATGCATCAAAGTGATTAACTCTACATGCAAACCATTACCCAGTGACATCCCTACTGTGCACAGTGCAAAAAGAGGCAATAATACAGTAATTGGCTTCACTTATGCAAGTGAGACATTTGCCGTGATTGGTCCCTTTTATCTCTGACTCTGCATCTCTACATCCCTTGTCATCCTTTGATGCTCCTTTGCCAGGCAGGATTTGCCTGAAATGAGCGTGCGCGCGCACACACACACACACACACATACACACGACATCCCACCCCAGCAATTATGTGTGAAGGCAGGCGCAGAATCTTGCTAAAACAGACAGGAGAGTTACTGCCCTTCTCAGGAGGCCCCCTGGTGGGGCACTGCTTCCGGTGGGGATGAGGGACCACCTCCCTCTCCCAGGGGAAAGCCAGCAAATGCGAATCATATCCCGACATCGCTCTTTATCCACATCTGTCACTTTTATCGATACCCAGACAGGCTGCAAAACCATTGCTATCTTGGAGTGGACATTTGGAACTATGCAAACAATCACTGAGATAACTTTTTTGGGGGGGAAATGCCTACTCATTTATGTTTGTTTTCTGTTTCAGCTAATTAAAACTTAATTGGATGGACAACCCTTTATTATAAGACGATGCCCTTCCCACTTTTTGGTTTTAAAATATTTTTTCTATTATGAATTGTTGATGATAGTAGATGAGAGCAGTTTAGATTTTAAAAATTTAAAAAGATTTAAAAAATTCACAAGCAGAAATAATATACACATGTGGCAAAATATTCAAAGTCTATGAAAATGCGTGAAATGAAAACTAGAAGTTTCCTTTCTCTGTTGTATCCTCTACGTCCAGTCCTTCTCCCCACTGGTAGTCACTGTCATACCTTCTAGAGTAGCCTTCTAGAAAATGTAAACCTAGTATACGTACATATATATGCACCATGTGCTTTTCATTTAATACTGTATCTCAGAGATGTTTTCTGGTTTGCACCTGAGAGGAGAGCCGTCTGATCGTCTTCCATGGGTATCTATGATCATTTTTAATTGTTTAAAGTGCTGCTTGTCCTGGCAGTGCTGTACGGTAAGATTGCTATTTGGAAATCATTTAAACATTCCAGCTTGGGAATTGTGGCTACAATTTAGAACAAGGTAGCATCTCGTGAGGATTTACAGCAAGAGGGAAACACACTGCCTCCCGCATTTTACAGCAAAACTTGTAAATAGTCCTTGATTTCTCTGTTGCCTGCAATGTGCCATCTGTCTTCAGGGCATCTGGTGGAACGGATCAGTACATCAGCCTGGCACCTTGATGGGCAAGGGCATCTCTGACTCCTGCACGTAATGCCAGGTTTAGATAGGATTTTAGTGTATTCAGTAACACGTTGGTAAACACCGCTTACACCATCTACCTCATGGATCTAACGTCATTCACAGCTAATTTAAAATGAAGCAGTCCCAGGAGGTTTATTTTTGGTTCCTTCATGGAACAACATTAATCGTTGTGCATCAGTTTCTCTTTTGCTCCCTAAGCAGTATTAGAGGTATGGTAAGAATATACAGGGACAGCTCACAAGGGGCATTCTTTGGCACTTTTAACGCCATTGGGGAACTGCCCTGAGAATCAAATGGGTATCTTTTGATGTTCTCTTAGCTCATCTTTTTCAATCGTTTTGAACAATGCCCCGAGTTCTGAATGGTGTTCTGCGTGGGCTAGGCCCGCCAACGCACTTTCCAGGACTTGGTCGCTAAGCACACCCTCTGCTCAGCAAGCCTACCTGGCTCCTGAGCCTGGACACAGTGGTCCCCTCTCTGGACCCGTTTCTCTTAACAGCTACAGAAGCTATTCCTGCTTCAGCAATTCAAGTGATCTATTTTTCCTGTCCCCAAAGGTAATCGATTCCTGCCTCTGAATGCCGTGGATGATGAAGAGCTATGTATTTGCTGGGCAGCAGTCGACCAGACGAGGTCCAGCTGGACTCACTTCCAAAGGCTGTCGCTGCCACAGCTCAGCCCGGCCTGAGGACTCAAGGCCTCAAGTCTGAGAGAAATCAGCACAGGGTTAAGAGAAGCCTGAGGGAGTGACTTCCAAATGTGAAGTATGGCTGCCACTCTTCAGAGTGTAAGTCTTCAGATTCTCAGGAGATAAGGGGACCATGGCTGGTACAGCAATGGGAGGGGAGGGATGCGTGGGCAGTTTGAAAGCTGATAACCATTATGGTGAGTTGAGTCTTCAGCAAGGCTCACTTGGGTGCAAATACCAACTACATATGCTTCTTCTAGCTAAGAGGCCTCAGAAACGACACCGAACCTCTCTGGACCTCAGTTTCTTCTGGAGGAAAAACGTCTACCTCGGGTGTTATGGAGCAAACTAGGAAAATGTGTATGAGGAAATGTGTATTGGAAAAATGACATGTGATGCTAGCAGAGTGCTTGCAACCAACACCTGATGGACAATAACATTGATAATAGTAATAGTTATTACCATTCAACAAGGTCCCAACATTCAGGACGCTAGCGGTTTTCTCAGTGAAAGGCTATGAGGATTTCAGAAACCTCAACAATGCTCTTGAGGACACCTGAACTCTACCAGGTCACCACCTGCTCACCATCTACCACCATGGTCTTTAGGCTCACTAGCCTTAAACTCTCTTATGTCTCCCGTGAGCTATTGATATTGACAATCCCAAAGGGGTGGTTTTGATGGTGTCTATTAAATGCAGGTCCAACACCTAGATCCGAGAAGTATCATAAGGAGGAAATAAATGGAGACCCTGAAGCAGCAAATGTTTAATTAACTTCAAAGTACCAGGGAAAGGCTGACTGGCTACTTAAATTTCGAAAAACATTAGCTCCCCTCCTGGAAGTGAGTCCTTTCTGTCCAGAGAGCAGAGTGTTCACATTCAAGTTATTGAAATGACACATGACGCTGAGTTTGGGTGCTTTAAGGCTTATGAAACCTCCTTTACTTCTGAGCCGCTCTTAAACTTGAGGAAAGCTGGTAATGTGGGGATTATTCATGACACTCTATTGGGTTTGCACAATACCAGGATATCAAGATGAAAGGATGTTCAAGGTTCTTCTGGACCACCAAGTCACAGGTATTTGTAGAAGGCTGGAGTCTGAAGGGATCCTAGAAATCCTCTTAGCCCTTGGGCTTTCAAACATCTTTGGCATGGGTGCAGAGCAGGTTCTATCAAATAAAGTCCTGTGCAGGATACCGATAAATGCAATTGATAAATGTGCACTGGAGGAGGAGAAGAGAATTCCCCTCTGGACAACTCTGGCATTGGAAACACCTTTGAAAACCACATCTGTTTAATTTAATTTTCACCCAGTAGAAGAGGACTATGAGACAGTGCTATCTGAAAGCATGGTCTCCTGAGCACAGCATCAGCCTCACCCGGGAACCTGTTAGTAATTCAGATTCTCAGGTCCATCCCAGACCTACTGGTGGTGGAGTCCAGGCATTTGTGCTTTTACAGTCTTTTGAGATGGCTCTCATGCACATTCACTCAAGTTTGAGAACTGGTCCTCTAAGAGCCTTTCAGTGAATACTGTAGGCTCTTTTAATAAGATTCAGTTTGGGCAGATGGCAAGGCTAGCTCTCCACAAATCTCATTGAGATTCTGGGGTATGCATGCTATCCTGGGAATGGTTCTCTTCCATTCCATGCACTTTAGTAGCATCGCAGAGAACTGTAAGTCTACTGCACTTTGGAAACAACTCAAAGGTGGTTCTTTTAAACAAATGGCTTACAATCAAGAGATGTTGATTCTCATAGGAGATTAATTTAAATGGATTTGACCAGTAGCCCAAACTGTTGCAAGGGGATTATACCCAAATATATGCTATTCCACAGAAATTATAATTTGTCCGTTATAAAAACTGAGCACACCTTGAATTTAAAGAGTGATTTTTAATTTTCAAGACATGTTTCCCATGTACTATCTTGTTTAATAATGCCCTCTCCTGGCACCCTACAAGTTAGGGGTGAAAAAACGAAGAACAGAGAGGTTAGAAAAGCTTTCCTAGGCCACATGCCTCCACAGTGGTACAATGAATATTCAAATTGTGTTCTCCTGATACCTAGTCCGTTATTTTTTCTGATGTTCCAGGAAATATATTAGATAATTTCCTAAGATGTGAATTTTCAACCAGATAAGTGTTCTCTGCGGGGTTGCACCCTTTTCTCTCTTCTGTTGTTTATAACGGATCGTAATAAACTTCATAAAGGGCCTGAAATTGTTGAATCCCTACTTCAGTAATTAGTTAGGGAGCTCCAGGTGAGATGTGAGGTGTCTTAAATAAGGCAACTCTTCCCTTCTGATCCTCTTGGTGGGCATCTGTTTCTAGTTGTAACTGACCAAACACTCCCGTTGCAGGGAAACTAGTAACATCTTAACATATGGTCTTGAATCTGGGCCGCCTAATCACCTTGCATGGAGATTAACTGAAGGTGTCAATGGCATCGTTCCCGGCCAGGAATGTCAAAATACTGGCTTGGCCTCCTGTGTACATGTTTTAAGAGGATTTGCTATTGATACTGAACTGGATTAATTTTAAATATAAAGAAAAACACTGTAACTTCAGCAAGCACCTGTGAAGCAAGTTTCTGTAGCTAAGGAGTCTGGATTAGTGCTCCAAGCAGGGTGTGGGATAATGAATTTGACATCCCATTTTGACTCCCTGGGAAAAATTCCCAGGATACAATCTTCTTAAGTGGGGGTATTATAGAAAGCAAAATTCTGTTGAGGGTGAAAAATTCATTCTATGACATTCTATAATGCTGTGCATGGAAAATACCATTAGAGATTAGAGTTGATTTATGGGTGTTCTGTGCTATTATCGCCCCTCCCCCATCTCACCCGGGCAGGAGAAATGGGCAAAAGACCAGTGAAAAAAACTATAGTTCGAACTATATTTCCTCAAGTATTTACACAGAAATGTATTTAACTTCCAGGAAGCTTCAAGCTTAGTTACCATAATTATCTCACGCGTTGATCCTGGTACAATCGTCCCTTCTCTCTATCGGTTCTATTTTCTTTTTTTAATTTCTATTTTAACTACCCTAGCACTTGTGTGCTTACGTACGTGTGTTTATTATAATTCACCTTAAAGGCTTCTTCAGGAATATAAATTATAAAGACATAAAAGTAAACACAGAATAGTTTCCTTTCATGCATATATTTACAAACCCATAAACTCTAAGGAAGAGTGAACTGGATTTTAAAAACATTGAGAATTACTTTTACTGGGTTTTTCTTTGCTCAGTTTATTCAGGGATTTTGGCCAAAGGAACCATATAAAATATGTCAAAAGCAGATCCTCTTCTGGCTGCACAACTGGTTAGAAGGTAAAAATTATTGACTCAGAGCACCACCAATTCAATCATGCCTGAGGGACCAGACCCTTGAAATGACTATTTCACAAGTCCTTTTTGAGGAATTACTCAGTGCCTAGTTCATGGAGTATTCCCTCTCTGTGCTCTTGCAACACTGTACATACAGCTCCCTTACATCATTTTACAGATTTGTGTGTATTTTCTCTCTTCCCATTTGTCCTGACTCTGAGCTTCCTGAGGGCAGACTTGCGTCTTATTTACTGTTTAAATACCCAGTTTCCAGCAATGACTGACATACAATAGGCACATAATTAGGTACAGATTTTTGTGGATGAATAATTCTGTGAGGTATGCAAAAAGGTCTTAGATACCATCCTGATTGCAAAGAGATTATCATATTTTTGTGGTTTTAGTACTTATTGTTCTGAAACAAGCAGAATGGAATTCATCCATAGTATTACTGACAACATTAAACATATGGTTTCACAAACTCACTGAAGCCAGAGAGGTAGTTTTATTTAGGTCTCCCAATAACACACGTTTGTGCTTATTGAGAAACATTCTGTAGCATATGAAAAAATTCTAAATGCTTAATTAATCATTCTTACAAACAGCGCATTTTGTGCTCATGTCCTTGTGCCAACAAGATTCCACATGTGCATTTTGATTTTCCCCTAAATAAAATTTTCCAAACCCTTTTAAAAAAAAAAATCTTAACCCATTATATTCAGATAAAAGCAGTAAAGCATGGAGTGGGCCAGCTTTATCTAATTTTCCAAACTGAATAAAATGAAGGACAAATAAATGGATGACGAAAAGCAATGTATGTCTGATTCATCTGGCTTTCCTGTTGGCCAAGCCACTCAGGGAATTCAGCTGGGCAGGCTGAAATTCCTTGCCCATTTGGCTTCCAAGGTCAGGTAGAATGGCGCACCATCCACTGGGCAGCCCACAGCAAAGAGAGCCACACAAACCAAAAGGGAAGGAATGCCGAGCTGAACTGTCATTGACCTGCCAGACTCAGGTGTCTGTGAGCTGTGAGACGCAAGTAGAGTTATGAAGAGATTATGTGGCCCTGGGTATTGCAAATGCACCACAGACTGTTTCCCCTCACTAAAATGAAGTGATGGAGAGATACCTCAGTGGAAAAAGCAATCAGTGGTAGGGAATGAAGTTCCTTACTTTTCTTTCCCCAGCCTCTCCCTCCCAATCCTTTCAAATCTCCCTTGGGTCCAATTTGGGAATTCTTGCAAAGGCTAAAGTCCAGCAGTTTAACAGCTATTAAACACGGTCATAAAGTGAAGATGCAGCCCTGGAGTTGGGCTCTTGGCAGTGTCAGAGGAATATGGCGAGCCATAGAACTCTTCTGCTGACGGGAAATAATGGAAGAGATGAAGGGACGGGCTGTGGACAAACCAGATTGGGACTTGGAGATGACGACCCACTCTGGTATTGCTATTTAGGACCTGTGAAGTATACCATTATGCATTATTAAATTCATGTATTATTGAATCATGAGTCCTTGTTCCCTGATAAGAAATGGAGATGATTTCTTAGTTTAAATTAAAGCCCTGCCTCCTTATTTAAATAAAACTGCATTACTGGCTGCCTAGCATGGTAATCAGAAAGCTACATTAAGCAGGTAGGACTATACGAATTGAAAAATAATGAAACAAGACTTTTCGGCCAGACATTGTTCCCTCGCCTGCTTTTCATGACAGCGGATTTCCTACTTGCAGTTGATAAGACAACGGCAAATGAAGATAACAACATGAGAGGGAAATCATTCACTCTAATGGGCTCCACCTGTGCAGACTTCAGCTCATTTACATGGCTGCAGAAAAATTAGAAATCATGCGGCAATTAGTCTGTTCTAGATTATGCAGTGTGTCAACTGATACCACTCAGGAGAGCACTAGTGCTAAAATGGTTTCAGAAGATAAATCTGCTCTCCTATACAAACAGTTTTAATTACCTGGAAAACGGCATTGCCTATTGAGAAATCTCCACTGTGAACCTGGGCTGCTCTCCCGCTATTGGAATCAGATGTCGGGAAATTCCAATGTTTATGTAATTGACTCATATAATATTTGATGACTTGTTGAAACTGAAATTGGGCCTTTTGGTCGGCTCCCCGATTGTTCATCAAATGCCCCTTTAATGTCTCGGTTATGGTTGGTCAGGGGAAGGGAAGTTAGATTTTTTTTAAATGCGTCTGTTTACTGGTACCCTTTGCTTCTCGAAACTTAGCTCTTATAAGTCTATACAAATCTGAGAATTTATCATAAAATAATTTCAAATATGGACCCTGAATCAACTGATCAAGCAACTATGAACAACTCCTTATGAATAAAATGTTAAGACCATTAAGGTTTTGGATTCTTAAGATAGTGGGGTACATTTTTCTGTTCATTTGGGCCTTGAAGTATAACTTTCTTAAAAACCATCGAAGTGTCTAGAGAAATAACAGTCATGAAAATCCAGCTTTTGTGTTTATAAGGGATCATTTAAAGATTTTACTTTGATTTGCTTATAGAAATGCTTATATATTTACACCCACTTTATTTATTTAGCCATTTTTGTTTTTATAATTGTTTCATTGGATTTGGAAGTAATGCAATCAAGTCCGGGTTAACGGAGGCATCCTTTGAGAGTTTCAGTCCTTGGGTAGGGACAACTTCTTGGGATACTGGTAGAATGTTTGTATTCTGCCTGCACCTTTAGGGAAGACAGGATCAAGGGTTCTTTTGGAAAATAGCAGGCAGGCACTTAGCATTGTCCACTAGAGTTTGCTTCCAAAGCAAACCTAAAAAATGGCTTCTGGTTGGTGGATGGCAGTAAGAGTGGGGCATGCCTTAAAAGGCAGGCAATGTGCACCTTCAGTGACGAAAGCAGGGCCAATCTTACCTACAGATAAAGAAGGCAATCCCCTCATACAGATGGGCTTTCAGCCAGGAAACCTCTACTGGCCAAGAGATTTCTTCCAAACTTGCTCTCTGAGATTGACTTCAAGATTCTAATCCTGACTAAAGATATAGAATATCCAGGGACACTTCACACGGAACTTTACTGGTTTCCACGTTTTGTCCCAGAAGCTTTAGTCTAATGAGGGTTCTCTCAACAAAAGACCTGCAAAGACTATCAATTTAACAAAACTGGCTGTAGCCCCTTCCAAAGTAACAAAATGAATATAGTATGCTAAGGCCCTGAGATGTCCTCTGGTAAAGAAATTTGCTGAAGCCAGCATTTTCCAGATTTATCTGAAATAAGTAAAATACTCCTTCCCACCCTTTTGTAATGGAGCACTCATTCACATCCAGTATCCAAGAAAACAACTTTGGGTCACACCCCTGCAGTCCCAGTGAATGGCCAGAGAAGGCTTTGCCTATGGACGGGAGGACACAGGACTTTAGGGCCATGGTTTATGGTGCTAGAGAGCACAGAGGCCAACTTCACTGGCCACGTGGATTTCTTTGGCTAATTTCAAAGGCAATTTCCTCCCATCTCAACTCTTACCTGCACAATATATACACAAAGGCACACACACAGACACATACACACACAGCCCCAGCCCCATCAGGTCCATCAAAGTTTAACACAATTTTGCAACTGAGGTTCCTTATGTGAGCCACTGAACACAGAAAACGTTTTGAATGACAATATTCTCATTCTCTTAAGTCTGGTATTTAATCAGTACCATTCTAGATGCCTAGGAGAGAAGCTAGTTCATTACACACAATGAATACCTTACGGCATTAGGGTATAATTCTCTCCTAGAACCAGAGCACAATGACACCCTAGCAGTATTTTTAGGATAATCCGTATTTTTCTGGCAATACCTTTTCTTACTCCACCCTCCCTGAAAGAGAATGTAAAGTGCCATATGATACTGAATCAAAGAATGACGGACTCTTTAATCTGGGAGGGACCTTAGAGACGGTGCATTACAGGTGAGGACAGCAAGGCCCAGAGGGATGGCCCAAGTTGCTCTGGGTGACATACTGAACCAGGACGGAATAGGACTGTTGTTCAGGTCTTCAGCCCAGAGACTGGAGTTTGTTCTACCACATCCCTGTGCTCTGCCATCACCCGGGACCCTTCGGTAGAGGAGAGGGCAGGCCCCATTCAAGACTCCTAACCACAGACAGGTGAGTTTATCACCTCAGAAAAGTAGGTCACTCAGGACCCTGAAATTCAGAGAGACATGAACAGTACTGAGAATAACAAGCCACAGAAAGTCCTCAGGGGAACTGTGAGTGTCCTGGAGAGAACAGGAATCTGGGTGTAAGGCGAGTGAGTCAGGATGTTCTAGAGTCAGAGTCCTTTCATGGGTGTGAAAACTTGTCCCCTTCCACAGCGCCAACACATCAGGGGTCATTCTGTTTCTAGAAGGATGTTAAAATAGTTGGAGAGGGTGACGACGCATGGGGTGGGGGAATCTGAGCTCAGGCTGGGGACTCCAGCCAGTCCTTCCCGTACACAAGGGCTGTCCCCAAGGGGGGATTCAACTTTAAAAAGTAAAAACAACAACACAACCAACTTTCTGCTTCTTGGTGCATCTATTTGATGGAATATGGAATATTCACTAGAAATAATGGTGATTCTTAAAATAAAAACCTAGAAGTAAACTGGATTGAGAAATATTTTAAGCATAAGAACAGTGGAAGAACTATCTATGGATTTGATTACATACAATGTAAAATATTTGTACGTTAGGAAATGTGATAAAGTCAAAGGTAAGCTGGTAAAGTGGCTTGTCATCAATATGATAGGCATGTGTTTTAACACCTTGCTGGAGGTGGGAGGAAAGGTACGCTGTGCTTTCAGAATAGGCAGCACTTGCTGCATCAGCCATATATCATCCTGTGGAAATTTGCTCTTGGCCATCACTGTCCTTTGCTCTTTAAATCTCCTGAGGTCACAAATGCGTCCTCTCACAGTTTCTTTGAGCCACTGTTGATTAGTTATGAGATGATCCCCACAGGCCGCACTGATATTTATAGCACATTTCATAAGATCAAAGGGTTTCAGCTTTTGCCTGCTAACTTTTATCTTCATTTCCTCAGTCACTTCAGTGAAGGCACTTGTAGTGACCTCATAATTTGCATTTAATACCCAGAATGACATTCTGCCTTTGTTTCTTTGCTGCAGGCCTGGTGCCAATACTCGTATCCCCTTTTTTTTCTAGTCATTATAAATCAAAGGGTCTGTAGAATACAATAAATCACAGAAGAGATACAACAGATAAAGTCACACCTTTGCAAACACCCTTGATTTAGTGAGTACTCTTGAGCAGGAGTTGACTGAGGGAGTTCCCAATATGGTTCCCAGAGTATATGGTAGATTCCACCATATCAGCTTCCACTGACTAAGCATAGTGGAGCCCTCAGAATATGGGACAAAGATAACATATGGACTGCTTAGCTCTGAGCCAAGGGAGGCTCAGTCCTTCATCTTCTTCTCTATCTCCACTCACTCCCTTGGTGATCTCACCCTGAATTATGGCTCTAAATACCAGATAGTGTTGACTACTTGGAAATGTATGTCTCCAGCCCAGACTTCTCCCTTGAACTCCAGACTCATATATCCAACTGACTAATTGACATCTCCACTTGGAAGTCTAATAAACATCATAGATTGTCACCTCCCAAATGGAACTCCTGACCTCCTCATGCATGGACCCCTTCCCCATCGCAGAAAATGATAATTTCATTCTTCCACATGCTCAGTCCTCTATTTTTCTCATCCCCACCTCTGACTGAGCAGGAAATTCTGTTGACTATTATCTTCAAAATATATCTACAATCTGACCACTTCTCACCACTTGCAGGCAATTCCGCTGGTCCAAGTCCCATCACGAAATCACCTCAGTGATTGCAGTGGTTTCTAACTGACCTCTCTATTTTGCCTTTGACATCCACAGCCCAGGCTCATCATAGCAGCCAGAGCCTGTCATGTCAGACCTTTAACAAAGGCTTCCCCTGAATCGGAGGAAAAGCTCAGATCCTCACAATGGCCAGAAGGCCTTACTAGTCTGTCACCCACACCTTACCTCTTTCACACGGTCTTGAAATCACCTCTATTTAACTCACTCTGTTCAAGCTATACTGGGTTCCTTGAGTGTGTTTTTTGAACACACCAGGCATGCTTCTGCCTTGGGGATTTTTAAACATTTGTTTTTTCTTGGGCCTGGATCATTCTTCCTCCAGATATCTTCACAGCTCTCTCATCTCCCTCAATCTTTGCCTAAATGAGTCCTTCTCAGTGAGGCCTTCACAGACCACACTATTTAAAACTGTAACCCTTATCCTGATATTCCTTATTTATTTCCTTACTTTATTTTTGTCCATGGCACTTATTCTATATGAAGTTATAACTTTACTTAATTATGTAATGTCAGTTTCTCTGCCCTAAAGTATAAACACAATAAAGGTAAAGGTTTTTGTCTCAGTCTTCCACTGCTATAAACTTAGTGCCTGGAATAGTGCCGGGAACATAGAAGACAAACAAAAAGTGTTTGTTGAGTGAATGAATAAAGGAAGAAAAAAAACAACTACATATTTTTTATTTACACAAGATTAGATATTTGGGAGAGAAATATACTTATGACAAATCAGTGCTGTTTTTGTAAGTAAGGTTGACATCTGTGACATCTCAAAATCTCAATGCATTTATGTAAAAGTTTCTTTTTCATTTGGACAGTCTATTGTGGATGTTCCTGATGAGGCAGGTACCCTGAATGGCTCTCCTACAAGCAGTAACTCAGAAATCTAGGCTATTCCATCTGTCATTATCTACATCCTCAGAATCCTTGACTTACACCAAAGAGGAAATAGAGGCAGATAGACAGTTATTGCATGAAAGTTTGCATGAGATACTGCATGCGATCAGTTTGCAAATGACATACATATATGTGCTCACTTTCCTTTGACCAGCACTCAGGTATGTGGTCTCACTTAGATGCAAGGATGATGGGGAAGGAACTGGGAAAAACAGCTTAGCTGCATGCCCAGGAAAGAGTAGAACTAGATATTGGTGAACATTAGCAGTCTTTATGATGTATAATTAGATCATATAAATTGATAAGATAAACAGTAAGCCCCTAAGAAACCCTAAATAGGCAACTCGTAGGAGAGAACATCTAAAATGCTAAGGAACATATAAAAGAATGTTTAACATCAGGCTTCCCTGGTGGCGCAGTGGTTGAGAGTCCGCCTGCAGATGCGGGGGACACGGGTTCGTGCCCCAGTCCGGGAAGATCCCACATGCCGCAGAGCGGCTGGGCCCGTGAGCCATGGCCGCTGAGCCTGTGCGTCCGGGGCCTGTGTTCCACAACGGGAGAGGCCACAACAGTGAGAGGCCCGCGTACCGCAGGAAAAAAAAAAAAAAAAAAAAAAGTTTAACATCTATGTGCTGATTTTTGCGTAGACATAGTTTTCAAATCCTATAGGGATATACCAAGAAGTGAGATTGCTGGACCATATGGTAAGAGTATGATTAGTTTTAAAAGAAGCTGCCACTGTCTTCCAAACTGGCAGTAGCATTTTGCATTCCCAACAGCAATGAACGAGGCTCCATATCCTCACCAGGATATTGTGCTATTAGTGTTCTGGATTTGGGCCATTCTTTTTCTTTGTTTGTTTAATGATTTATTATATATATTTTGATTGGAGCATAGCTGGTTTACAATATTATATTACTTTCAGGTGTACAACATGGTGATTCAATATTTTTATAGATTATATTCCATTTAAAGTTATAAAATATTGGCTATATTCCCTATGCTATACAATATATCCTTGTACCTTATTTATTTTACACATAGTAGTTTGTACCACTTAATCCCTTACCACTCCCCGCTTCTCTCTTCCCACTGGTAACTACTAGTTTATTCTCTATACCTATAAGTCTGTTTTTGCTTGTTATATTCATTCGTTTCATTTATTAGATTTCACATACAAGTGATAGCCTGAAGTATTTGTCTTTCTCTGACTTATTTCACTAAGCATAATACCCTTCAGGTCTATCCATGTTGCTGCAAATGGCAAGATATCATTCCTTTTTATGGCTGAGCAATATTCCATATATATATAATCCCATCTTTTTTACCAATTCAGCCGCAGATGGACACTTAGGTTGATTCCATATCTTGGCCATTGTAAATAATGCTGCTAGGAACATTGTGGTGCATGTATCTTTTCAAATTAGTGTATTTGTTTTCTTTTCTTCAGATATATACCCAGGAGTGGAATTGCTGGATCATATGGTAGTTCAGTTTTCAGTTTTTTGAGAAACCTCCATACGGTTTTGCACAGTGGCTGAACAAAACTTCATTTCCACCAACAGTGTACTAGGGTTCCCTTTTCTCCATCCTTGTCAACATTTGTTATTTGTGGTCTTTTTAATGATAGCCATTCTGACAGGTGTGAAGTGATATCTCATTGTTGTATTGATTTGCATTTCCCTGATTAGTGATGTTAAGCATCTTTACATGTGCTTGTTGGTCATCTGTGTCTTCTTTGGAAAAATGTCTATTCAGGTTTTTTGCCCTTTTAAAAAATTTAATTAATTAATTAATATTTGGCTGCATTGGGTCTTTGTTGCTGCACGTGGGCTTTCTCTAGTTGCAGTGAGAAGGAATGCTCATCATTGCAGTGCATGGGCTTCTCATTGTGGTGGCTTCTCCTGTTGTGGAGCATGGGCTCTAGGTGCACGGGCTTCAGTAGTTGTGGCATGCGGGCTCAGTAGTTGTGGCTTGCAGGCTCTAGAGTGCAGGCTCAGTAGTTGTGGTGCAAGGGCTTAGTTGTTCTGCAGCATGTGGGATCTTCCCAGACCAAGGATCAAACCCCGTCTCCCCTGCATTGGTGGGTGGATTCTTAACCATTGCACCACCAGGGAAGTCCTTTTGCCCATTTTTTAATCAGGTTGTCTGTTTGTTTGTTGTTGATATTGAGTTATATAAGCAGTTTATATATTTTAAATATTAACCCCTTATTGGATATATAATTTGCAAATATTTTCTCCCATTCAGTAGATTATCTTTTCATCTTGTTGATGGTTTCATTTGCTGTGCAAAAGCTTTTATTTTTAATTAGGTCCCATTTGTTTACTTTAGCTTTTCTTTTCCAGCCTTAGGAGACAGATCCAAAACAGTGGACAGATCATCCAAAATGAAAATAAATAAGGAAACAGAAGCTTTAAATGACACAATAGACCAGATATATTTAATTGATATTTATAGGACATTCCATCCAAAAACAGCAGATTACACTTTCTTCTCAAGTGCGCATGGAACATTCTCCAGGATAGATCGCATCTTGGGTCACAAATCAAGCCTCAGTAAATTTAAGAAAATTGAAATCATAACCAGCATCTTTTCTGACCACAACGCTATGAGATTAGAAATGAAAACACAAACACATGGAGGCTAAACAATACATTACTAAATAATCAAGAGATCACTGAAGAAATCGAAGAGGAAATCAAAAAATACCTTGCATTCCTATACACTAATGAGGAAAAATCTGAAAGAGAAATTAAGGAAACACTCCCATTTACCATTGCAACAAAAAGAATAAAATACCTAGGAATAAACCTACCTAGGGAGACAAAAGACCTGTATGCAGAAAACTATAGGCACTGATGAAAGAAAATAAAGAGGATACCAACAGATGGAGAGATATACCATGTTCTTGGATTGGAAGAATCAATATTGTGAAAATGACTATATGACCCAAAGCAATCTACAGATTCAATGCAATCCCTATCAAATTACCAATGGCATTTTTTATGGAACTAAACCAAAAATTCTTAAAATTTATATGGAGACACAAAAGACCCCAAATAGCCAAAGCAGTCTTGAGGGAAAAAAATGGAGTGGGAGGAATCAGACTCCCTGACTTCAGACTATACTACAAAGCTACAGTAATCAAGACAATATGGTACTGGCACAAAAACAGAAACATAGATCAATGGAACAAGATAGAAAGCCCAGAGGTAAACCCACGCACCTATGGTCAACTAATCTATGACAAAGGAGGCAAGGATATACAATGGAGAAAAGACAGTCCCTTCAATAAGTGGTGCTGGGATAACTGGACAGCTACATGTAAAAGAATGAAATTAAAACACTCCCTAACACCATACACAAAAATAAACTCAAAATGGATTAAGGACCTAAATGGAAGACCGGACACTATAAAACTCTTAGAGGAAAACATAGGAAGAACACTCTTTGACATAAATCACAGCAAGATCTTTTTTGATCCACCTCCTAGAGTAATGGAAATAAAAACAAAAATAAACAAATGGGACCTAATGAAACTTAAAAGCTTTTGCACAGCAAAGGAAACCATAAACAAGATGAAAAGACAACCCTCAGAATGGGAGAAAATATTTGCAAACGAATCAACGGACAAAGGATTAATCTCCAAAATATATAAACAGCTCATGCAACTCAATATTAAAGAAACAAACAACCCAATCCAAAAATGGGCAGAAGACCTAAATAGACATTTCTCCAAAGAAGACATACAGATGGCCAAGAAGCACATGAAAAGCTGCTCAACATCACTAATTATTAGAGAAATGCAAATCAAAACTACAATGAGGTATCACCTCACACCAGTTAGAATGGGCATCATCAGAAAATCTACAAACAACAAATGCTGGAGAGGGTGTGGAGAAAAGGGAACCCTCTTGCACTGTTGGTGGGAATGTACATTGATACAGCCACTATGGAGAACAGTATGGAGGTTCCTTAAAAAACTAAAAATAGAATTACCATATGATCCAGCAATCCCACTACTGGGCATATACCCAGAGAAAACCACAATTCAAAAAGACACATGCACCCCAATGTTCATTGCAGCACTATTTACAATAGTCAGGTCATGGAAGCAACCTAAATGCCCATCAACAGACGAATGGATAAAGAAGTTGTGGTACATATATACAATGGAATATTACTCAGCCATAAAAAGGAACGAAATTGGGTCATTTGTTGAGACATGGATGGATCTAGAGACTGTCACAGAGAGTGAAGTAAGTCAGAAAGAGAAAATCAAATATCATATATTAACGCATGTATGTGGAACCTAGAAAAATAGTACAGATGAACCGGTTTGCAGGGCAGAAGTTGAGACACAGATGTAGAGAACAAACTTATGGACACCAAGGGGGGAAAGCCACAGGGGTGGGGAGGATGGTTATGTGACGAATTGGGCAATTGGAATTGACATATAGACACTGATGTGTATAAAATTGATGACTAATAAGAACATGGTGTATAATAAAATAAAATAAAATTCAAAAAATTAAGAAAAAAAGAAAGATTGCTTTGCCAATTCGGATCCTTTTCTGGTTCTATATAAATTTTAGAATTGTTTATTCCAGTTCTGTGGAAAATGTCATGAGTATTTTGATAGGGATTGCATTAAATCTGTAGATTGCTTTTAGTATGAACATTTTAACAATATTAATTGTTCCAATCCATGAACAAGGAGCATCTTTTCATTTCTTTGTATCATCTTTAATTTCCTTTATCAATGTTTTGTAGTTTTCAGAGTATAGGTCTTCCACCTCCTTGTTAAGTTTATTTACTTTTAGGTATTTTATTCTTTCTGATGTGATTTTTAAACAGGATTGTTTTCTTGCTTTCACTTTCTGATAGTTATTATTATTAGTGTATAGAAAAGCAACAGATTTCTGTATATTAATCTTGTATCCTTAAAATTTACTGAATTCATTTATTAGTCCTAATCTTTTTTTTTTTTTTTTTTTTGGTGGAGACTTTAAGGTTTTCTACATAAAGTATCATGTCATCTGCAAATAGTGACAGTTTTACTTCTTCCCTTCCAATTTGAATGCTGTTTATTTCCTTTTCTTGTTTCATTCCTGTGGCCAGGACTTCTAATACTATGTTAGGTAGAAGTGGCAAGAGTGGGCATTCTTGTCTTGTTCCTTGAGTATGATGTTAGCTTGTGGATTTAGCATAAATGGCCTTTATTATGTCGAGATATATTCCCTCTATACCAAATTTGATGAGAGCTTCTTTTTTTATATCATGAATGGATGATGAATTTTATCAAGTGCTTTTTCTGCATCTATTGAGATGATCATGTGATTTTTAGTCTTCCTTTTGTTAATGCAGTGTATCACTTTGATTAATTTATGGATGGTAAACCATCCTTACATCCCTGAAATGAATCCCACTTGATCATAATATATGATCCTTTTAATGTATTTTTGAATTCAGTTTGCTAGTATTTTGTTGAGCATTTCTGCATCTATGTTCACCAGGTGCATTGGCCTGTAATTTTCTTTTTTGGTGGTGTCTTTGTCTGGTTTTGGTCTTGTAAAATGAGTTTGGAAGTGTTCCCTCCTCTTCTATGTTTCAAAATAATTTGAGAAGGATAGATATTAACTCTTCTTTAAATGTTTGGTGTAATTCACCTGGGAAGTCATCTGGTCCTGGACTTTTGTTTTTTGGGAGTTACTAATTCAGTCTCTTTACTAGCAATCAGTCTGTTCATATTTCTTCAAGATTTACTCTAGGAATTTATCCATTTCTTCTACATTGTCTAATTTGTTGGCATATAATGTTCATTGTCTTCTCTTATGATCCGTTGTATTTCTTTGGTGTCAGTTGTATTTTCTCCTCTTTCACTTCTGATTTTATTTTTTGGGCTCTCTCTGTTTTTTCCTTGAAGAGTCTGGCTAAAGATTTGTCAATTTTGTTTATCTTTGCACAGAACCAACTCTTGGTTTCATTGATACTTTCTATTTTTTAAAGTCTCTATTTCATTTATTTCTGCTCTGATCCTTATTATTTCCTTCCTTCTACTGACTTTGGGCTTTGCTTGTTCTTCATTTTCTAGTTTTTTTAAATGTACATTTATATTGTTTATTTCAACTATTTCATTTTTCTTGAGGTAGGCCTGTATTGCTATAAACTTCCATCTCAGAACTGCTTTTGCTGCATCAGTTGTATTACCATTTTCATATGTCTCAAGGTATTTTTTTATTTCTTATTTTATTTCTTCATTGACACATTGGTTGTTTAGCAGCATGTTGTTTAGTCTCTACATGTTTGCGTTTTCTCCACGTAGTTGATTTCTAGTTTCATACCATTGTGGTTGAAAAGGATGATTGATATGATTTCAATCTTCTTAAATTTATTGAGACTTTTTTGGTGGCCTAACATGTGATCTATCCTAGAGAATGTTCCTTGTGCACTTGAAAAGAATGTGTATTCTGTTGCTTTTGGATGGAATGTTCTATATACAGCTATTAAGTTATCTGGTCTAGTGTGTCATTTAAGGTCAGTGTTTCTTTACTGATTTTTCACCTAGATGATCCATCCATTGATGTAAATGGGGTGTTAAACTCCCCTACTATAGCTGTATTGCTGTTTGCTTCTCCCTTTTTATTTCTGTTAATATTTGCTTTGCTGTTTGCTTCTCCCTTTTTACTTCTGTTAATATTTGCTTTATGTATTTAGGTGCTCCTATGTTGCATGCATAAATGTTTACAAATGGTGTATCCTCTTGTTGGATTGTGCCCTTTATCATTATGTAATGCCCTTCCTTGTCATTTGTTAAAATCTTTGTTTTAAGTTATAGCTGGATATGAGTATTGTTACCCCAGCTTTCTTTTATTTTCCATTTGCATGGAACATCTTTTACTATCCCTCTACTTTCTGTCTCTGTGTGTCTTTAGATCTGAGGTGAGTCTTTTGTAGGAAGCCTACAGAAGGATCTTGTTGTTTTATCCATTCATCTACCCTTGGTTGGAGCATTCAGCAATTATTGGTAGATATGTACTTACTGCCATTTTGTTGATTTCCTGTTTGTTTTTGTAGTTCTTCTGTGTTATTGTCTTCTTCTCTTAGTTTCTTCCCTTGTGGTTTGATGGATTCCTTTAGTGTACTGTTTGGATTCCTTCTCTGTATTTTTTATCTATCCACTGTAGATTTTTAATTCATCGTTTCCATGAGGTTCATATATATTGAGCCATATGTATAGCCATCTATTTTAAGCTGATAGTCCATTTTTAAGCATTCTAAATGCACTACATTTTTACTCCCCCACAATGTTTTATATTTTTAATGTCATATTTTACACCTCTTTAGTGTACTCCTTAACTACTTACTGTAGTTACAGATGATTATACTACTTTTGTCTTTTAACTTCATACTACCTTTTTAAGTGGCTGATTCACTGCCTTTACTATATATTTGCCTTTATCAGTGAGATTTTTCCTTTCATATATTTTCTTATTTCTAGCTGTGGCCTTTTCTCTTCCACTTAAAGAAGACCCTTTTACATTTCTTGTAAGTCTTGTTTAGTGGTGATGAATTCCTTTAATTTTTGCTTGTCTGGGAAACTCTTTCTCTTTCAATTCTGAATCATTACCTTGCAACAGATAGAGAATTCTAGGTTGTATGTTTTTTCCTTTCAGCAGGTTAAATAAGTCCTGCCACTCCCTTCTGGCCTGTAATGTTTCTGCTGAAAAAACAGCTGAACGTCTTATGGAATTTGCTTTGTATGCAATTATTTTTCTCTTGCTGCCTTTGACAGTCTCTCTTTATCTTCAAATTTTGCCATTTTAATTATAATACGTCTTAGTGTGGATCTCTTTGGGCTCATCTTGTCTGGGACTCTCACCTTCCTGTACCTGAATGTCCATTTCCTTTGCCAGGTTAGGGAGATTTTCAGCCATTATTTCTTCAAAGAAGTTTTCTGTCCCTTTCTCTCTCTCTTTCCTTCTTCTGGGACCCCTAGAATGCAAATGTCAGTATGCTTGATGTTGTCTCAGAAGTTCCTTAAACTCTCATTTTTAAAACTCTTCTTTTTACGGTTCTGATTGAGTGATTTTCACTATTCTATTTTTCAGATCACTTATCTATTCTTCTGTGTCATCTAATCTGCTGTTGATTCCTTTTTGTGTATTTTTTATTTCAGCTATTGTATTCTTAAGTTTTGATTTGTTCTTTCTTTCTTTTTTTTGTGGTACGCGGGCCTCTCACTGCTGTGGCCTCTCCCGTTGCGGAGCACAGGCTCCGGACGCACAGGCTCAGCAGCCATGGCCCACGGGCCCAGCCACTCCGCAGCATGTGGGATCTTCCTGGACCGGGGCACGAACCTGTGTCCCCTGCATCGGCAGGTGGACTCTCAACCACTGTGCCACCAGGGAAGCCCGATTGGTTCTTATATTTTCTAAGTCTTCGTTGAAGTTCTCACTGAGTCCCTGCATTCTTTTCCTGAGTTTTATGAGTGCCCTTATGAATGTTTCTTTGAACTTTTTATCAGGTAAATTACTTATCTCCGTTTCATTAAGGTTTTCTTCTGGGATTTTATTTCATTCCTTTGTTTGGAACATTTTCCTTTGTCTCATTTTGTTTGACTCTTAAATTTTGTTTCTATGAACAGGCTGAAACAGCTATCTCTCCTGGTCTTGAAGGAGTGGGCTTGTGTGAGACCATCCCCTGTGTAGACTGTTTGCACCTAGTGGCTTTGGCAGGCTGGCTGGAGCTGGGGTGTGTGTGAGCCAGGGGCTGTCCCTGGGGAGTACTGCACCCAAGGCTGCCTTTGTAGGGCAGTTGAAGCTAGAATGGGCCTGGGCCAGAGGCAGCCCCTGGGAAGTACTGTGCCAAGGCGCCATGGTGGGGTGCCTGGGGCTGGAGCGGACGCTGGCTGGGGGCAGTCCCTGGGCCTAGGCCACCTTGATGGGACGGCTGGAGCTGGAGTGGGCATGGGTCAGGAGGAGTCCCAGGGGGACTCAAATAATGGCACTCACAGACACCTCCAACCTTGAAGAGGCCCCCAGCAGTTCTGTTTGGCAGGAGCTTTAGAGTTAGTAAACAGATTGCTTTCCCATATAGTCTAGGTGCCCTTTAAACGGCTGATTTTTTGCTGTGTCCCAGGGGAGGTGAGTATGCACTTGTGCTTCTTAGCAATATCCCTCCCTACTTCTGGGCACTGCATTTGGGTGGGATTCCCATAGGTACTGTGTCTCCATCTTTCCTACAAGTTTCTACATGGTCCTTCTATGTGCAGTAGTTCTTTTGTCAGCCCTCAGATCTTCAGGAGGAATTGCTCTATAGGTAGGTGTAGATTCGGTGTTTCTGTGGGTGGAGGTGAGCTCAGGGTCTCCCTATGCCAACATCTTGGAACTCCCTCAAATTTCCTTTCCAAGTAAAATACTCCCCAGGTCTGGTCCAACAATTCTATATCTAAAATGAATCAGATTCTTCGACAGAGAGAGAAATGTATGTGTTTTTTGTTTTGTTTTAATAAAGTCTTGTTTTAAAATAACACAGAGAATATTATATGCCTACCTTTAACGTATTCCAACTTGAAATAAACTGAGTATCTGCTGGTTCACAGAAAAAATATCTAGTTCTTCTACGGTGCTCTCACTTGTCATTTATATATGCAAAACTTATATTGTTAGATACAAATATACTCATTGTTGATGTATCTTCCTGATTTATTGCTCATTTATCAGTATACAGTATCTCTTTTTGAGATTTCCTTAAGAGCTATTTTGTCCTGATATTGTAATTGATACTTTTCTATCATAAGAAATGCCAAGGTTTATGCTAATTTTTATCTTCACAATAATAAATCCATCATGATTTTAAAGAATCATATAAGTGCATATTATACTTTTCAGATTGCTATTATCTTCTTCATTGTCAAATTCCTTCTGCAGAGTTTTGAAGAGTCTTTCACATTTCTCAGTGATTTTAGCTTTTCAAATTCCTCTCATATATTTCCTTGATTCAAGCTTATGCTTTCTGGTGAAAAATAGATTTAAAATTATACTTTACAAATGTATATTAAGGATGCCATTAAGATTGCTTATAGTGTCCTCTCCCTTAATTTGGGGGTCCTCTGAGTTACTGGGAAAGTCATTTCCATCCAAATGGGACTAAGAGTAGTTAAATGTTGATAAAATATTTGATGAAAGACAAACAGAGAGAGAAGTTGGACAGAGTTGTAAAAGCTTGTTTTTTTCTTTCATCAAAAATTTCTAATTCCTAATTGAAAAAACTAGCTCTGCCAGTCTTTACTGTTCACCAAAAAATCCCAATCCACCTCCTTAAACAAACAGACATTCATATATTTCATTTTTTTACCCTGGTTATTACCGTGATTCAGCTATAGCACTAATCCTACTGAGTTCTTCATGACATAAAAATATGAAATTTTCTTATTAACTACCACATACAAGTGTGTTTTACTCTCCTAGCTTTAATGAAAAGATGGTATAGATCACAATAATCTCAGAGTGTACGAATAAATAAATTAGAAAAAATCTCCTCTAACATTTCCAGTAAAATTGGTTCTTTGGGAAGATGTGCTGTGTTTAGCATAATGTCATGTAGACACCCTGCATGGTTGCATCCATGGGCATATGTGCAAAATAGATGAAAATCATGGAAAATACAGGATGAAATATAAACTCCTTAACTTGCCAATGATTATCTATCATCATCTGACTGCCATCTACCAAGCCAGCTTTGCTCCCACCACTGCCCTATTTGCATCCTATATGATAGACATTTGAACTACTTCTTGGTCTTTAAATCACCTGTCCCATTTCATACCTCTGTGCCTTTGCCTATGTAGTTCCCTTTGCCTTCAGTGCCCTTTAAACAGACTCACTGTCCATCAGGTAAAATCTTATTCACCTTTCAAATCTCAGCTCCACGCATACCTCCTAATGAAAATGTCCCTTATTACGCCAAGAAGAAAAGAAGAATTTGTTTTCTACTCGTGTTGTTCTTTATAATAAGTCCACAATATGCCAATTATCTCACTGTGCTTTAATAACCACTATTTTTAACAAAATGTATTTTTCATCATTAATCCCCATCACTTATTACCTAGCATGGCACATAGATATTACCGTATAAATATTTGCGGAATGAGGTATTTGAGGTCCAGCCATTTAAAAGCCACAGGAAAATACACTCTAAACACTACACTTCTAGTGTTATATTTGGTATTCCTTTAGTGAGACAAAGACTGGGCTTACCGAACTTTATACAGAACGGTTGTGAAAATTCTCAGCCACATCCTGCAAGACCCGCTGAAGTCCCACAGCATCTGTGAGTGTTCTTCCTCACTGACCTCTCTCTTCTCTGAACCGTGAACACACGAACGTCTGAAAGAGGCTTCAAAAGCCCAATTTCCCATTGAAAAAGCCTGGCAGTCACGGGGTAAGAGAATAAATCTCTCAAAATCTGCATCTTTACTTATTATTAAAATAATACTCTTTTGTAGGTTGGGAAAAATGGAGATGGATATCTATTTCAAATGTTGCATAAATCCAATGATAGCAGTTTTGCTCATCTGCCACATGGTCTGTCTTTTGTCCTCTGTTGAAAGATCAGAAGGTGAAGTGGACCCTGGCAAAGGACAGTCTGCAGAAGGACAAGAGATTTAAACCTGGGGAAGGTAATGAGACATACTAAAATACATATATGTAAGAGTGTGTGTGTCTGTGTGTGTCCGTGTGTAAGTAGGTTTACATTTTTTTCCATGTCCTTTGGTGGCATCGTTTTTGGAATAAAACAGACTTAAGTTTGCCTGGTGACTCCACCATATATTTGCCTCTTTAGCATGAGCAAGTTAACATTAAACTCTTTAAGTTTCAATTTTCTCAACTCTAAAAATACCTTCCTATACAAGGGTATACACACACACACAGACACACACACAGACACACAATTTCTCCCTTGGTTGTGAACGTACACAGTAGTCTGTAGATGCTCACTGTCTTAAAAATGCATACGGTAAGTCTAAGAGAAATAATTTGGCATTACCCAAAGAAATTTAACAGATGATTGACCTACTTACTATGGACTGCAAGAGGGAATGAGGCTAGAAGCCATCATTTGGTCTCTCCATCTTCCTACCCAAAGAGGCCTCTGAGGTATATGAGCAAAGTACTAGCCTAATGCTCTGTATTTCAATTGAGAAAACAGACGCAGACAAGTGGCTTGTGTTTCCCCAAATCACAGAGCCAGAACCAGACCTGAGACTTCTGACTTCTATCACAATGCCCGTTCCACTGAAAACCAGAGCATCTTAAACCTGGTTGCATGATTTGCTCCCGTTTCTCCCCAGATCCACTCTCCACTCTCTTCTGCCCTGTGCTGTCCTGGATGGAGGAGAGCCGAACTTTATGGCTGCTTCAAAAGGCGCCCTTTGCTCCTGGCTCCTAGCTGGGTTCAGTTAACGAGGAGCACCAGCCGGAGGCAGAAGAGGGAAGGATAACGTGGTTGTGACAGCCCTTCCCTGGCTGACTTCCTACGGGGTTACCAGTGGTTGGCTGTTTCCCTGTTAGGTGACCCTCTCCACTGGGCTGCCCTCTCTTTGGGTTCTGATAGCTACTCCCACCCTTTTCTCATTCAGACTAGGGGTGAAACAGTACCCCATTGTTCCCAGCCCCAAGGTACTGGACTATCCCTTCTGGTTTCCCTCCACCCTACTGGTACCTCTGTAAAGAGTCCTTTTATTAAACCTTTTTCAAGTTACCCAATTTGAGTGTGTCAGTGATTTCCTGTTGGGATTATGACTGATACACTAGGGAGCTTTTAAGAAGTACAGATGCCTGGGGGCTTTCCAAAACTCCCCAGGTGATTCTAGCTGATAGTTGGGATTGCAAACTTCTGCACTAAGTCATGATGATGATTTTTGTTGTTGTCGTTGAATCACTAGTTGAATCGCTAGGACGTACACACATGCACATGCATACACATTCACATTCAACGAGAATGGTATAGGAAGTCTTGGGAACTGAGCCGGCTAGATTCTGGTGATCTATGGTTTTTGCAGGCTACGTATGGATTGATAAATGTTCAAACACTTAGAATGCAGCAGCCTTGTAAACACCTTCAAAATATTTACTTTCATGCTGTTCCTTTCTTCTGCTAACACCCAAATGTCAATTTTAATGGAAGCCACATCTCCCCGTATTGATCGGTTCATCTTGATTTTATTAAGGTTCAGTTTGGCTGCCCAGGAAGCTTTCCTAGTGTTTGAAGCATTTATAAAAATGTATTTGGGAGGGGCAGGGAGGGAGATGAGGTAGGCAGGGGGCAAAGAAAAAAAAATATCACATTTGCCTAAAGTAAAGCACAGTTTTTTGCCAAGATTTAATTAATTCAATAAATAAAAATACAAGTAAGCTCCAACTTCAACAGGCTCAAGTTTCCCTCCTAGCTGTGAAACCACAGCACCCCAATGGCTTCTAAATGTGTCAACACATGACCTTCCCATCCCAAACTCACCCGTGGGGAGAACGTGATTTATGAGGTTGTCTGACCATCCCTGAAAAGGCTTTAAGTATTTTACTTTCATAATAATATGTGGAGCTCCTTCATTCAGTGGTAAATGATTGTGGGTTCTTAGAGAAAAGAGTGAGTTTCTGGGGAAAAATAAGATCTAAACTTGGAAGAGATCTGCAAACAGCTCTGTGGCACCTTATGGTGTGTGAGCTAATTACTCGCCCTAAGTTGCCTAGTAAACCGTCTTTGTTTGGGAAGTTTCATCTCTGTTCCAAAAACTCAAGAGCCAGACAGGGAAGGGAAAAAATGATGGTGTCTGTGGTGAGGCTGGCAAGGCTGCCCCGCCGGCTGGTTATTTGGAAAGGTTTTAGAAGATGTGTTATGAGGTATGGTAATGTGTGTCATTTCTCATGACTAAAGTCAAAGGATTAAGCGGGTTGAGTCTGAGGACTTGGATTTGGCAGTGGAAAATACCAAATAATGTGTGAGCTTTGCATCCCACTGCTGCCTGGGCTCTCCTACCATCCAAGACAGAGGAAGAGGACGCTACTTTTTGGACTGCCAAATGCAACAGCTAAGACAATGAGAAATTTGGCTCATTCAACTCTGAAGTCATTTTTATATAGAAGAAAATGAGTTTTGGTTGTTGAAAAAAGTTACTCTATTTAGAAGTTGTTAATGGAGAACATGCGTGTTCTTTGAAAAGAATAAAATAAGTCAAAATGGTGGCAATCTCTTATTCTGAGAAAGAGGAAGTGCCCTTAAGAGAAACAGAATATGCAATACCTTTCTCTCAAAGTTTAACTTTTGTTCTGGTTTCTAGGAAACGTGTGTTCAAGGGGAACTGAGGATATACCTAACTCTCCAAGCCAAAGATCCTTAGTTCCAAGTAATGCAAGCTCACTCGAACACATGTAAAACAAAAAAGCAACATTTCTCATAAGGATACAGGAGTATCTCATGGAACTCAACAGGCCAAATGGAGCTCAGTCATAGGAGAGGCCAGAAGAGGAGCCAGAAAGCCATGAAGAGGCAAGGCACCTGCTCCATCTGTCCAGCTGTCTGTCTTTCTGGTCTCCTGCTTTACCTTCTCACTCCATTCTGCTTCTCTCATCTTATCCCAAACTTGATTTCTCTCCTTATTCAGGTCCAAGGCTGAAGAGGACCATTCCATAGTGACGTCTTCCATTCCAAAGTCACTTGCCTCAAGTGACCAGCCAAGATCATGAATTAGCTATCCCTTAGAGAGTGTTACCACGTTCAAGACTCTATCTAAGTAATTTGAATGTTGAATTAACTCGTTTAATCCTCATATTCAACCTATAAGGTTTATCCCCATTTTACAGATAACAAAGTTGAGGCAGAAAAATTAAGTGATTTGGCCAAATTTACATAGCAAATGAGCAGTAGATATGAGTTTCAAATCCAGGCAGCCTAACTCCAGAGCCTGTGCTCTTAACCATGGCTGTTCTGCTCCCTGAGCCCCAGTGCCATTCCCCAGAAGACAGAATGTGGCTAGCATCTCTTGGATTTGGTGGGCATCCCACTTCAATCAGCCCTGGGCAAGGTGGTAATGGACGGACCTCAGCAGGACCACATGGCGCAACATGAATTATAGGGCCTGTCTCAGTGCTGGTAAGGAATCAGTTTTCACAGATTGGGGGCTGGGGATTGGACAGATACCCCAAAGTCTTCCACATTACTCTGTGAAAATGCTTATGCTCTCTGAGCCAAGTCATGGGACAGGGTAGCAATACAGAATTAAAGGTCATGAAAATATGTCAAGCACAGAGGATTTTCCTGGATGTGATTATTTTCAAAGGGGCAACCCTGTACGTGACTGATGATTTTACTTTTTTCTAGTATTCTCTAGAGATGGGAGATTTTAAATTTCCTGCATGGCAGTTCAGCCAGGTTCCTGCAGATTGGGAGTTCTTCTCCCAGTCTCACCTAAATGCCTCTAAGGGCAGCTGAAACTGATTTCTTTGTGTTGCTTTCAAGGTAAACTGCACACAAAAGGAACATGTGAGGATATTCTGAAGTAAACTGAGTGTCACACTGACTTAATTAGAAATTTTTATCAAAAGACTAATAACAAAGGCATAAGAAATTCCTGGAATTATGTGTCTGGAAAGAGTTTCATTAACTTGTGTTTTATATATATATATAAATAAATACATAAGTGAGGAAAGCATTCCAAATCTGAGAGAACATTGGCTCCATAACAGAAATGATGGAGAAGATAAAACTGTGAACTAAGAAACAGGCAATTTTTGGTACATATTTCGGACCCTCACCCCATAAATGCCCTAATGTATGAGGCACTGGCCCATATGGAAATTTTGATGCATTCAACACTTTACTAATAGAAAATTCCGTTGAATGTATATAATATTCCACCACAGCAAATGAACTAAGTAAAAAGAAAAATAAAACAAGATACGCTCATTTTATTCTAAATTGTCCAAAGATGTTTTCAGCTTACTCTCTCCTCAAACTTTCTCGATTTTTCCTTCAAATAATCTTTTCACCTTTGCAGACCCTCAAATCTTTGAGCAGTCCTCATCTCTCTTCTACTGTGGCCAAAGGATTAGTTGATGGTTTGTCCCCACCCCCTCAATACACACACACACACACACACACACACACACGCATGCACACGCACACACCTTTCTTGGGTCTATGCCTTGCCATCTTCCCTGCAGCTTGGTTTGGGTCTATTCCACTCCAGGCTCAACCTATAGCAACAAGCAGCCTCCTAGTCTTTCTAGACCTTGTTTCCACTCTTAGAAAACAACAATGGCAGTCAGCTTCCACAGGTTTCACTTCCACCATGTATTTTTATCATGGCCTCTCTCACTACCCTGTAGAACTAATGGAAGCTGCAACCCAGCCCTCTGTGACCTCTCCAAGTTCCCCACTTAACTAGAAAATTGCATCTCACTCCAACCTCCACCTATGCCATTACTCCAACTCTGCTGAATAACCTGCTCTCCCTTTCAATTACTCTTGGGAATCCCATCTGCCTTCTGAGTGATACGCACCAGGGATGTTCAAATGCACGAGCTAAGAACAAACCCCCATTCTACCCAAAGTGAGAAGAAAAAAGTCTTTAACCACCTATAATCCCACAAAGTGCAGACAAGAAAAGAAAAAGTAATACTTTTTTCCTATGTGGATAATACTTTTAAGTTGTCAGCTCTTACACACAACCTCTCATTTCACAATCAAATAGCATCTCTCTGATACAGGTAGGCCGTGGATTATTTTTGCTGCTATTTGACAGATGAGGAATCTGACAATCTTTTGATTTCAGGTCCATCCCACACCACATCTCCAGGACTGAGAACCTGTTTCACAGGCACCAAAGCTTTGGTCAAGTGCTCTAGTGACCAGGCTAGAATGCTTTATTGCTAGAGATGGCTGCACAGGTACACACTACAAACGTTTGATTCATTTCTTTAACAAATACTTACGGAGTCCATGTGCCAGCCACCGAGCTAGTACTTTCTTCCAGCTTGCTAAAAGTATTTGCTAAAGACCTTTGCAGGAGTTGGGGGCAGAGACTTTCAAGGGTATTGAGCTAGAGGCCATGGCCAACCGCTGATAGGGAAGGTTCAGTGGCCCTAACCATCAGTCTTGCCCACAGATGCCCCTGGGGTTAGATGATGCCACCAGTTTCTTTAGGATATCTCCTTTGGTGATTCCTTCACTGCCACTGCTATTAGCCAATGTCTCTCCGCCAGCACTTCCTTCACCTGCTTTCCCAACTCTCACTAATGCTCAGGGCTCTCCCTGCCCCCAGTCCCTTCCAGTCACGAGGAAAGCTCATCAAACCAGCCAATCTAGAAGCTCTCCTCTTCCAGGAATCTCTTCACAAAACACAGTGCTTAAAGGGGGGCAATATTTAGTTCATACGAATGAATTAATGGTTGAATTTCAGGTACTTCTTGATCAAGATGGGAGGGTTTAGCTACAAGGTGATCTCTGGCTGAAGGAAGCCTTCCTGAGGTGACTCAAAGTACCTTAAAGAGTCCACACCATTCTGCTTGCTCCCAAGGCCAGCTCTGAAGCAAAGTTCCACTGTACTCTACACAAAAAGGGCCTGGGACTCAAACGACACGAGCTGTCTGCAAAATTGACTCCCAGGATTTGTTTTAAACCATCATCTGTCTCCCGTCCCAAGTTCTCTGGCATGGGTGGAGAAGCACTTCTCTTTGAGACTTAGCAGGCTTTTGTGAACACACGGTCCTTGACTTTCATTTCACAGACACACTAGTACAGTGTAGGAGGGGTTTGGCTGCACAGCTGGTGCCATCCTGTGTGTGTGGATGGTGACTTTGGAAAAGACACACTTTCTGGGAATGTGGGGAAGGACCCTATAAAGGAGACGTCATTCAGGCCAGCTGTGTCGAGTGGTGGGTGCAGCACGTCAGGATGGGAAGTGAAAAGACCAACTTTCAGTCTCTGCTCTCTCCCATCTGGGGCTGACCTTACCAAGGCATTTCCCCTCTCTGTGTCTCAGGTTGCCCATCTGGGGTTGGAGTATCCCAAATCTTTAAGTTTTTTTGCAAAGTCTTAGATTCTGGGATTCCTTGGACTTTGCTCTTAATCCAGTCTTTATGACTCTGGTTTCACCAGAGACTCTTTGTGAAGAACAGGCCCAGCTGTGGGAGGTGTCAGTGAGAGACACCAAGTCAAACTGAGGGTGCAGGGAGCAGGAAAGAACCATAAACTGTGTGCCACCAGGGCTCACGATTCTCAATTTTTTAAAGGCCTGGCAGGTGGCAGGTAATATGGGATGTGCTAGATCTATAGCAATAGGAAACTGTGACGATCGCTTTAAACGAGAGACGGCATGCCCCACCTAAAGGCACTCAAATTCATGTCTTTTAAGCACAGCACCTGTCGAACAGAACAAATCTGTGGGTTGGCTTATACCCAATGGCAGCAGGTTTGAGACCCCACACCATCTCCAGAATTAGAGAAAATACTTTTCCTGAAGGCAGCCAACTTGTCTGTCACCAGCCAAGTAATTTTTCTTTTCAGAAAGTCAGATCAGTGGATTCCATTTCTATCAGATGTTTCCCACGGAATGCGAAAGCAGAGACAAACACAGTGGATCAGGCAGGAAGGAGCTTAAAAACTTACAGCCCATCTCAATTGCACTAGGCCTCAAGCATCAACCTCAAAGTTGGTTCTGTTGTTAAGAAAAGCTTGTCTGCAGCCCAAATGATCCCCAGTTGCCTTCTGAACTGAGCAGAGCCTGGGAGCTGGGCAGAGTCACATAGGAGCGCAGCTTTTCAGATGAGAGAACAGCAGGCAAGAAATGGAGACTTCTTGCTAAGCCCCATTAACGCTTTAATAGAGCTTAAAGCCAACGGTTCTCTTTGAAAATGCTTTATTCATAATTGACCAATTGTCATTAGATATAGTTACACTCCGTGGCATCTTATTAGAAGGAGCTTGTTTGAAGCCCCCTCCCCAAGCATTCACAGTAAATTCCTAACAGATGATGTCATAACAGGCCGTTACAACCCACAACATGTAGACACCATTAAAGCAATGTGTGTGCCTTTTTGGTACTGAAAGATCTAACTTTATTATGAAGCTTGCTATAACATTTGCTATGATGTATTTAATAATATTAAAGCGTATATTCTTTAATATCAAAGTCACACTGCCCCATGATTCCTGTTATTCCTGCCACAAATGAGAATTGCCAAATCTATCAGCTCAGCTTTTAAACACTTCCTTAAGAGATTTCTTTCTTTCTTCTTTCCATGTCTTCATTACTTTTTTTTTTTTGCCATGAAAAAGCAGATGTTCTAAAGCTACAAGTAACTGAAAACCAGCAATATACACTCAAAGGCTGAAACCTAATATTTACGATAAGCTGATCCAATGAGAATGTCTCCCCAGTGACCCTGGTCATGAAGTGGGAACCCATGTGGTCACTGGTCCTGGTGAGACAGTTGTCATTTTTCAGAACCCCTGCACTATGATTCTCAGTTAGGGACTTTCCTGACATCAGCAACTCTCCACCCACTTGATACAAAAAGCAAAATAAATATGAAATCCATCCTTACTGCATCACATTCCATTGGCTTTACAATTGCCATATAAAGTAGTTATTATGGGTTCCATAATTTATGTAAGGAGATTTGGACTTTTGGGTGGCAGTGGGCTCTACTTTTTGTCTCTATCACTACAGCAAACATTAAATTTTCTAATAAATCCTTCAGGTGGAAACCATTGTCATAAATATGTATTTCTAACTGCTAATGAGAACTAGAGATGTTTATATTCAGAGCAATGGCAAAAACAAGAGAAAGACTGGTATTCCCTAGAAGAAACCATAAAATTCAGACTGTGGTAGGGACTTGACTAATTGCAGCACTAAACTGCTAACCTTGGACTTTTGGGGAGGAGTCTGCATGTTGTGGAGAAATCAGAGCCTCCCGCAAGAGCTTCTGGTCCAAACATGTTCTGTACATTCCATCACTTGCAGATTAACTTGATATAACAAAGTCCTCTTTTAAAATGCAAGCATCCCTTAGAGGGTTAAGCCAGTGGATTATTATTTTTTTGGTACACCTCTCCTAACTGTGGCAATCTTCAGACGATTCTCTTTAATTCAATCTACCGAACATTTTAGTGAGTGCCTACTAGGTATAAAATAGAGTTCTATGCCAATTACGGGTAACAGAAACAAATATTGTCCAAATCCTCTTAATGGCGCCTCAGAGGAGATACTGCAGTTTCCCAATAAGAAGTTTTTTCAAGTAACTCAAGTGAAAGGCTCCTGCTCCTCCTTTTCTTCCAGAACCCTCTGGATCCTTCTTATTGTCCCCATTGAGATATTGGATGTTCAATTTGTTCCCCTAGCCGGCCCTGTCTATCTGCAATTTCTTAATCCCTCAGCTCCACGTGCCTGCTCTCCCTCTTCTAGAACCCTATTTGGGCCAGAGCCCTGGGCTTCCACTTGCCAAGAGGAAATGCTTCCATCTGTTCAGATGGAAAAGACTGTATTTCTGTAGGCCCAGCACGAGTCAGCCTGCAGATTATTGCTGGAGGGAACACTGATTCCCCAGTCTAGTAAATCCATGAGTGGGATTCCAGAAAGACTCACCCCTATGGTTTTCCTCTCACCCCTCATTACTGACCACCCCTGACCCTGCTCCCAGTGGAATGGTAAACTGACTGTGAGTTGGGAAGAAAAAGTGGGCATACATGGCTCAGGGCCCTCTTTTCCTTTCTCTGGACTCACCCGTCTGCAGAAGAATGCATCTGTCTGTTCAGGGCCATGAGTAAGGGGTCTGCCCCTGGAGGTGAGACCTGTAATTGAGGAGAGGAGGTCAGATTCAATTCAGCAGTGTGTTAGAAAGCCCATTTAGCCTCCACCAAAGCCATACTCTGTAATCCACCTTGAATCAGTAAAAAGCTGATGTTTGGATCTCTATGGGTCCATTCTCTGTGCCTACCTCTCATCTGTTCTGAATATTGCAAGGAAGAGGTCTATTTTTCTTTGGGGTCCCCCAAAGCTAGCACTTTTACACCTCCCGTGCTACAAGTGGTACTGACTCCACCTTGTGCTCCAGGTCTGTTGCGTGCAGCATTTGCGTGGAGACACGTTCCTTAAAAACAGATGCAGGATCATTCCCTGGGCTGTTCTGGAAATCCTGCCTGGTACACTGCCATCCAATCCCATTCCTCATGGGAGAGATGCTTCTTTCTGGATACAAGTAGGCAGAGTGATCTGATTAAATCCTTACTAATGAAATGTTAGGGAAGTAGTACTACATTCCCCTTCTCAGAAGTGTTCCCGGTGATTTTAATGGAGGATCACACGAGGAACTAGCTAACCAAACGTGATGCGTAACTGTGGCAGGATTTCAGGCATACCTGAGCCAGATTTTTGGGAAAAAATCTAATCACCCTGCGCTAAGGATGGAAAGCTTAAGTGCTCACAGATACCAGGCAGGGAACAGAAATGACTAAAGCTTCCTAGTATAAGAAAACCACCAGCTCAAGCATGGTGATAACTGGCAGCTGGTATTTGGATTTGACATTAAGAAATAATACAGAGTGGAAGGGATTCAGGCAAGCCTGATACTGTGGGCCACAAATAGCTTCAGGCAGTGTACAGCAAAAGCAGTTCTTTAAATTCTCTATTTAAAAGAAGCAGCCTCTACTCAGGGCCAAAATATTGTCGCCGTGTGGAATGGGGTTAATGGATCTTTTGCATTTTCAAAAGAAACAAGTCAAAAATGTGGATTTTTATGTAAAAAGATACGCTCCTTCGATGTTAGCAATGAATTCATTGAGAAAACAAGATCAAACAACAATAACAATAATCCCCACCCCCACCCGTATTGGCTCTGACTGTGTAGGAGGTGTGAGATTGTCCTCAGGCCCAAGCTGGCCCAGGGGTGTTCTTTGCCCCCTCTGGCCGTCACTGAGTCTGGCTTTCCCTCTCCCCTCCCTTCCCTCTTATGCATTAGTTAGTTAAACTCTGGCATTTCTAATTCTGATTTTTAAGATCACCATGGAAACCTTCAAGGAGATGAGTGTAGACTCATTTTCAATAGAATGAACTCTGGCTAGCTAAAAAAAGGACTTGTTTTCCAGCCATGAAGAGCTGCTAATACCACCCTGAACGTACGATATAACTGGTGCCTTCTGACGTTACTTAAAAAGTTGAATTATACCAGGGGAAAAAAATGATGAAATTATTATAAAATTCAGGCTTCTTCAAAGCACACGATTTTCCACCATGGACTCTAACATCTTTTAAGGCTAAAACACCTGAATAAATCTGGGAGTAAGGATATATCTTTTAAATTACAGCCTTTATCAGCATTCCTGGTGTCTCTCTCTTCAGCCTCCCTCAGGGTTTCACCTTGAAACTTAGCAACTTTATCCTCCTTACAACAACTTATTCCTCCAAGATGAAACGGGCTCAATAACGTGGTCCAACTGAACTTAAAGGATGTTAATCTCAACAAACCAACATTAAGAAAAGGCAAATTCTCCCACTCCATTGGGTACCTGATGACAAGGCCCTCTAGGTTTTAGAGAACCTTAAGGAAATGTGGTCTGAGTACTGAAAAGAGGCCATGTGTGTACAAGGGAAGCAGGCACTACTCTATTGGATCTCATTGTGTTAAGAGCCTGGTCAGCCCCACAGCATGGGAGGGGTCCCCACTGCAGAGGGCGATGGAGTGTGATGAAAACAAAAGGGCAGTGATGACTTTCTCCTCAAAATCCCTACCAGAGAGGACAGCTGTATGGAGACTGGGTCCTAAATACCCTAAGTTTATGGAGACAAAAACAAGCAGTTTGGGGTGTTAGAATCAGATACATTCAATGAAATGACTGGGGATCAGGGCCAAAGGAGGGACTTAAGCTGGTTCCTCATTTGACCCTTCAGAAGACAAGTTGTTTGGCTTAATGCACCTGCCTGTTGGTGTTCGGGTGTGTATTTCCGTCCTCAGAACCACCAGTTAGTTGACATAATTTAGCTCTCATGGAGAGCTATGCTGCTTTAAAATGCATTTAGAATGATCAGTTCTTCAGAGGCATTTGTTTGTTTCAGAAATTGGTTTCCGGATACAGAAGCCATCAAACTTCCTCCCGGGTGAAGGAAGATGGACTTAGAACCCAGTTGCATCTGGGCAGATTAACGCCTGTCTACCCACAAACCCAGACCAAGACATGGTGGGGAAGGGGAGGGACTTAAGTGCTTTTCGGTTCAGTTCAACAAAGAATTATTCAGAGATTCGTGTCTTAAAGGAGTTGATAGCTCAGAAGATAGCAGGCCATGACACACCACGTTTGGTGGCTAGAGCGCTCATGCAGCCAGGCTTGCCTGGAATGGTCCTAGTTTCCACCTTTAGCCCCAGTGCACTGGTTACTCAGGAAAGTGTATCTGATGGGGAAACAAATGATATTTATTCCTTGGCTCTGATTGTCTCTCCAAGTAAGATGCAACAGCAAGGCTGTGGATGCCGCCAAGAAATTTCTTCAAAGCCCTTTAGAAATGGCTGCAGCGTTCATGCCATCCCAGCCCCCAAAGGAACACAGCAGCTTTGTTCTGCAAGGTGTAAACCTGCCCCACCTCCACCATTCTCCTTGCGCACATCAGAATAGGGATGTCAGATTCAGCAAAATCTTAAAATAAAGGACACCCAGTGGAATTGGGATTCCAGAGAAACAATGAATAATTTTTTGGCATAACCTGTGTGTCCGTGGCTATGCTCCACGGACACCCATCCTGCCCACCGGCTTCCTTCCTCCCGGCCTGGACGTCACGGGGAGCCCAAGGGGAGTCCCTGCCTTCTCTACCCTCTTCCTCCCAGAGTCAGAACATTTTCTTTTCCTGGGTGGAAGATGAAGGGCTGCCCAGGGAGGCCTGCTCCTGGAGGATAGGGAAGTGAGATGATGATTTTCCAGGAAGATGGAGAAATACAACCCTCTGGAAGATTGAGCAGCTTCTTGGAGGGTTCAGGTCTCTGACTGGAACTCTCAGTCCTTTGCCCTTATCATTCTTGCCTCCAGCCCTACAGGAGTGGGAATGTGGAAGCCCTGGTGGGACCAGAGCCAGGCCCTCCCTCACGGCGGGTGTGGAGAGCGGCATCACCTTCACCCTCACATGCCCTCAGACCCTGTGGTCTGAGGTGTCTGGGATGCGGCTGTGTGTGTGAGACCGCCAAGGCCAGTGTTAAAGTGTGCCCGCATCTACCTGAGGGGATTCTAGGGCACACGCAGGAAAACATACACACTGTTACTCACCAAACACACTTCATACCTTGGGTACAGTTTGGGAGGGGAGAGAGGCGGGGAGCAGCGGGGGTGGGGGAAGGAGGGAGAGAGGAGGAGGGAGGAGAAGAGGGACAGTGCATGGGGAGGAAGGAGGAGGCTGCTTCAACTTAGCTGCTTCTCCATTCATGCCTCCTGTGATTTAGTAACGTTTTTGATCTGCTGAAGCTGTCTTCCCTCTGAAACTGAATTCTGAGCATGCAAACTAGGTGGACTTTACTTTGATGAGATCTATATTCAGAGATTATAAAGGTGAAGCTAGGGAGGCTGAGACCATTACTTGTCTAGGGCTCCTGGCCCCAGAAGGACTTGCTGAAGTTGTTTCTCTTCTCAAGCGTGGTAGGTGAGTGCTGAGGAGGGACTGGGTGTGTGACTCTAAGGGCAGGTCATTGTTTTCAAACTGAAGGAATCTACCTAACAGTGGGTTAGGACATAAATGGCGTGGTTACAGTCCCTATTAAATCAATGAAACAGAATAGAATATAATAAAAAGAAAAGACTACAGCACACATAGTAAGGATCCATATTGTTTTGTAATCTCTCTCTCTCTCTCGATATGTGTATATCATATGTACATACAGGGCCATGATATAAAATACATTTATGTATTTCTTGTGATGGGTCATAGTTTAAAAATTCTGAAAGCTCTTGGAGTCGGTACCATTTTAATAGGGGCATGAATGAACACACGTTGTGCATGGGATGATGGACCCTGCTCCCAAGGTCTCCTACCAGCTGGCAAAGACTAGGAAAGAGCAGAGACTGTGAGGAAAAAATAAGAGAGAGAGAGAGAGAGAGAGAGAGAGAGAGAGAGAGAGAGAGCGAGAGTGTGTGTGTGTGATAGTTTATTTTACAGACTTCTCGAGGAATTAAATGTGTACCAAGGAGTCCAATAGACAAATACACAATGCAAATACATACATAATGTGAAAGTAACAGCACATATATGCTTCTGTAGAACTCAATTAACCAAAGACTATATGACAACAACTTCAAAGGCAGAGGTTAACAAACTATAGCTCAGGGACCAAATCCATCCCACCGTCTGTTTTTGTAAATAAAGTTTTCTTGTAACATGATCATGCCTGTTCATTTATGGATGCTATGGTGCTTCTGCCCCATAGTGGCAGAGTTGAGTAGTCACAGTAGAGACCGTAAGGCCCACACAACCTAAAATATTTACTTTCTGGCCCTTTATAAGGCTGACGCTTCCCCCATGGCAATGCCTAATAATTCAGAATCACAGAGGTATTTAGACCAGCTGACACCCACTAGCAGTCTTCAGTCCTGCTGAGGCTCTTGACAACACAGCCAGGGAAGGCCCAGACTGCCTCCTGACTGCAGGATCTCTGTCTGAAGGTACCAGGTTCCCTTGGGTCTACCTCACAGTTCTAACCAGCCCTCTTTTCTAGACAGACATCAATGTATATTTTCTCACATAGTTACACTGCAGGGAGAATAGGTAAAGCATGACTTTCTGAGGCTCAGAGATGGACCTACTAACGAGGCCAGTTAAAGCTGGGAGTGTGAATGCAATTACTCCTGGGAGAGCATTGTGTCAAGAACCAAAGGGGCTACGGTGAATTTGACCCACATCTACCCATCTCTTGCCCTTCCCCAAGGGAAAGCACTGCCAGAAAAGAGATGGGGAGAGTGGAAAGAGCGAGAGCTAGCGTATCCACGAGGCAAGTTGCCTTCAAGTCTGTCTGTGAACTGAATAGACTCTGAAGCCTCCCGTACCTGGACATACCTTCTGGGTTCCAAAGTGCAATGGAATGTCCTAGACTTTGTAGTTCAGCCCTCGTTTCATACATTTTTATTCCTTTCACCAAAGTGATTTGTTGAATCTGTCACTTGGTGGGTTGGGTTATTATTGCTTTGCAAGACTTTTTAGATTAGAAAGCTCACAAATCAGGAAAATCCTGTCAGACCGTGTGTTGAAATCGCTGGTTCACAAAGTTTTGTCACCAGCTCTAGAAACTAGAAATAGGACCTGCCTCTGGCAAAATTATGATGTGAATAAAGTTCGCTTCACAAGTCCCCAGCCTGGCCCTTCTCTCTTCTTCTGGAACAGCTTTTTTCTCACCATTCTGACCACCATGGCTCCAGCATCATTACAGGTTCACTGGCACAGGTGTTTGAGGCTAGTCATGGGGTTCCCTTATGGTGTTGAACTTGGGGATGTTGGAGGTAAACCTCATTCTAACAATAGGAGGGTATGTTGCTCCATGGAGAAAGTGGTGAAAGAAACTGGGGGCAGGGAGGTCCACGTCACCATGAGAAGTCACAACATGCAGTTGGTATTCATTCCATCGATGGCTGGGAGGGGCCTGAGAACCTTGGCTGAAGGCAGACTAATTTGAAACTGGAACCTTCAATTAGTAATGAAGGGCAAATTCTTTGCTTGATTCTTGAGTTTAGTCTCAGAATGGTTCAGGGAACTTTTTTTTTTAGACTCTCAGTTTCCACTTCTGTGACACAGAACTGGTTACCACTGAGGGGTGAGGAAGACTATCAGTGGGAAACGCTTATTATTCTATTCTTTGCAACTCCAGAGCAGAGCCATGTGATAACCAAGACGGGAAATCTGGGTACATGCCCAGAATAGGGGGAGAGTTTCTCTCTAGCACCTGTGTCTCTTGCTTGCAATTTCAGTCTAAAGTGGTTTAGGAGAAAGTGACCCAGGGATGGGGCTGACACCAGAATAGTGGTATCCATCAGAAAGGCCTTGAGGTGCAAACACACCTGGCCCAGCTTCTACTCTTGGGCTTCCTCCACTGGGCTCTGTGCCAGCCAGAGATTTCTGCCAGCATCATGGTTGCAGAAAGCCAGCTCACTGCGTGTCAGCCTTACAACCCCTGGAGCCCATAGGTCCTCTTTGTACCTGCCAGACACTTTTAATAATTCCAGCCATTTTCAAGGTCTAGCCCCTCCCAATACAGCACTCCAGGCTGGCTCTCCTACAATTCACGCTGCAAGCCTAAAATTTTTCTCCTTTTGGCACTTCTAAGGGAAGAGGTGTTGAAAAGAACCCAGAACAGATGGAAATGGGATTCCGTTACTTGGTAAATATCTGAATGGCGTTTCTTTTTAATTCGATATGAGAGTTTTAGCACATTAAAAATTTCCCTACCCTCATTATAAAACCCATTTTATTAAAGGTGCACACACCTTGCTTGTAGCTGGTGAAATTTTGGCTCTGAGGTGGGTTGCTGTGTGAGAATTCCACCCCAGGTGCTGTTTTCAGTCTGTTAGTAACTGGTTTAGCACTTGCCAGTTTCCCTCCCTGGGTAATGACAGAGACGCTAACACAATAGCAAAGCTGTTAATCCCAAACACGTTACTAATAAGGCAAGCTGCCTTGCTGGAGGTTGCAGAGAGGATGGGAGATGGATGTGGAAATGCTAATAGTCGAGCTCACACTCTCATACCCATGGATTTGTGGATAATGAGGAACGTACTGCTTTTCTCAAAACCTCACAACTCAAAGCTTTCTCACTAATCACATGCCAACAACTGATGTTTAGTATTTAGGAGGCAGTGAAGGTGAACAGTCAGTGTGGATGTGTTCACCCCGTGGATGGTGTGTTCACCTCATGGATGGTGTGTTCATCCCATGGAGGGCACTCAAAAGATTCTTGTGGTACACAACTTTCTTCATCATTTTTGACATGCTTCTCTATGTGATTTATTGACCCTTTGGACATGTGGTAGATTCTGTAGATATTTCGTTGTGAAAAAGAAAATCAATAAATATGTAAGTGAAAGCAAACCCCTCTCAAACTGGGCTAGTTTCAGAAAATAGCAAAATCGAGGAGGCTGGACATGGTACACTTTGGGTCGAATGTAGTTTTGGAAGCACCATGTGGCCAAGTTCAAGAACTCTGAGGAGGTGGGAAGGAGGAGAGAAGTCATGGAAACTGACTCTTTCCTTTCCCTATAGAACAGGTGCAAGCAGCTGTGGGGGAACCACACAAACTTCAACTTGGATTTGGAAATAAAAACTGTACCGTGGAATTTAGTCTTTACATAGCCTCAGTCCTAGCTCAGAATCTCCTTGTCCTGGACATGCTTAATATTTGGTAGATTTCACCCCATGACAGGTTTGGGGGTGGCGGAGGGGTAGCCACTGACCAAAATGATATGTCTGGCTTGACACATAGTTCTGGAAAGCCATAAGGAATTCCTCAACGTAGTCATAAATTAGAATAATTTTTGGAAGCTTTCAAATAATATCAGTGCCTGAGTTCACCTCTGTAGACTGGGTTTCAATCAGTTTAGTGCAGGCTCCTGAGAACTATAGTTTCCAAAACTTTCCAGGTGATTCTGATGCTCTACCACATTTGAGAAGAATGTCTATGTTTTCCAGACTTAAATTTTTTTTAAAGAAGATTGGCTTAGAGTTGTCAACACTTTACCAAGTAAGGAAAAAGAAACTGTTATCACCATCATTTCATCAAAAAGACAGATGAACACCGAGGAAAGAATTGGAAGGACAGATCTTTAAACACATTTAACTTTATAAAGACTCACTAAGTTGCCACACCCATGTTTATAGCAGCATAATTTACGAATGGTACCAAAAAGTGGAAGTAATCCAAATGTCTGCTGATGGAATGGACAAATAAAATGTGGTATGTCCGTATAATGGTATATTGCTTGGCCTCAAAGAGGAAGAAAATTCCGACACATGCTACAACATGGATGAACCTGGTGGATACTGTACTAAGTGAAATAAGTCAGTCACAAAAGGACAAATACTATTTCATTCTATTTACATGAGATGCCTAGAGTAGTCAAGTTCATACAGACAGAAAGTAGAATGATGGATTCCAGGGTCTGGGGGTTGGGGAGTTATTATTTAATGGCTATGGACTTTCAGTTGGAGAAGATGAAGAAGTTCTGGAAATGGATGGTGGTAATGATTGCACAACAACTTGAGTGTACTTAATGTTATTGAACTATACACTGAAAATTGTTAAAATGGTGAAATTCATGTTCCATATATTTTATTCCAATTTTTAAAACTCACAAAATTGCCTTTATTGTTCTCATTTTGGGTGCTAACTGGTATTTGAAAGCCCAGGATAAAGGAATCTCTCACGGCTTAGAGAGAGGAAGCACTACTGTGAGTGCAGCCCAAATGGCCGAATCCATTTACGCAGGAACAATTCACAGTCGGAAAGCCTTGCCTCCAGATAGACTGCAACAACCCAACCCAGGCTGTGTGATGGAGAGGCACTTCTAGATTATAAAACACACTGGCCATGCCCCTGGAAAAACTAAACAATCTCCTCAAACACACAAGTGCCCTAGGTCAGGGTCAACTTGTCCTTAAAAGTATTTGGTATGTTTTATGGGCAGAGATACCTAGAGGATGATGGATGCAAGAAAGTTTTCAAGAAACCAGAGATTTGGCCCTAATATTAGTTTAAGTAGGCAACAACAGCTGGTGACACCTCATTTTTTCTTCACAAAGCAATAGAGCAAAGTAGAAAAGGACTGCACAGGGGTTAAAAGCAAAGCAACTCAAGACCCACAGAAAGCCATTTACCGACAAGATGTTCTCTGGACAGTTAACTATTGGTGAAATTACAGGATTACATGAAGAGCAATATTGTTCTTTATTATAGTAGTTGCTTCTTATTAACACATATGTATGTAATATACATATATATGCATATATGTACATACATACATACACATATGAAATGGAGGTTTATTATGACTGGTTAGTAACTTTTTTAAAATTCAGATTAATCTGTTCTTAGCAACGCCAACCCTGAGAGCCTAAAAGGCAGGCCATATAACTGGAATTTATAATCATGAAATTTTTGTACTGCATTAAGAATCTCTGTGGGTGATAATAGAGCACTAAAATAGCTAGCATTGCATTGATGTTTCTCACTCTCTACATTTGTTTAATTTCTCTGCCAGAGACACATGCTTAACTTGTCTTGGTAGATTTTTGTAATGTGCCTTTCAAATGGAAAACTGTATTCAAGCATTCCAATTTTATCAAGTAGCAAAAACACCCAGGCTGTTGGCCAAAATTTGCATGTTTGTTACTGCATTCCATACCCAGATATTTCAGCGCTGAAGAATAAAAACAATTTTCTAAAATGTTATTGGATCCATAATTCTGGCAGCAGGTTAATTCACTTAGCCATTTCCATTAAAGCAATAATTATTGGCACACAATCTTAGGAATCACCATGCATAGTGATAATCAATTCCAGTTGAAATAGCCTTTTTAGTTCAACAAATGTTTGCTAAGTAACTACTATGTGTAATGCTCTATAATTTCTTACCTTTATCTAGCACTTCAGAATTGTGAAAATCATATTCATTATCTCATTTGATTCTGACAGAACCCTGTGAGGAGGATAGCAGGTTAACATATAAGGAAACTGAGGTACAGAGAGATTAAATGCTCTGCTCAAGATCCTGGACCTCGTAGAAGTGATGTAGTCACCATAAAATCAAGATTTTCTCAAGCCTATTCCAGTCTTTTCTGTGCTGCCCCACATTACTCCTCCTCATTGTCACCACTCACTGCTGGTGTTTATCTGAAATTATCCTCTGCTAGTCCTCTGAGTAAACTTTTTGCGCCAATTTGGCTTTTTTTTTTTTTTTTCTAGAATGCTCTGCGATCTCACTAAGCAACATGCCATGTGACTCAGATGGTCTTCTCATAAGCTCAGCTAACTTGCCTACCAGTAAGTGCCATTCAATTCGCCTACCTTCCCTAACACTAATGATAGCTTTGCATGCCTCTTTCTTCCAGTGGGAGAAATGAGAGGGGAAGCTTTGCCTTTGCCCCAGGGTAGGTGGTGTGACATGATGTGCAGAGGAGTCTGAGAGTCAAGAGACCTGAGCTCTGGTCTTGGGTCTGCTACTGACTAGACATGAGATGTTGGACAAGGCATTATGCCACCACAGCCTTAGTTTCCTACCACATAGGAATTGTGATGCCTTTTATGACCGTCTCAGAAGGATGAGATTAACAACGAATATGTGAAGAATTTGAGGGTAAACTCTATATTAATGTAAATATTGCCAAGACTTTTCAGTATTCTGACTACCCTTAAATGTGGGGGGATAAAGAAACTTCCTAATGACTGTCCTGAGTCATATATTTATATGGAATGAACTAAAAAGGATCCTGATTTACAATCTCTACTTCCTGTTCATTAAGGAACTAGTGATAACCTTTAACAAACGTGACTAGAGGAACCATCTTTTAGCCTTTTCTCCCTGTCCCAGATCTTACTGTTTCAAACCTTCAGCATTAAGATGGCTGTTTTTTTACAAGTCTCTTATTAGTCACAGAAAAAATAATGGTCTTTCTATGTGCATTTGCCACTTTTTAAGAACTAAGACTCTACCAATTTACACCTATGAAAAATTCTTTCAACACACTCTGCGAATGATTAGTGACAGCTTGACTACTTGTCAATAAAATGGCAGCATGATCCTTTAGCCCTGTGTCTCTCAAACCCCAGCTTTTTTTAACCTGACTTCTTTCTACCTTATTCAGTGTCTTCTCTGCTGTGAGGTACTGGGAAGCACATTTTAAGTCTCTTTTCATGGAAAGAGTTATTTGCTGCTTGAAGTACCAGCTGAAAAAGATCACCCCCTGCATGGCACCATATCACCTCCTGTGTTACACTTGAAACTCACCCCTGGCACTCATCACTCAGAATTAGTGCAGGGAAATAATGATGTAATTATCTCCTGTTCAATATTGTGAAGTTTCTGCTATTTCTCTCAGGATAGAACTGCACCATAAGAAGAAAGCCCTTTGATGGCCTGGGGTTTCCTTGGGTTGAGAATCATGTAAAATATTGGCCAAGAGTTTTCCTAATCTCCTCCCTTCTTTCCGTAGCTTAGTTTGGAAAGCACATTCTCTCCGCCCCACGGCTTGAGACTAAGGAAATTTGTCTCCAGTATTTGGATTATGAACAGCTTAATTATCTGCAACTGATTGCACTTGTCTTCGTGAAGGTCTGTGGGTAATAAGAGCACTGCTTTTTCTCTGCCCATCAGACCATGACTGAAGAGTTGTTCAATAACTCATCCTTTCTGGTCACTTCCAAACAAAGGATTCTCTCAGGAAGAAAAATTCCTAAACAAAGTCTCCCTCAAAAAAATTCAAGACTGTATGATTTGACCTCTGGGTCTGAGACCAAGATTGTGTAACTCTAGGAAAGGCAGCCATGAGCAGTCTGTCTGCCACACATTTGTCTCTTCAAAAACAGAATGGCCCACAATGTGATGGGGAAGGCCCACACTCCATTGGCTGAGTTCTTCCTCAAGCTGACTCACAGTTACTCTCTCAGGGAGAAAGGATCAAAATATTAAACAATTTGACACTTTTCTGTGATGTGCTACCCTGGGGTCCTTGCATCCTTGGAGGCAGATTCCAGAGGGTCAGACAAACAGAAAACAACCTAAAATGGGCATCACCAGGATTGTAAACTAGTAAAAGATGATCTGAGCCCTCAGTGAGCGGCTGTCATGCAGCCACGTGGAGAGTTGGTCACACTGACTTGTCATCAGGGCTCTGGAGCTGTGGGTCTCCAGGACTGTGAGATCACAAATAGGGCTGTGTCAGGCGGACTTAAAGGTGGACCTAATATCTACTCTATATCAGGTCATTTCCTGGAGTTTCAGAACTCTCCACTGTAATCAGAATGATCTGATAGATTCGAGTGATTTTAAGAATCTTGTGTCCGACCAAGTTCACGAGGCATAGAAGAAGAATTAACCCTCTTTGCAGAGAAGTGTTCATGGAAAATTCCTCTGGGAGAAGAGGGAGGTCGGTGCTCCAGATACACAATAGACAAAGCAACTAGATGTGCTATTTTTCCATGGATGCTTGAGGTCTACACTTACTGCTCTGACTCAATAATGCTTCCTCTTTAATACTGAAAAGGGTCCCAGTTTGGTAGGTGAGTTATATGGTCACCCTAGCTAAGTGATATTTGGACATTATTCTCCCAAAGGAATGGGTTCATTGACCTTGCACATGGTTCGTCAGGCAAATCGCCTGTTTGTGTAAGAAGAGCTATAAGTGAAGCCTTCTGTTAAAGCAGCGCTGGCTACAAAGTTTAAAAGAGAAATTCTCACCCAGCTAATCAAACCCCAATGTGTGAAGCCCCAAGGAAATGGATGCCCAAGGTTTCTGAGATGAAATTTGTTCAACTCACCTTTCGCTTCTCTTTACAACATGAACATAGAGCCAGGGAATTCTGATAAAAGGGATAGCTGAAGAGCCATTCATTACCTATTATCTCTAGACCAGGAACGATACACAACTCTGAAAGTAGATGGGAAGAACTGGGAACACCGCAGATTTGTGGAACAATGAATCCCATTGTTTGAATACCCAAATCCATAATTGTTGCACCTGTGCTGTTTCTAGCCAAATTAATGAAAGAAATGCCGCTTGGTGCCATGTCCAATCCCCTATCCCCCGTACCCCCCACAGAACGCCCTCTGATGCAGGTACATAAAGGTCTTGTAACAGAACTTTCCTGTCTGAAGATGACTGGCATCAGCTGAGAGTTTCTTATTTCTAAATATACTTTGAGTTGATACATCATAAATTTTTATCATTGGACACAATTCTCCATTTTATTGGTTATTGCACTGATATTAAATAAATAACAGGTTAGTATCACTAGCATAAAAGGAATCTAACTTTGATCTCAAAGTAAAATATGAATTTTTTATAAGACTAACACTCAAAAAAAATTCAGGGAAGGGAGGGGTGAATGTCCTACAGCAAGAAATTAAAATTGGATACAATGATGTTTAAAAAAAAGGTTTTATTAACTTTAGATTAAACAGACATGAGGTATTCAATTAAAATGATTTCTGAGGTTTTAAAACCATCATGTTCTGTGATTAATATGGTAAATGTATGTTTGATTGAAATATTAAGCAGAAGGGAAATAAATAACAGAGTTTTCAAAATATATATTCTCATTAGTAATGCAGGTCTGAAGTAAAAAGTCCAGTAAAAATATGGCTTGCTTCTAAGAGATGAATAATATTATTTACAGAACTCTTTTGAACAAGTCAGGATGTTCTCATTTGCATACGTAGCCTGATTGGTGAATTGTGACCCAGGATTCCAAATCACTGTTCTCTAAACTTGAGCCCAGAAACATGCCATGTAGGCCAAACTCCTTTCTTCTGCCTGTTTCTCTCACTCTCTCTACTATGAAGTCTGGACTTGGGGGTGGTGAGGGGGGACATCTGGATGGAGTAAAGATTACAGCTTCATCATGTGAAAACAACCGGGTGAAAAGCAAAGGCATTTGTCAACTGAGTATTTGGTGCCATGTAGGGTTTTAAATTATTTTTAAAGTCCTGTCTGACTGGATTTAATCCATCAATCCATTTGAGGTTTTTTATTATTATTTTTGACTATGTAAGTGAAGACCACAACTAATGTGGGGAAACAAACACTAGGAAGAGAAAAAGCAATGGTCCAGTTCAAGAGGAGAGCCGAAGGGAGGAGCAGCAACCAACTTTTAGCTGTAAACTTGCCTCTGAATAGGCCACACAATCTCCAAATAATATGCAATACACATATAACTTTAAATGTCCTTCTCTAACACCAAGCAGCTGTTTAACTCTGAACAAGTCCATATGACCTCTTCAGTTTTTGGTGACCCGACCCACAAAATAAGGGCATTCATGTACTTTTCATTCAACCAATATTCTCTGAGCACTCACTGTGGGTCAGGAACTGTAAAAGGCCCTAGGAATTGAATGCGGAGCGAAAAATGGGCACAGCCTTGTCCTCATGGAGCGACCCCTCTAAAGGAAGAAATGGTCGACTGTGAAACAAGCACACAGACAACTGCAAAAACTGCAACTGATCCAAGTGCTACTGCACAGAGGAGCAGGTGCTGTGAGAGTCTACAATGGAGGACCGGCCTCATCAGGGAGGTTAGGAAGAGATCTAAAGGCTTAACTAGGTAAAGTGGAGGTGGAGGGTACAATTGCAGGATAGTGAATAGCATGTGCAAAGGCCCAGTGGTGGGAGGAAGCAAAATAAATATGAGGGACTGAAACCAGGCCAGCGTGACTGGAGCCCAGAGAGCAAAGTCGAGTAGGATGGAGATGAAGCTGGAAAGGTCAAGCAGGGGTCAGGCCGTGCACAGCTTTGAAGACCATGTTACACAGTTTGGATGTTTCCTAAGAGCCACTGGAAGGTCATTGAGGAGTTTTAGACAAAAGGATGATATAATCAGAATTGAAACATTCACTGTGCCACACAAATTCCCCTTCAACACTGAAGAATCTGTTACCCCAGCTGCTGAAAGTACTGCCAAGCAGTCCTCAGCTGTCCAGTCCCTTCGGAAATTGCCTGAACCACAGAGCCACGGTGACCAAGGTTATGTCCTTTTCACCACCAACCCCTTCCAGCCTGATCAGTGCAGGGGTATGAAGACGAGGCCTGTTGCTCTCAGCTTGGGGTGGCTCTGAAGGGTCATCCCATCTTCAGAAGTCCCCACAGTGCTGCCTGAGGCTTCAGCTGAAACTTCACTGCAGCACCAACTTCTCCCTCCGTCCAAGCTCACTCCTTTCCCTTCCACGAGAAACACTACCTAATCAACTTCTTGCATCCTAGTCTCCATCCCAAGTCAGCTTTTTAGGAAATCCAACCTGTGACAGTCTGGAAGTAACAGGAGAATGATCCAGAGAGGGGTTGGTGGTGGAAGTGGCAGCCCAAGTAGATAACTAAAGATGGTGGTAGCTGGGTATAGGCTGATGGAGAGAGTAGGAGGGAAAGTGGGCAGATCTAGGAGACATTTAGGAAGGATTTGGTGATGAAGTGGACGTGGGGAAGAGTGATGGTGGAGAGTGAGAAAGCAAGGGTGATGCCTTGCTCTCTAGTGTGTAAAGCTGGGAACACTAAAAAAAATCTGGTGTGAGTGAAAGAGTACAAGTTTCCTCTTGGCACTTGCGGAGCTGAGACATTCCAGTAGAGTTTGGAAGAAGGGCATTGACTATAGACTCTAGATCACTGGAATATGTGTCTAGATCATAAAGCCAGCCATGAATGTGGATAGAGGGAACCATTTAGGGAAAGAGGATATACTGCAAAGAGAAAAGGACATAGCTCTAGGCCTATGGGATTAATCTCAGTGTCCTTTGCAGTTTCAGCAGTCTCTATTTCCACGCCTCCATGAGCTCTAGAAGCAGATTTCGTAACGTTTTGGAAGTCATCACCTGTTTGAGAACTGCGCACAATTTCATGGGGTCCTACACCTCTAAGCTTACCCCTAGACCCCTTAGTAATTCACAGTCTCCAGGTCATAAGGTCACACTCCGGAGGAAGCCTCTGCTTTTGTAATCCTATCATTTCCTCAGTGGTTTATACAAACTGTGTTTTGATGTTTTAAGGCTCTAGCTGAGAGCCATCCTGATGGTCCAACAAGGATTTTTAAGCAACACCAAGTACATGAAATACCTGCATTTCCTCATCGTGAGGCAGAGGTGGTACCTATGCTTATCAACAGTCATATTCAGGGTTGCCCTGGTGCAGAGGAAGAGTAGTGGGTTTATGCCACAGAACAGGGATTGGCAAATCTTTTCTGCAAAGGTCCAGATAGTAATTATTTTAGGCTTGTGGGACACATATGCTCTCTGTCGTGTATATTACTTCTTTCTTTGAAATACCCCTTTCAAAATGTACAATAAAATCCCCTCTTAGCTAATGGGGCATAAGCAGACTGTGGGCCACCACTGTAGTTTGTTGACTCCTGCCATAGAAGACAACCAACTCTGCAGTGAGACCAATTAAAACTGCATCTCTCCTCCCTTGAGCATCCTAGCATTTGAACTTGGAGATAAACAGTCTTTAACCTTTTGAAACCTCTATTTTCTCATCTGTAAAATATATAACATCTACCTCTTTGGGTTGTTGTAAAGCCTAGAAATGAAGAATATTCAGTATCTATCCATATACCCGGCATGAGGAAATTATCTCATTAATAAGTATAATGGGAAAGACTACCTTGTTTCTAAAATTTTCTTTTGCATTAGAATATCCTGATGATAACAGATTCCCCCCCGCAACCCCACCCCTGCCCAGGTTACACCTGGAGACATGTTTTTCTGGAACACATTAGTTATCTGCTTACCCTGCTTGTCAATGGCAGAAAAATCCAGCTCCTCCCAGATCCTAGCCACTGCTGACATGGGAGTGGAGGGGAGACCTGGAAAAACGTCACACATGCCGTCACTCCTTGTTTTTGTGACTTCGCCTGATGACTGCAGCCAGATCTAACTGACCTGGTCCACCGTGTTGCAGCTCTTGCCAAAAAATATGTCACGTGGCCCATACTATTAGCCCCACACTGGCTCTAGTATTTGTTGCTCAAAAATTCCACCCATCAAGGCAGAAGGTTCCTCTCCAATCTACACTGCACAAAGGCACTTATCTTCACAGATCCGGGCACAATGAAGAGGGATTGTCCCATGCCATATCACATGGAATCTTCCCAGCTTCCACTTAAGGCCACAAGAGTCCAAAGTCTCTTCCCTCCTTCCTCTCCCAAGGGGAGTGGTCTTAACAAGCCTCCCAGGCTTGTTTCACCCTCTGGGGAAGCTTCATTTCCCTTCCTCCTTTCCCCATCAACAAATTCTACTGTATGTCCTTTCACTTCACTGGACTACAAATATTACAGCAGCTGCCCTACCTGCTCCTTTAGATCTAGATCACATTAGGTAAAACCCATAACTGCATACTTTGGAAGGGCAAATCCTTCTAAAGATTTCTGTGAATTCCTAGGAGTAGGGAAACCAGATTTTTATTCTCAGGGTCACTTCAGTCTGTGAGTTCTTGCTTTTGCATGTACCTCATCGATGAAACTGTGAAACTCTTTTTTTTTTCTCTTTACACACAGATACACAAATATACTCACAAAATATATTTGTGTGTCTAGTGGATGTAAATGAAGGTTTGGAGAAAGAGAGTTTTTACTGCAATAATGAGCATGATCATGATTTTAAATGAAATATTAGACACCCTCATTCTTCACATGTGCTTTGCCCCCTTCCCATGTAGAAATCTCACCAGCTCTTTATCTCACAAAGAACTCAGGTTCTTGTAGCATCTTCTTCCCTCCACCACACTTCTCTACCCATCTATTCTCATCTCTCCCTTTTCTCTCAGGAATAAAACACAAGTTTCTCATGCAGAGCACTTCAAGAACCTTTTTTTAAAATCTGGGCTCCCTTTGAAACTGTCGCCCTCAGAGCCTCATCTTCTACCCCAAATAGCTTGATAAATTATTTTCCCCAAACAATGAGCTTCCTCTCTGAGTGATTATGCCAGTAGCTAAAATAATAAAAATTGTCACTCTCTTACACTTACGTTGTCTGGCTGGATTACACCTTTAGTTTTCATTTTCAGCCATTAATACTTTAAATCAGTTAATAAGATGAATTGAAAAGAGCATGAAACAAGAAAACAGAACTAAGAAAAAGTGCATTTTCTCCGAGGGAAGAAGGCTAGGGAGAAAGCACAGAGGGGAAGGTTTTTGGAGGCGCGAGGGTATAGATCAGACAAAATTCAACAAGAAGGTACTGTGGGGGGCAGGTGGTGAAAGAAAAGCAAAACTATATACAAGAAGATGGAAGAGCACAGAAAAGGAAATGTATCTATTTTGCCCGGGGCAGGACCTCAGTTTAGGTGTTGCATAAGTATAGTAAAATCCTTTGGTAGAAAACACATTCATGAGGACAGGGGAGTTCCTCCTTTGATGTGGAAACAACTACTGAGAAAATCCATGACTCCCCTGCACAAATCTCCTGATGTCATAGCTGCTCTGCAGGCCTGTTTTGGCTCTGCCCTGCAAGGGTGTGAGGACCCAGGCGATGAGGGTTGGAATGTGATTCATTACTGAGGCTCTAAGTTGTACAACTCTAATGACACACCATTAGGGTACAGGGGGCTGGGGGATAAGGCGGAGGCCATGTTTTTTGTTGTTATTTTCTGGAGCCTGCTTTGGAATTTTCCCATATTTCTCTCTGTTGAACAATAGACATTATCATTTTCATATGTCCTGAAAGTTGAAGCAAGATGTGGAAGATTCGATTGTTGAAGAGCAGTATTCTCTAGCTGCACTCTTCAGAGATTTCCAGCACTTTTGGAAAATGTGCATCAACCAAGAGTTTAGTCATTGGTGGTGTCTTATTTCTAGGGATGGCCTGACTTCCAATGCACTCTCCCACCCCAGTGGATCTGCTTGGCTGGGGAAGCTCCCACTGGCTTCAAGTGGTACAGAGAGTAATGCCAATATATGGAAGAATGAAGTCAGATTGATGATGAGTTTCTATCATCTTCCCTAGGTCTGTGTCATCACTGCAGAAAGTGAGCTGCTTCTGGGAAACTGATATACTAAGAACTGTTCAAAAGACCTAGGAGCTGGATCTGGAATTTTGACTGGAAGGGGTGTTTCATAGCTAAACATGGTGTCCAGTCAGCTCTCATCTATTTTCTGAGACAGTACTGACTTCAGTTACCACGTGTTCTATCGCAGTTTTGCAATTCCCTTCCCAACACTAAACCACACATACTAGTTAGCAGTTTGGCTCACAACAAAAATCATATTCACCCTTACCATAACCTTATGTAAAAACTTCTATCTTCTCTATTATTATAAAGCAAGGTTTGGGGAAACCCTTATTTCTCAAGCATTGAATGTCTTTTTTTTGGACTCTGAAGATTTTTGCAGACAGCAATGCCTGTCATGTGGCCCAACAGACCATGCTCCATTCAGATGTTGCTGACTCACGGATCTCACACATCCAAGATTAGTAGATGGAATGTAGGAAAATGCCTACAGCGGCAGCCAGACCCTTGCTAATGAAACCATGGCAGTGACTGCATGACTAGAAAACCAAAAGTTCATTTATTTTCATGAAACTTTCATCAGACATTTAGCAGAGAATCTGGGGTGAGAGAAGGGAATGAACTGAAAAAATAGGCAACGTGATACCCAGACAAGATTCCTAGCTGGGGTCCAGCAGAGCTCATGGGCCTGATGTATTCAAATTGACCATTGACTGAGATGTCAGAAGGGCTTCAATTTTATGGAGCAATTGGTGCTATGCTAGATGGAAATCAATACCTGCAATCTAAATTTTGCATTCTGCGTGTTGCCAGTAGAAGTTAGATGTCTGTTTCTCTTTCTTGGACTGATTTTCTTTCTGCAATCAACATAATGAGAAAGAAAATAATGCTTATAAATGAAGTCAGCATATAGCACTGGCTGAGCTGGAGGAAGTTGGCAGCTGCAGAAATTCTGTTTTCAGTTTACATTAAGCGGCATTAATTGCACTGCTATGCAACTCAGTATAACTACAGAGTCGTGGATCAAAATTCTGTTCTTATTTAAGGGGCGAGTGTGGCTATTGGGTGCGGAGGCCAGGCCCCCTTGGTCATCTCTCAGCAAGGGCTGTATCTTTTAGCCCTAGGACCTTATTCTAGGCCAGAAGTGTTGAAGTTCATCCCCTTGGCCAAGAAGCAAACCAAGTCGGGAACAGCACAGGGGCACCTGGTCTACCAGGTAAGCCAAAGCCACTTCTTCTCTAACCCAAAGAGTGAGGTGTGTGGATTGTGCCTTAAGCCAGAAACCTTTCCTGTAGGTCTTAGGGCTGGCTTTGAAAATGAGGTCACTACCAAGTTGAGATTTTCTGATTTTCCTGTTAAGTCTAGTAGCATCACAGGCCAATGCAACATCTAATAAGAATGGCCAGTTTGTGGTTCCACTTGTGAATAAGGTGAGACAGGCACTAATAACTCCTGGCCAGGTAATGGGAACTTCTCAGCACATCCCTGCTAACCAAGATGTCTTGACGAGAGAGAAAGAGTGGTATTTTAGCCTCCTTGCTACCATTAACCAGCTATGGGGCCTCAGACAAGGTAAACTGTTAACTCTCTGACCCTCCCACTGGTGTTTTGTAAAGTGGAGATAGCTTAGCTGCCAAAAAGCAAGGGCCTAACTTAGTAGAACTCTAAGTTCTTCTCAGCTCAAAATCTGGGGTCCAGGTATATTTTTGGTATGTTTCTGAGGGTGGAGACCTTGATTTTATTTCATTATCCTCAGTACTTGGGACATGGCAAGAACTCGTTCATGATGGATTGAATAAATAATTAAATAAGTATAATTATAATGTTCAAGAAAACTATATTCTTGCAAATAACCCACAGTGAAACTACCCAATTTAACATATGTTTTGGCAAAGAATGAGATTCAGCCAGACGGTTCTGCATACCAAGGGGCCCAGCCAAGGGCAGAGTTTTCAGAAGCAATGAGGAAAAAGAGAACAGATGGGGACACTCCTACCTTTCACAGAGCTTGCGAGCCTGGGAACACAGGCAAGTATGCAGTTACTCCCAGAAAAGCCAGGCTGTCTTGTTTGTGCAGATTAGTGAAGACTTAAGGCTATCAGAAATGATCATTTTGTAGGTATGAACTTGCCTCCTCCCTCTTCAAACCCTTTGAAACAATGGTCCTATAACATCAGAAGAACGATACATTAACTCATTCCAAGATTATGGGCAATTCTGTGTGATTTGGGTACAAGACCAGCAAGGAGAGATGGAGACTCCTCCCTGATGCTCAGATGCAGTGCAGGTCCTTGGAGCTATGATCTGATCTGTGGAAAGAGGAGGGGATCCTGTCCCAGGGAGCACTCAGGAGGCTTGACCATCAACTGAGAAGCTACACAGGGTCCAGAGAAGTCTAAGGCAGTAGGGTCCTGTCAGGGGAAATGAGCTTCAGCAGACGGAGGCAAGACATCAAGGTGTATTTCAACCTATTAGTGACAGCTCAGTTATTTTGAGGCTTCCTTGGGGACCCATTTTATCAGCTTCCTACCACAACTATACTTGGGGTTATGTACTTCCTGTGTTAATAGTCAGACATGCCAAGTCAAGATTGCTGTAGGCAGGCCTGCTGCATACAGGTTACTCTGACACCAAGGCACCTGGCCTAGGAGGTGAGTGGGGACTGAAATCCAGGCTGGTCTCCACTCGCTACATCACAGGACGCAGTCCTGGGTGTGTTCCTCAGTGGGATACCGTGGCTAAGTCACTTATCCTTGGAGCTGCATCTGCCCAGAGGAAATGTTTCCTAATTTGTCAGGTCAGGGAGTTATGTGCCGATTAATCTCCACTTCCTCCTCCCCAGCCAGACCCATTCATTGATCTTCTCTGCCCTGTTCTGTGCCCCACATGGTGGCCCCTACACAAAGCATCTGAGACTTTCTTACCTTCTGGCTGCCAGTGGGTTTGGCCACCTGGAATCACCAGTAGGAGATGAGACACCCTCCCTTACACATGCTCCCTCCCTGACTCCCCGTGGTTCTGACAGTGTTTGTGGTCCTGCTGGGCAGCCTCTCCCATACAGCTCTAGCTCTCACTGGGGTCTAGCAATGCTATTCCCTCCCTTGTTCTTTTAGGCCTGTGGGTAATAAAGGCCTTCACTGTTGCTAGTCCCTGGGTGCCTCATCAACCCTTGTGGGTTCCCTTCTCCCTGGCCGCACCTCTGTAAAAGGTCCTTTTATTCAATTCTGTTCAATTAAATCCTTTTGCCTCCATCTTCTCTTTCTGGTTGGAACACTGACTGATAGAGGGGACCTTTTTCTAATCTGCACAGATGGACCGTATAGGCTAGCAGAGACCACAGGTGCAAATAGCACTTTGAAATTCAAAACAAATATTTGCCATGTCACCTATGCAAAATGGTAGTAATTATCATAACACTTATTTGATAGGGTTATTGTGAAGATTAAACGAGACATATAGAATGGTTTGCATAGTGCCTGGCACAAAATAAGTGCTCAATAAGTGGTAGTTATCTTTCTTAACTTGTGATCATTGGAAATCCCATGTAGCCTTCAGTGTTCACTCAGCTCTCCCTTCATGCATGAAGCATCTGCTGAGCACTGTAGTTCCCACAACGACTGCCTTTCTCTAAATTTCTATCATATTAATTGTCTACAGAATTAATTTGGCTTCATATACTTTCACCCACTGTTTTTTTAATATCTACTATGTGCAAAGCACATAATTCAAGATATGTTTCCTTCCATCAATGAGAACATGGGCATAGAGAAAAACATTTATTGAGTATACACGGTGTGTCAAACACTGTTAGGCACTTTCCATGTCCTTTAAATTTCGTAACAATTCTATGAAGTAAATACTGTTAGTCCAATAAAATGTCCAAGTCTCCTGGGCAGTAAGTGGTAGGGAAGGGTTCAAATATGTGTCTTTTTGCTGCAAAGCACTAAGAACTCTTCAGTCTATTAGACGAGACGACATATAACCAAGAAACTATAATTCGAGATAGTTATATGCTACCTTATCATTAGGAAAATTGTGTGCTAGAGATGGACAGAGAAGATGGGCATTAACTCCCTGCCCGGTGTTTATCCAATACCATTAAAAGATAGAGGCTAAGCCCTGGGATGTGGAAAGAAACACAACCAATCCTTGTTTGGAGGGAATCAGATTCTAATAACTGAGCCAGACCCGTGGAAAGATAACCTTAACATAATCTGGAAAATAGTGAAACTATGATTGGGTTTGGAGAAAGCTTCCTGGAAGAAAGAGGATTTGAGCTATATCTTAAAAGATGATTCAAGTTAGCTCGTTGAAGAAATAAGGACAATACGTTCAGGTAAAGGGAAAAGCATGAGCAAAAGCTCTACCTATACAGTTAAATACGCTCAGTCATCTGTGCACATGTATTTGACATGTTGTTATTGTCAGTGACCTGAGGATAAGAGCTATGCCTCCTTTCCAACCTTGTCCTAACACCCCATTCAACTCAAGGCTGAGGGCACAGGAGGAACTCGACAAAATCTTTCGTTTGAATGATGAATGCCTTACTCTCCTCTGGGAGATACAGAAGGAATAAGTGGTACCGCTGTCTCCCTGATTTCAAGGCCAATGCCAAGTTGCTTCCAGACATCAGAGTTGAAGCACATAGCTAAAGACAGGCAATATTTTTAAGTGGCAGAGCTCATCACTGGTGTAACTGGAAATGGACTCCAGGTTGGCTGGTGTTGTATTGACGTTAGCACACTATTTCTCAAGATCCAGCAGCCCTGGTGTCTAAAGTACCCTCAAAGCTAACTTCAACACATTGAGGAGACAATTTCAACAGAACCTATGAAGGACATGAATGCACTTCCCTAATTTCAACAGAAGCAAACCAGAAACATGTGGAAAAACATTATGTTCAGATGACTTATTTATAAATCTTCTCTTTCCTCCCATGAATATATCCAGTTATCATGGCCTTTGATCATTTGGAGTATTAAATAACCTCAGCCGTTAGAAACTAACTTTAAATTGTACTTGAAAATTTCTTTGACTTTAGGGGGAATTTCATTTTATAATTGTTCATTGTTCTTATTTCTGATGAAATGAAATAAGATGAAAACTGTCCATAGGAGATAATTCAGCAAGTTAGTTAGCCTGCTGCCAAGCAAAACTAAAGTCCGTATCAGCTGTGAGAAGATAATTCAATTTGCCTAAAAATGTCATTTTCAGAATAGCTTATATCACATATCAAAATTATTTTAAAATCTTAACTAGGTCACTGTGGGAACCTGTATAAGTGATGTGCAGCTGATCTGCAGTTCTGAAAACTGAAGCTATTTTCTAATGCTATGTATTTTTTAACTAAAGTACTAAGTATCTCATTCAAGTGGCAATAGGTGGTTAATCCTCTACAAAAGTTCTTGGATGTATTCCTTGTAAATGCTAATTATTAAGAAGAAAATGTTATAGGGTTTCTTAGGAAATCAATACTTTATTATGTAATAATTGCATCTGCAAGTTTAATGTTCTCCATAAGCCCCAGCAAAATGAAAAAGGTCACTGGGTGAGATGGTGCAAATGGTCCTTGCCTGACCTGGAAAATCTTTGAGAATTTGAGGCCTAGTAAAGTGCCGAGATGTCATTAAAATATTTTCACAAGTACAACATTTATTATGGAAACCAAATTGCAAGAACATCTGTCTGGATGACACTTTGGCCCAAAGTTGGACCTAAACCTGGTAACAGTTATAATTGAAACTGTGGCTTCATTTTTCTCCCCAGATCTTTGATTTTTCCTTTGCCTCACAGAGCAATTTATTTCTCAAAGCTACAGCAGTTAACTTTTGTTTTCCTAAGCCTTCCTGGGCAAAAATCCCAGCTCTTCCAGTTTTCAACCAAGAAGTTATGGAAGGCAGGAAGGCAGGGAAGGAGCCCTCGAGGAGACAGAAGAGAGCTCAAAATCACTCTTCCAAGAATTTCTGGGTCACTGTCTAATTGATACGCCTATTGGCAAGCCTCAGATTTAAGTTTCTTCTGACTTCACAGCCAGCTCTTATTCTGCACCCAGCCATGTGTGAAGACTCAAGGCATTGAACATGGAACCCCAAAAAACCCAGCCAGTTCCACTTAAAGCACTCAGGCTGGGGAACTATACCATAGCAAAATACCCCAAACAATTGTGTTTCCATTATGATCTTCAGCCTAGCATTTATTATCATTTTTTATTGTACACTTTTAAAGGCAATGGTCCATTTTACTTAGCTCATTAATTTGCAAAAATCATGAGATATGAGCAGAGATGGTGTTTTTTTATGGGCCATGCTACACCTCTATAGGACCCCAAAGGAAATGAGGTGTGGGTTTTAGCACATTATAGGAAGAGGCCCTGGGACCACAAGCTCCATATTCTTTAAGAAATAGAAAAGACCAAAGTACTTGCACAGCAATGATACAGCTGGATGAAATGGAGAGATGCATGAATAATGGACAGCCTGAATAAATGAATGGAGAAAGAAGCAACAGAGGGAAGCTCTGACCAGCAGTGAGGCGTAGGCAGGAGACCCCTGGACGCAGAGTCTGGAGATCCTGGGTCCACATATGGCCAGTCACTTATTAGCTGTTTGACTGCTGTCAGTGAACTATCTCAGAATGTACCTCACCTTTGCACCTGCAAACTAATAACAATAATACCTATTTCATAAGACTGGCAGGCAATGGAGCCCCAAGAAGTCAGGTCATGGGCTGCAGAGCCAGACTGCCATGGTTTAAATCTGAACTTCTCTCCCTTGTTTGCTCTGTGAACTTAGGCATCTTATCCCCTCTATATTTGTGTTTCCTCATCCACAGAATGGGGATAATGTACTAAACTCCTAGGGATGGGGGTGAGCATCGGATAAATTAATACCCACAAAGTGCCTAGAAGAGATTCTGGTACATAATAGGCTAGATGCATTACAATAACATTACTATTTTTGCATATATAATAGTGTTACCTAGCACTTTACATTATGTTACTTACCATTATTGCTATTATAGTTAGGATTATATGAATTATGATTCTCAGCCTCAATCGAGAGAATCGAGCCTAGCCGATTTAAGTAGAAAAGGATATTAGAGGATATTAAGAAGGTCATAGAGAATCTCCTGGATAGTCAGGAGCCCAGGCTTGTTTATTATATAGTCAGAACCAAACAGTAATAAGATCCAACTATATCCCAAAACTGTTAAGAGTGAAACACCACTGCCTATATCTCCAGGCATTGACTACCCTTGAGAGTTGAATCCAAGAGCTTTGCTACTGCTATCTGCGCTTTGCTATCTGCTATCTGCATACCCAGAAGATCCAATTTCTCTTTGCATAGAAACAACCTCTTATTTCTCCAAGTCACAAATAGGATGGCTCTAATTGGTGGAATCAAGGCTCTTTGTCTCTATCCTAGCTGCAAGGGAGTCTGGCAAATGTAGTCATTAGCTTTCCAACCTGCACAGTAGAGAAAAAACTAAGACAAAGTAAGGAAAGCTAAAAGAAAGTTGGAGTGAGCCAACCTGAAATGTCTTCTATAAGGATTTTTAAATAAAAGATAGGGCTGGTAGCTACTTTTGAACAAATAAGGTAGAGGTGGAAGATCTTTGATTTGTTTTTCCAAGATTAATTAGGAGTTTCCAAAGATAACTAATAATTATACTTGTAACACTATTGTGTCACATAGGCATAGGCAAGTGGAACTAACCTAATGCTTGGCACCATACCTGTGGACTTGGGGAGGAGAGGAGGTTCCTCCTCTAACATCATTCTTGCCCTATATAGACCAATGAGACAGTCCTTCCTGTATCTTCACTCTCCAGAGGAGTAGATGCAGACTGCATGGAAGGGCCTGGGATGAGGCTTCTCCTAGAGAAGTGACTCTGAAAACTTTAAAGGTACTTTCAAATTACAAGGATCTATGAAGTGCTGGTTGCTTGAGGTTATGACGATTCAGCAAGCAAGGACCGTTATGGGCCATTAATGTAATTAACCATATATTGAATCAACAACATGGTAATTACGTACAAGGCCTGTTTTAGAAATTGTCTGAATATGGGTGAATATAGAGAGTCAGGAAACATGGCTTCTAGTTCTCTGCTACCACTGCTGCATATGTGAACTTCCACAAGTTATTTCAGCTCTCTGGGTCTCAATTTCCTCATTTAAACTCTGATCTCCTGTAAAGTATTAGTTTTACCTTCTAGAATGAAGTGAACGAAAATCAGGCTGGTCCAACCACAAAGTCCTCAACAAACTGCTTAACAACAACAACAAACTGCTTCTAATTATAACTATTATCTTTGCAAAACACTTTCATATTGGTTTCCTCATTTGAGCTAGTCAACAATCCTGAGTAGATGGACTAATTCTTATGCTAATTTTCTAGTTGGACAACTGAGTCACCAGGAGATTAGCCCAGCAGATTAATCTAGCTGGATGTCAGAATCTCCAGTGGCCTAGCATGTGATCTATCCTGGAGAATGTTCCATGTGCACTTGGAAAGAACGTATTCTGCTGCTTTTGGATGGAATGTTCTATTATATATCAATTAAGTCCATCTGATCTAATCTGCCATTTAAGGCCAGCGTTTCATTATTGATTTTCTGTCTGGATGATCTGTCCATTGCTGTAAGTGGAGTGTTAAAGTCCCTTATGATTATTGTGTTACTGTTGATTTCTCCTTTTATGTCCATTCACATCTGCCTTAAATATTTCGGGTGTTCCTATTTTGGGTGCATATATATTTACAATTGTTGTATCTTCTAGGCTTGATCCCTTGATCATTACGTAGTGTCCTTCTTTGTCTCTTACAACAGTCTTTTTTTTAAAGTCTATTTTGTCTGCTATAATTATTGCTACTCTGACTTTCTTTTGATTTCCATTTGCATGGAATACCTTTTTCCATCCCCTTACTTTTACTCTGTGTGTGCCTCTAGATCTGAAGTGAGTCTCTTTCAGGCAGCATACGTAAGCGTCTTGTTTCTATACCCATTCAATCACTCTATGTGTGTTGGTTGGAGCATTTAGTCTATTTACACTTAAGGTAATTATCAATATGTATGTTCTTATTGCCATTCTGTTAACTGTTTTGAATTTGTTCTTGTAGGTCTTTTTTTTTCTTTCTTCAAAGATATGTGCAAGTGATATGATCAATAAGGGATTAATATCCAAAATATATAAACAGCTCATACAACTCAACATCAAAAGAACAAACAACCTGATTAAAAAATGGGCAGAAGTACTGAATAGACATTTTTCCAAAGAGGAAATGCAGATGGCCAACAGGCACATGAAAAGATGCTTAACAGGTCTATCATCAGGGAAACGCAAATCAAAACCACAATGAGATATCACCTCACACTGTCAGAGTGGCTATCATCAAAAAAGAACACAAATAACAAATGTTGGTGAGGATATGGAGAAAAGGGAACCCTGGTACACTGTTGGTGGGAATATAAATTGGTGTAGCCACTGTGGAAAACAATATGGAGGTTTCTCAAAAACCTAAAAATAGAACTACCATATGACACAGTAATTCCACTCCTGGGTAAATATCAAAAAAAAAAAAAAACAAACAAACACCAAACTGCTAATTTGAAAAAATACATGCACCTCAATGTTCACAGCAGCACTGTTTACAATTGCCAAGGTATGGAAGCAATCCAAGAGTCCATCAACAGATAAATGGATAAAGAAGATGTGGTAAATATATACAATGGAATACTACTCAGCCATAAAAAAGAATGAAAATTTTGCCATTTTTGCAGCAACACAGATGGACTTGGAGGGCATTATGCTAAATGAAGTAAGTCAGACAAAGAAAGACAAATACTGTATGATATCACTTATATGTGGAATCTAAAAAATACAACAAACTAGTGAATAAAATAAAAAAAGAAGCAGACTCACAGATGTAGAGAACAAACTAGTGGTTACCAGAGGGGAGAGGAAAGGCAGGAGGGGCAATATAGGGGTAGAGGGGGGAAAAAGGGTTATTATGAGATTCTATGAAATCAGGTGTGCAAATCTTTTGAAAATTGTAAAGCACTATAGAATTTGAAGACTCTTTCATTCAATAAAAAAGAATAAAACAATAAAAATTAAAAAAAAAAGGAATGTCCAGTGGAGCTTTGTAAAGCTATAGGTTCCTAGTCCCTCCTCCAAAACATATTAAGTCAAAATATCTAAGAATGGAGCCCTCGAGTCATCATTTTTCAAAAACCTGCCCAGTTGATTCTCAGGCAGCTGTACTGGGCATCCCTAGATCAGGGGTTCTCAAAGTGTGGGTTCCCCAGCAGCAGCAGCAGCAGCATTATTTGTCAGAAATGGAAATTCTCAGGCCCCCTACCCCAAATCTACTGAATCCAAATCTGAGAGGAATCCAGAGACCCAGATATACACTATGGTCTCAGAATCACTGGTCTAGATTAAAACAGGTGACATAGCGATGAAGACAACAGACTCTCAAGCCTTCCAATTTAAACTGAATCCTGTCTCTGCCGCTTCCTGGTTGTGGGATCTTAGGCATCTGCCTACTGTCCCTGGCCTTGGTTTACATTTGTAAATTGGAGATGAAGCTAGTTTTCTCTTCATAGGGTTATTATGAGGAATAAGTTTGCTAGAGTTAGTTAAAAACTAACAATAGTGTCTTACACAGAGTAAGAGCTTAAATAAAAGTTAAGGTTCTTGCCCAGGAATAAAGCTATGAATGGAATGAAAAAGAGTGGAGAAGCAGCTTAGGAAATGAAATCCTTGGGGAGAAGCAGCATTGGGGGCTTCTATCTAGAACATGAGGCCAACGACCCTGCTCGCATATTCTAAATGACTGCGGGGGTTGGGGGAGAATGTGAAGAACAACTTGAACGAGCAACCCACCTGGAGTCCGGAACAGGCCCTCACTTGTAGGAGCCTTAATGGTGTTCTGAGAAGAGCACAGACCTGTGTCGGCCCACCCTGGGCTGCAGTTTCCTCACTCAAACAACTGAGCTAAAAACAATGACTTGACTTTCTCCATGGAATTGTTGAGAATCGAGCACAGCTATTAGATGTTGTTATATATTTGAAGAGCCAAAGGTCTTAGGCAAGTGTTCAGGATTACCAGCACAGTGTCCTCTCCTAGGCTAAGCTCTTTGGACACTGCACTGGCTCCTTCTGGTCTCTTTCCACTGAGACAGTCCAGCGTAAGAAGATGAAGAACAGTGACCGGGAATTCCACACTTCACGCTAGGAAGTCTGTTAGCTCCCAATCCCAAAGCTGCAGAACCCAGCCATCAGCCTGGGCTGGGCCAGGCCAGGGTGTTTACCTGGTGCAGCTGTTTGGCCTAGGATATAGATAAACATATGGAACACTTAAGATACATTTCTTAGAATCTTTATAAGCCAGATGAGTTGTAATAACAGCCCCAAAGGGAAGCCTCACTTGTAAATATCTATTTGGGGACCTTAAAAAAATATCGATCCAGGTCCTGAGACTGTGTCGTAGCTGAGATCCTCTTCCGACCCAAGGCTGGCTGTGTGATTTTTCTGGGACAGAGCAGGCAGAGCAAAGCCCAGGGAGGCTAGTTGCTGCCACAAACATTTGTTCTCTCCATAAAGATGATGACAAGCACTCTTGCTATCGACAGCCTCTGGAGCTGTGAAGCTTCCTCCGGCACACTGGCCTCCTCCTCTCTCTGGCGAAACTGTAGATCCTGTGGTCCTTCCTTCAAGTCCTTCATCTGCCCCCCTGGAGCTATTGCTGGGTACCCGGCCTTTTGCTTTACCTGCACTCAATCATGGTCTGATCTTTCTGCTTGGATGACTCCACGCTCCAGAGAGCTTGAGAACTTGTCACCAGAGACACAGCTGGTTTCTTCACATGCTGACTCCAGGAGCTTGGGCAGGAGAAGCATCTGCTGGCGGCCTGCTTCAATGCTTCTTGGCCTCGCCTGTGTGGCCCAGAGGCCTGCGACTGGAACATCTCCCCATCCTCCACTGCATGGCCTGTGCCCGCAGTCAGGTTCTCCAACCAGCCCTCGACTGTGCAAAGACCATCGCGTTCTGGGGAGAGCAGGTCCCACTACAGGTTGGCAAACACCTGTCGGTATCGTAACTCAGCTTGCACCAGGCTTCAGTGACCTCCTCTAGGGTCATTTCCTAGTTTCCTTCCTTGACCCGGGGACCAGGCTAAAGTCCCTGTTTACGGAGGAAGCCAGAGCCTCTGTAAACAGGAACCATCTGTCTGCTTCTCCAATCTGAATGAAGTTTTAAATTTGCTGCCTTGTAGATTATTCAGGAATCCAGTCTGATTAGACTTTTACCCAATGGAAGTCATTTTCAATACCTGAAACACTCATTAAATTTCTGTGCTCATGGAAACCCATGAGGAGCTGATAGTAATGACAGACCCTGCCCAGCCCCCACCTATCCTATCTGGCCCCTCCTTAGGCCACTGAATCCATGACTGCAGCCTCAGCTTCATGGGACCCAAAGGAACAACTCTGATCCTGGAAAAGCTGAATTTAAGCAGTTCTAACTCAGGACTCTGATGACCTCAAATCACTTGCTTCCACTGTGGTTCCCAACTTGTGTCCCTGTGTTGCCAAGGCAGGATATTTTTATTTCTGAGACCCAGGCCCCTCTGTGCCCTACATCACGTGACTGGGCCTCTGCCCGAAGTTGTTCCCCAGGCCCTTAGGCCCTGCCCACTCCTGCTGGGCTCTCTTCTTCCTTTCAGTGAAGTCTTGCTCTTGACCTGAGTCTACAGCTGGGGCCCTAGTTGCTAAAAGACTTCCCTGGATTATGGGGCCTTCTCCACTTGACACCTTGCCGTATCAATCGTGACCTGCTGTTGCCTCGTTCTTCCGATGCCATATATTACCCACAAGCCTGGAGTTCCTAGTACTTGATCTATTCCAGTAGGCAGATCAAAGTTCAGTCCTGGCCTCTTCCAGGCTGCCCTATCTGATTGCAGTAAAAAAACAAACAAACAAACAAATACCCCATCATACCCTAAAATAGGACAGTAGATTGCAGGCTTGCATAGTATACCTCCTGAGCAATCACAGACAGAGATTCATTTTTAAGACATTTACTAAGGCACAAAGTAGGCACTGAAGAGATGCTGGAGGAACCGATGAATAAATGGAGCTTGTCTGCCCATGAGAGATTCGTGATCACTCAAGGAAGAAAGCTCAGATACTACCTTGTGTCCCGAAGGAAGGAATCCTTGAACTTGCATTATGCAGAAGAGGGTCCTGGGATAAGGACAGGAATCGTATTGCTCAGGCTGCTCAGTCAGCCTCAGACTGCAGGTGTCCTTGGAGACAGCCCACCTGACAGGCAGTGGACTCAAGGACCTGGAGATGAGGACAAAAGAAGTAGGGAGATGGAGAGACAGAGACAAAACTCACCCTAACCTGATGACCTAATGAGCAGGGTTAGAGAGACAGGAAAGCCAGGGGCTCCTTTTCTTAAAAAAAAGAAAGCAATTAACCAGAAAAATAATAGCTCCTACCACTGGCGTCAGAAAGTTACTCCTCTAGTTGCTTGCTCTCCCTCTTTCTGTCGAGCTACAGAATGATGGGAATGAGAGTGACACAAGAGAAAGCAAGCAGAACAATTTTCATGTGTCCAGGAGCCTCCAAGGCTGTGGGGAAGGAAGAAGAAAAGGAATCTAATGCTTCCAGAACACTAAATGCTAATCCTGGTGAGAAGCAGGCGCGTGAGAGAAGAGGATTCCAAAGGCTGCTCTGCTTTCAACTCTCACCTGCTGAGAGAGTGGGCAGCAGAAGGAAGGGAAGCTGGGTTCTTTCTGCCCTCTGGCCAGAGATAACTTTATTCAGGTGTTCTGAGGGGGCCATTGGGCAAGGAGTTAGGAACAGCTAAAGTGCTAAGAGGCTCCTTTCCCCTCACTGTTCATGGGCATGCCAGATTCTGAGAGATTCCCCATAGCAGAGAGCTGCCAGATAAAATACAGGATACCCAGTTAAAATGTGAATTTCAGATGAACAACGCATAATTTTTAAGTATGAATATGTTCCATGCGATATTTGGGACATACTTATTCTTTAAAAAATTGTATTGTTGATATAAAATTCAAAGTTCACTGGGTACTCTATACTTTTATTTGCTAAACCTGGCAACTACCCACAAACGGATTCCTCACCCAGCCGCAGAAGTGTTTGATGATGTGACCAGCACGGAAAACAGGACTCTGGGCTATGGGGGAGGGGGTGAAATCAGGAAAGTTCATGCTTCTGAGGTTATACACTTGCTGAATCTGCTCCCATTTTCTTTCTACTAATCCAACCCTCTCCATTCCTCACTCCCTAGTTCCTATCCCACCATCCTTGACTACCTCTCCCACCGGAAGACATACTACCTAAATTCCCCTGGGGTAAGATACCAGGTTGTGATTTTTCTCCAGTGATATCATGTGTGCACATTTTGATTGGGACTCTTCCTTCTATGTCTACTTCCCTCCACACCCACCGTGTTCCCCTAAACGCATACATCCCACAGCTCGAGGGTCAGGCACACCGTGAGGGTTAAATTTTACATTCAGGAGTGTTCCGAAGCAAAGGAACCTCGGAGATCACCTAATCTCACTCCCTAAGTTTGCCAACAGGGAGAACCTGAGACCAGAGAACAGAAGGGACTTATCTAGGAGCATGATGCTTATCAAGCAGAGAGGGAAGCACACAAATTCTGATTCACTGGCTTCACTCCAGGACCTTCTACTATGTCAGTGCTTTGTACAATACTGAGCAAATACAGGCATTCTCAGTAAATATTTAAGCAAACCAATGAATTCATAAATGAATAAACTATGAAATCAATGCTTTATGATTGATTTGCTAACTGTATGGTGGCTCTATCCTCAGGGAGCTTCTTGGCCCCTGAAATGGTAAACGTAAGCAATGAAATCCAGCCATCTTTCCGGAAGCGATGTTCTGTGTTTACAGGAAATAGGTAGCATGAGTGCCACTTCCTTCCACAGGACAAGGCTGGCTAGGTCTGGGCTGAGTTGGGTAGTAGCAAAAAGCAGCCCCTTCACTGGGCAAAGGCTACTCTAAATTGCTACATGTATAACTACAGAAACTCTAAGGAAAAAAAATTTTTTAAAATATTTTAGCTAGCTATGTGACCTTTAACAAAGTAATAACTGCCCCAACCTTTGGATTTCTCATCTGTGAAAAACATAAATAGAAGAAAAAATTACCAAGATAAAATAAATATCATTTTACTCTGCCAGGCACCTTCTCCTATAGATACTCAATAAGTGTCCATTGATTTCTTTTCTTTCCCTAAAGAGTAAACCTATCTTCTTAGCCAATAGTTTTTTAAAAAGGTACTCTTTCTGTGTTTTCATAAGGCCACTGATTTTCAAAATCTGGTCCCCAGTAGCAGCAACAGCAGCAGTATCTGAAAACTTGTTAAAAATGCAAATTCTTGGGCTTCAAGGTAAACTTACTGAATTAGAAACTCTGGGGGCTGGACCCAGTAATCAGTGTTGTAACGAACCCGCCGCGTGCTTCTGATGCACACTCAAGTTTCAGAACCACTGTGCTAGGCTGACGTTTCCAGCAGTATGGTCCATGTACCTCACATATCAAAACACTCCTATTAAAATTGCTAATTTCTAGGCCCTACCCCAGACTTGCTAAATCAAAAGCTCTTGTGGGGAAGCAAAGGAGTCTCCTTTTTAACATGTCACCCAGGTGACTTTGATGCACTTAAAGGTCAAGAACAACTTGGCAAATTGGTGTCAAAACAGCAAGTGATGGCATTTCAGCATTTGTGGAGGTCAGATCAGAATTCCCTTTTCCCCTTCTTTGTGACCCCAGAGACTCAGCAGGAGATAGAGCTGCATAATCAATGCCAGTTGGCTCTAGAGGAGTGGGCTAATGGCTGTGTGGTACCCCATCACCTTGGGAGAAATATATTTATCAGTGATCGATGGGAACACACCTCACCATCCAACCTGCTCTCCTAACCTGGAACGGCTCAGACCCAGTCACTTGTTCCAAGTGGCAGAGCCCAACTTGCTCTGACAAATCAGTGGTTTTTTAAAAATGCACACACAAAGTCAAAACAATATCCTGGAAATGTTTTTCCCGGTTGTGTAACTCCTCGTCTTATCTGGTGAGAGCTAGTCAAGGGAAGACATAATACACGCCCTCAGTGTTAATTCAACAAAACTCTTTCCTTTCATGGACCCTGAAAGTGCACGCTGGGTGACAGGAAACTAGGCAAAAATTTTGGTCAGTTTTTCTCTACTTTGAGAATTAACTGTCGAAACACCTTTTGTTTTATCCCTTCAAATTGGCCATCTTCTTGAGGGTGATGAAGTATGGTGATGACAACTCAGGTGAGGTTCCCATCTACAAATTCCCTCAGCACAATGACAAAAAAGCAAATGTATTGTTAGTGAAAGTCTTTTCTAGTTTCAATGTGATAGAACTAGGAGTTCCTTAAGCCATTTTGTGAAGGAACGGTTTTCCCCAGTACAGCTTGAAAATTTTATGTGGATACTGAAGTAGATTTCTTAGTCATTTCTCCTAAGTCTATAAGATCAAACATTGTGTCAATTCCAGTTAAAGACAGATGTAACTAAGGTAAAGTTTACTTATGATCAAGAGACCCTCAACCATCCAGTACATGGTGATGATAATTAAAAAGGCAAGATTTCTTTCAGGGCAAAAACACCAAAACAAAATGAAATAAAACAAAACAAAAGCGAAAACCTACCATAGAGGTTAACTCATAAAAACATCATTACAGAGGCATTTGTGAGACACTGATTCCTGCAAGAACAAAAAGGGCTTCTTCATTCCTTTTTCACACAGCTCCCCTTTGTAAATGACATTCTGAGTAGTAAGCAACCAGGCTCCAACGCTATCTTCCACTTGGCGCCTACACTGAACTCTCACCCCTAAAGTGGTAAGAACGAGGCATTTGGGCTTGCTATAATGCAGTAGCACAGACTCAGAAGTCAGTAGTCACTTGACATTCCAGGTAGTGCTCTCCTACTGGCAAGGACAGCATCCGGAACTTACTATCATTTGGTGTTTAGAAGTCTGTGGAGTGGTTGCATTTTGTACATGAAGACACAAGATGGAAACTCTCGCTCTAGGAAAACCTTGAAGCTCTTGATGTTCTTTGAAATAAATCTATCATGATTAGTACTTACCTTTCTCTGGGAATGAGAAATGACAGGAGCATGGGATTAGGAACAGCAACAGAGGTAATATTAGTCATTTGATGAAGCATTTACCGACTAATCCCAATGCCAAGTGTGGAACACTGGTCATGTCACTTCACCTTCAGGACAATACTTAAGGTCGGTATTATAGATGCACAGAAAAGTCTCAAGGAAGTTAGATGATGTGGGAGTGGGAAATGTGGGAGTTGAACCCCAATGCTCTGTTAACACTCCTTTGATTCATTATACCCTGTTATGGGCTGAATGTTTATGTCTACTCAAAATTCATTATGAAGTCCTAGCCCCCAGTGTGATGGTATTTGGAGGTGGTGCCCTTGGTAGGTAATTAGGTTTAGGTTATGTCATGAAGGTGGGACCCTCACGATGGTATTAGTGTCCTATAAGAAGAGAAAGAGAGAGATCTCTCTCCCCATAAGCAAGCACTGAGGAAAGGCCATGTGACCACAGGGTGAGATGGTGGCTGTCTACAAGCCAGGAAGTGGACCTTCACTAGACACTGAATATCCAGCACCTTGATCTTGGACTTCCCAACCTCCAGAATTGTGAGAAATATATTTCTGTTGTTTAAGCTACCCAGTCTATGGTACTTTATTACAGCAGCTTGAGCAGACTAAGACACACACCCCATCCCTTTCTTTGGACTACTGGTGCTGTAACATGATAAAGGATTTGCTAATACTGTTTTTTGGGGTTTTTTTTGTGGCATGCGGGCCCCTCACCTCTGTGGCCTCTCCCGCTGCGGAGCACAGGCTCCGGACGTGCAGGCTCAGCGGCCATGGCTCACGGGCCCAGCCGCTCCGTGGCATGCGGGATATTCCCGGACCAGGGCACGAACCCGCGTCCCCTGCATCGGCAGGCAGACCCTCAACCACTGCGCCACCAGGGAAGCCCCTAATACTGTTTTTTAAGTCTTTTCACCATTAAATCCAAAATCACAGCGTTCATTTCATTCATTCGCTCACTGGGCCTTTCATGTTGCCTCAGTACCCTGGCTCAGGGTGAGCCTGAGGTCACTCAGAGGCTCCCATCACACTTTGATGTCCACACCTGTAGCATGGTTGCTGCCAATTGCTGGTTTGGGGGTTTCCAATCACATGTTATGTCAGTGAGTAAGTACATCAAAGATCTCTTATTTAAATACAAAGCTTCAGGATATAAACACCACTAAGCAGCCACTAGGTACCCAATTCCTTATTGCTGAGGCCAAGCAAAGAACAAGAATTCTTCTTGCTCAGAGAAGTAAAACCATAAATGCCTATGAACAACAAGCTCCCCTAAGCACTATTTCTCCAGTCATTCTTTCCTATATCTGACCCAATGAATTGTGATTGGTTCTGAAAGTTTTTCCCCCTCTGGTCACCAACCTCCTAAACGGTAAAGTTATTCAATGCAGGCTTATTTTAGCGGAAGTAACAAGGTTAAGTCGCATAAGTGTAGGAGACATTTCCATTTAAATGAAAACTGTTAAACTTGTGTTGGTGGGAGACTTTTATAAGGGACTCAAAATAATGTGGGCAAAGGTGCATGTGGTTCCTGGCTTTCGTGCATCACAGATGCTATCCATTCAGTAACGTCACACAGGCTTTTATCTGGCTTGGTATGGAGGATCCCTACAAATTAGCTCCTGTCAACCCCATCGAATAGGGAAAGGAGATAGATAACTTAAAAAACTTAAAGAGCACAGGGTAAAAAGCACAATACTAAGATAACTCCAGAGATACCCTTTCCCTTCTGTCTAGAAAGTTCAAAACTGGAGTCAAAAAATAGTTTGTCTTGATGGATACAAAAGCCAGAGGACAGAGATAAAGACTGGGTTCCTTCCCTTGTGGTCAGTGTCTCTATGCAAGACATTGCACAGCAAGAGAATGTGGGATCTGAGCTGGCTTCTTCCCGTCTCCTCAATTCACAGCAGCAGTTTTTTCCCCCCAGGAATCTCTCAGATGGCTGGTGCTGGGGGTTGTCTGGGCGACATGGTTGTTCAACGGAAACAGAAGTAAGAGCATCTTCCCCTGAAGTTTGTGGTCTCCCAGCTCCCGTGGCCATGTCCCTACCTGCTGCTGCCTCCCCCCACCTCCACTCCATCCCGTCCCCACTCCCAGTGAATCACAAAGGGATTGACTCAAGCGAACATTTACAGATCTTGTTTTCTTGGTAATTTGAAAAAGCTCCCTAGGTGACTATGACATGCTTCTGTCCTCCTGTCCCCATATAAGAACCATTGACCTAGCTTCTACCCCCAACCGCATGGAGAGATGAAGAAAGTTACCCAAGATCACACAGCTAAGTGCAGGGCAAGGGGAAACCAGGACCCCCATTCTCCAGTTCTGTGCTTTTTCTACCAAAGCATTCCTCTCATTTTAAGAGAGGGCCTTTTAAGTGATGCCAAATAGAGAGTAAAGTGTGTAAAAAGAGAGGATCCTGCAGGGTTCCAAAAGAGGAAAACAAAGAAACAAAACAGATGAGATATTAGATTTACCTTCCCCTACCTCTGGAGCAATTGCATCTGCTTATAAAGACTTTCAGAATGTAAGGAGAGGGACTATGGGAGGAACGTGGTCTAAGTGTCCTCCTCTGGATGAAGAAATGGACAAAGCAGAGAGCCCCTGGGGCTCCAGCCTTGAGAAGTCTCACCCGCTGGACCAGGAAGCAAGGCCTCCAGATCCCGAGCCTCACCAAGTCCTCCAAAAGCTTTGACCCAGGGGCTTCCCCGGTGGCGCAGTGGTTGAGAGTCCGCCCGCCGATGCAGGGGACACGGGTTCGTGCCCCGGTCCGGGAGGATCCCACGTGCCACGGAGCGGCTGAGCCCGTGAGCCATGGCCGCTGAGCCTGCGCGTCCGGAGCCTGTGCGGGCCACAGCAGTGAGAGGCCCACATACCGCAAAAAAACCAAAACAAAACAAACAAAAATAAAGTTTTGACCTACTTCCTGCTCCCTCCCTGCCCCAGTTGTGTATGTCCTTCTGGTTGGAAAGAAATGCATCAAAATATCAGGGAGTAGAGCTAGAGATGATTTTAATGTTTTAAAATATTTCTTGTCTTTTCCAAATTTTCCTGAATTTATATTGTTTTTATAATAAAAAACAAATTACTCTTTCAAAAAGGAGGAGGTCAATGGCTTTTGGCATAGTTCTTTATGCAGTGAGACACTCTAGTTCTCAACGTTTTCCCGAGCTCCTCCTGTGCTTCACAATGGCTGAGTGATCAATGCCTCAGCCAATGTAAAGTGAAAGAGATGCAGGACTGTGGGTGGATCTAAAGAGACATGGGAAGTCCTCTTTGTTGCTAGCCTGGTTTCCTTCCAGAAGATTCCTTTGAGGCTTTCATCCATCTATCTATCTACCTATCTATCCATCTATCTATCCATCTTCTATCTGTTGTCCATCATCTATCTATTCCCTTCTCTGCATTGAAACCATCTGACCCACTCTACACTGCCAGGTTGATGTCTGAGAAGAATCAGTTAGCTTCTGTTTTGTTTTGTTTTTTAATAATTATATAATTATTTTAAGAAAGCAAACCTGTGAGTCTTCAAATTGCATGGAATGTGAAACAGATGCCACAGCTAAAGACTAGCCCTTCCTTGCAATTTGGCCCTCAAAACAATTTTAACCCTCCCTTTTTCAAAACTAAAAGCTGAAGTGAAGGGACATAAACACACAAGGAGGTGAAACCTTAGCAGCTATTTTCAATCTGAGTTAATTGTTTCTTGAGGTCCTGCAAGTGATTTATGTCATTTATAAGCATGTTCAACTGCCACTTAGCCCCACGGGGGCAGAGATGGATCCAATTTCATGGAGGGGGTGGCTTTTGTTGTATGTTAGTTCCCTCCTGGATCCTGTGTTGATGCTCTTTGCCTGGGATTTCCGACCCAGCCTGTGGCAGTCAGTGTATAGCAGGGGAGGGCTGAGCCATCCAGAGGGATGCATGTGAGACTTGAGAGGACCCTACCATCCCCACCCAGATCTGCAGAAGAGCCTCCTAAGGGACCAGATCATGTCCTTGGTATCTGAGGACATCTGATCTGAAACCAAGAGGGATCAATGTGGGTTCTTTAAGTCTGTAGTCATCTAGACCTAGTCTCTATCTGGATTTAAATGAAAGGTCTAGCTCTGTGTGCACCTTGCCCAATTCAGAAGAAGGGAGAACGACTTGGTAGCTTTTAATTCGATACGGCTTTGCAGGGGGTTTAGGAAGGGGTGCTGGGTCTGGGATTCAAATGAATGGCCCATAAGAATAGAAAACAGCCATAAAGGCAGGAGGCTTGGGATATGAATTCTTTTGTTTAGTCCCTCTAGGCACAGCCTACACGTAGTAGCAGAATATGTTCCCTTTTGGAGTCTGCCCTAATTCAAATTTCTGAATTGTCTGTTGATGAAATACCAAAGGGCAGAGTTTTAAAACTATCCCTTGGAGTGAACCTCACAACTAATAGTACCACTTTTCTACACCTGGCATGCACAGTGTTCCAGGAATTATTGGACATGCTTAGGAACTTATCTAACTTACCTATCTTATTTATTCCTTTGACATAGGTATTAGTCTCACTTTACAGATGGGAAAACAGAAGCTTCCACAAAGAAACTTCACACAGCGAAAAAGCTACAGAGCTCCTGCTCTTTAAACTGTCCCCACTTGCCTAATTCCATCAGCCTAGACAGGAAAATTAACTGTCGTTTTCATCAGCTCTTTGAGAAGGCACCGTGTTCGGTGTCCTGGTGATGGTGGGTCCCAGTCCTCTGTGTAGGGCACCCATCATTTATCTCTAGTAAAACTGTTTTCTCACTTGACCATGATTCCTACTCTCCATAATACATGCGGTCATTTCCACCTGAACAAGCACACTGGAGTGGCAAGCTGCAGCCTAACTAGGAACCAATAGAGAATGTGCAGAAGCAAATTGCCACTAATTTTAATGTGTGCTTAATGCAAGTGGAGTATGTGCTCAGAATGGACTCTATTGCTTTTCTGGGAAATACCCTTCCACAGCAATCGTTTTTAAGTGTTATTTCTGATTTAATTATGTGCTATTTTCCCTCTCCCTGCGTTCCTCCCTCCCTTTCTCTCTTTCTTTCTCTTCCTCATTCCTTCCTCCTTCTTCATTAAAGGGACCGTAGATAACCTTCCACCTCTCCCTCCCTGTTATCTTAACATTTCAGTGTGTCTACTGTGGAGAACAATAAGGAAATGTGAACGAATAGGGGGTTAAAATGGTCTAAAGCCCTCCCTGAGCTGGGACGATGCATCACCACCTGTGCTCCAGCTTTTGGCACGTGCTTGGCAGCAAACTGCAAGACCAGGAGGTCATAATCAGGAAAACAGAAACACATTACATTTTAATAATCACCTACCTTTTCAATAGCTTTGAGCTTTCAGATGTCACCTCCAGTTACAGGGAACTAAAATCAACCTGCAAGCCCTCTCCCTTTCCACTCCGAGGAAAGAACTGTAGATGACTGGTGACAATTGTCAAAGGGAAAGGACCCATAAATATGAGTTGCCTGCTAGAAGCAATTCAGCAAAATCAAGCTCATCAACTTCCCAGCATGGATTTTATTTTATTCTAAATCAGATACTCATTAATGGGGAACATTCTTTGAATCGTCATTTTATTTACACTAGAGAAATGCAAGACACATTGTCTGGCGAGGGAATGAAGTGGCTCTCTCACCGCTCAGTTGTAGGTATTTCCTTCTGTAGCCTCCTGAATTTTCATGCTAATGGAAAACACCCAGGCCAGAGGCTCGCTAGTAACAAGTTAAAATGGCACTGGAAAGTAAACGGTTTTCTTTGATTTAAAAAAACAAAGAGCATAAAGAACACATGGGATGACAGGGCCTCAGATGTTAGAATCAAGCCATCCAGACTCTGCTACTTAAGGAGAAGCACAGAACAGCACCCTGCAGGGATTGTGGGAGAGGCAAATTATACCCTGGTTTGAGACAGTGCCTGCCTTCTTGTCATCCTACTAGGAAATGCTGCCCATGGGGGCTCCTGTCCTCCTTCACAGCTGTGTCTTCCCAACTGCCATCTAGAGATCAATACATACTAGGTGCTCAATAAATATTTGTTGAGTGAACATCTGAATTCTGGGAGATGGCCTATCTTTACTAATGTTAATAATATTTTAATTCAATTTTAAGCAACACCAAGGTAGTCTCTAAGCAAAAAACTAAAGTCCCCCCTGCTCTGATCTGATGTGGGTATCAAGTCAAGTGAGATCCTCTCCATCCATTCCACCATCACTCAGCTGCTTCTCTAGTTTTTTCCGTGGCTGGGCAGAAACCTCAGAGCTGTGGGTGCTGGCCCCCTTCCAGCCATTCACACTTATGGGGAGCCCTTCCCATCTTCAAGGGGCCTTGGGAGGTGCTCCTCTGAGGATGGTGGAAGGCTGGGTGCTAGGCAGTGAATCACAGATACATTGTTGGATCTTAGTGAGTTTACTTTTTTAGATCCCAGAGCCACTCAGATTTGGTGTCCACCCTCAGAGGGAGCTGTATCCCTGCTCTGTGTTTTCTATGGAGTTACAAAGAGGAAAGCAGATCCAGAGACCTCTGGCAAATCAGTTCACAGAATATCATACAACATGCCAGTACCCGTTATCCACTTTTTCAGGATGCTGTGGTGTTTTCAGGGTTTTGAACAGCCTCTCTTCATCCTATGTTATATTTTTACAGCATTTTCCTATTCATGAAGTGTTAACCATAATTACCTCATGTTACCCTGACATCAACCCAGTGAGTTAGGTAATATTAGTATCCTTCCAGAAGAGGACACTTCTTTAAAATCATTGCCTTTCTCAAGAATAAGAAGTGGCTTTCTTTCCGCAGCAGCGTGGCTTTCACAGAGATACCTCTGACCTAATAAATTGACCCCTCTCCTCCTGCCCTCCAGAGCTGCCCTGCCTTGTCCATCCTCTCTGTGGCCAAGATGCTTTCTTGATAGGTGGACTCCAGTTTTGTTTTTTCATGTGACACCTTGACCTAATCAGAGAAAGCACTCTGAATCTCTAAAAATAAATAAACGTCTGACAAGAAAGAAAAAACAGAAGGGGAGGAGAAATATTGCAGGACTTGAGGATTTGGGAGCACAACCCATGTACAGATGGTATTTAACATTCTCCAAACACCAAGTGCTGGTTTCCAGGCCTGGCTTCTTGTGGTTATTTCCTGGTCACTTTGAACTGACTTATCAAATTGAATAGATTCTTTGATACATATGTTGGTATTTTAAGTCCTGGTGGGAACAAGGTCTCCCATTTGTTTCGTTTTATTCTTAAGAGATGTTTTTTTAAAAACCCTGCTCAGAGAAGGAATCTCAGTCAAAACCCGCTATGACTTTGGTCTTCACCCATTTCAGCGAAGGATGCCAACCACTGGGCTTCTTATTAAGAACAATTCCAGCTGGCTCCGTACTCCACAGGGAAGTTAGTTTAGATCCACAAAGGTGCCAGCCAACGGATGGCTGGTAATATAAGCTTAAGTAGAATGTTGAGCCTTGGGGTGCGAGGGCACAAATTAAGTAACACCCGTCTTCTTCACCCAAGTTCTTGAATTACATGAAATAAGAAAAATGAGTTAGCATAATGAGTCCAAACCACCATCTTTATTTGAGATGAGACCCAGGGGAAGGACACTGATTGGGGCGAGAAGCAAGCAGACCTGATAACTTCCTGCATGCCCCCTTTTCTCTCCTATCTAGACCTTGTAACAGCTGGCCCATGGGGAGTTCTAGTCTGCAGAGCAGACACTTCTACCCACATCACTGTCTTGGACTGGTCCTGATGGAAACGGACGAAGGAAAATGGACAAACTGAGCTCTATCCAGCCAAGAAACAAAAATCAATGCCTGCTGCCCACAAGCCCGGAAATCCTTCTTCTTCTGTGTGAGAAAACCACTTGACCTTTCCAGGCCTCGATATCCTCAGCTCTAAAAGGAGTGGGTTGGGTTGGGGGTGGGGGGGACATGGCCGGGATTCAATCTAGCTCTGAAATCCATGCTTAGTCCCAGCAGTGACTCTGATGGGGCCAAGGCCAAGCCATGCTTTCATGCTATGCTCCCTCCCTCAAGACATCAGTTCCCTTTGCTGAGGTCCATGGTCAAAGATCACACCCCTGAGACTCATCAATCATCTCTCAGATGATGACGACTGTGACGGTGACTCAGGGCACATCTGTCCCCACCACCAGAAAAATCATCCTAAGTGCACAGGTCAGTGGGAGCATCTCAGTTGACGGACGGCACTTTATCATCAATGTTAGTCCCTGGGAGTATACAGGCCTATTTCCTAATGATCCCAATACAAGACTCAAGAACATTATTATGAAGATTGCGATGCAACACAGTGGTAGAAAAAAGATGAAATAAACAGGGATTTGGGGTCCTGTATCCTAACTTTGGCTCAGCACCAACAAGCCATGTGACTTTCATACCTCTGAGCTTCTTCAGTCATGTTCAAGGTGATGGAATCCAAAGTTTTCAAACTTATTTCCCCCTCTTTTAAAATATAACATCTTACATGGAATATGAATACAGAGCATGATTAAAAATAAAACTGGGGCTTCCCTGGTGGCGCAGTGGTTGAGAGTCTGCCTGCCGATGCAGGGGACACGGGTTCGTGCCCCGGTTGGGGAGGATCCCACATGCCGCGGAGTGGCGGGGTCCGTGAGCCATGGCCGCTGAGCCTGCGCGTCTGGAGCCCGTGCTCCGCAACGGGAGAGGCCGCAACAGTGAGAGGCCCGCGTACCGCAAAAATAAATAAAATAAAATAAAATAAATCTGCTCTGATAGAAGTGTGGGGAGAGTCTCAGACCCATCCCACTTGATTGCTCCCTTCCCTCTGAAGATCATCCCCACCCCCAAACTTGGTAGCCCCTGAGGTCACAAGGATCATTTGCTTGAGAAGAATTTCCTCAGTGCCGGGCTGCATCTGGGGCCAATGCTGTGTTCTGATGTCACATCCATTTGACAGCCCACCCCGTTCTCCTGAAGCTACATCCCTGACATTTCTCAGCAACCGTTAAAGAAAACTGAAGGGTATGTCTAACAGTGATTTGGGCCAGTTATCAGAGTTAGAGCATAAAAACCACAGACAAACTATACTTGAGAATCCATCGCAAGAGTAAGTTTTGGCTCAACAGGGAGAGAGAATTAGGGCAGAGCCTAAAGGCAGAGTGTTATTATAAAATAATTTACTTTAAAAGATATTCTTCTCACTACTCTCTGTTGCACAACCCAGACTCACGGCATGAGATCTTGACCATAAAATCGTGTGAGGAGGGTCAGGGTCTGCTCCTGAGAGAAAGTGCTTCTCTCTCACAGGAAACATGAAGTCGTTTTGGCCTTCAGAAGAGCTGGCCCCATCCTCCGGTCACCCAGACCCCTCATATATCTCCTCTGCATGTGTTAATTCTTTTGAAGGTGATGGGGGTTCTTCGCACGGAAGATATATGCAGCTCGATGGCGGGAAGTGAGATCCTAATTACCTGCAGCTGACAACCTTTCAGGGCCCATTATAAAAGAAAGGTCCGCACCAGGCACTCCGAACCCTCTCTCCCAGTTCCAGGGAGGTTGCGGGAGCAACAAGGAGTGATTCCGAGAGCCTGATTTATCAGGGAAGATTAGAAGAGTTACATCTATGGTCTGGGGAAACAATGACAGAGGGGGAGCAGGCTAATGGGTGACAAAGGGGCAGAAGGGAGAGAAGAGATTTATGTAGCCTGGTACGAGGGTGAGCAACTGGAGGAATGGAATGAAGACAGGAAAGAAAGTCCCAAGTAAATATCGGGGAAACTTTCCTCGCTGATTTATGAGCAAATCTTCCAAATGAAGCTTCTTTCTCACCGAGAAACAGTGAGTGAGCCTACATAAATGTGTCATGGCCATTTGTCTCTGTCACTGGGGACCCGAAGTGGTATCTAGCAGGGCGTTCCATCATTCTCTTGAAGATTGTCTTTAAAAGTCAGAATCCACCTTTTACCCTCCGGGACACTGGGAAGCTCTTAAGGGGCATGTGCCTCTCAAGGCACAATTCTAGGCATAGCCACTTGCTAAGCGTCACCACTTGCTAAGCATCACCAAGACTTACTGTCTACTTTATAATTTTTAGGGGAGCAGAGTGTACTTATCCATAGTCCCCAGCCCAGAATCTCCCTGGGGAGAGGAGAGCTTATGCTTCAGACACAAGCCAGGAAAACACTTCGAAATTCAATTGAGGTCCTCTCAGCAGGGGCACATGGAAATGTTCTGGTGAATCTGACTGCCTACAGAGTACCCCTATCTGACCTGGATCGAGACCCTCTTATGTGCCACTTAAGATCCCCTCAGAGTCTCCTTGTTCCTGATGCCACCATAGCATCCAGCTCTGCGTGAGCTCTGACTGACATCACACAGGCTCCACCTGACCTGCCCCATCTCGAGCCCTGGGGATTCCCTGTTGCCACAGAGATGCAGGATGTCTCAAAAGCCCACCAGGCACCCACCCAAATGCAACTGGGAGTGATCAGTGGGGAAAACATTTGACCCATAAAGGATGGGAGCTGGCAGATAAAGTCTCTCTCCTTTCTCCTCTCTGATGGACTGTACAATTATGTACTTTAGATGGTTTTCAGAGGGACAGTCCTGCAATATCAAGCAATCAGTAGGATGTAGTAGCAGCCAGTAGGATAAATTATCCTCATCCTGCCTCTCCCTACCTCACTTCCCTGTCACCTCCCTGCTCTCCCTGGGGTTGTGCCCCCTAACAGGATAATAGCACAGAAACCTTTGCCTCAAGTTCTGCTTTCTAGGGGGAACCCAGGTTAAGATATGACCAAATCATCAGGGCACCAGATGATCCAGATTAAATTGTCTGGATAATGGCATAAACTTCTTTAATCATTTGGCCTGAACATCTGGTCCATTTCTTCTAGGCATTCCACAAAATTGTCCCCTTCCAACCTCAGCCCCCTGACAGTGCCTCCAGACAGCAAGGATCCTTGTATGGATACCATCTTATATGTCAGTGTCCACTGGCTTAATCTGCTGGAGAGGGCTGGCAGGCTGGAGGATGTGAGCTCAGCCACGTTGGTGTTGCCTACTGTGCCCCCATAGGAGCTGGGTACTGGGGGAGGTGATGATCAGCTCCTTGGAGGTAACCTGAGAGGTCACTGACTAGCCTGTAGCCTTTCCATCCAGCCGTGAGGTCTCTCTGCCACAACTACTTCTAACTCTGTTCTTTGTGTTACAGGCAATACAACTCCAGTCCAGCACCAGTAAACTGAGAATCCTAAAATGATGACTCAATATTGCCAAAAACTCAGTCGTGGTGCTCCAAAGAAAAACCCCGCCACTCCATGTTATCTGTAAATGCTGCAAGCTTTTGTTGTTGTCTTTGTTTTGTTTTTAGTGTGCGTTTTAAGTTCAACTATTTTTATGTCCCCACCAAAAAAAAAAAAAAAATTTCCTTAGTAACCCATTATGGGTTAGTGAATTCCCAAACCGTTCAAAAATACTTTAAAGTTTTTTTGGGACACAGCCAGATACTTAATATTGTATTACATTTTATAGTTGTCACTTAATCAAGCTATTTAATATTATAGTACATTTTAAAACTGTCACTTAATCACATTTTCTTGACCCTTTTATGGGAATTAAAGATCACTGTAGATAAAAAATGGCATGCTTTAGTTTAAATAGATTCAGTATGTCCAGAATGACAGTTACTTCTGAGACATTAAAAGAATTTTCTGTGATTAATGTGACCCACACACGTTAAATGGTGTAATGTTCCATTTCTTCAGCCATTAGCGGAAACAGCATCAGACAGAAGGAGCCGGAATGTAGCCAACTGCATGTAAAGCCAGCGATGGGGGGTGGGGGTGGGGGTGGGGGTGGAGTTTAAAGATAATACAGAGCCAGGCAGGCTGAGATAAGAGAGAGATTTCTACTGATTTAATATTTGCTTTCTCTGGGCATCTTGAGAGCAAAGTCTGAGAAGCCCAAAGGTCAGGCCCTGGTAATGGAGTGAATGCCAGTCCCGCGATGCAAGCACTCTGAGGGGAGCAGTCTCTGCAAGAGGGGGGAATCTCGGGCGGTCAGAGGAGTGGAGTTATTCGGTGCTTATTATAAATGATTGATGAACGCTGCTTCTAAATTTAGAAAAGCTCTCTAAATGGACATTTACTCACAAAGAAAAAAAAAAAACAACTCTGAAAGGTCCATCCCTGGAACGGTTTTGTTTATGGTGCTGCGATAGTTCTAGGCAATTAATCCAGAATTGCGTCACTGAAAGATTTTATATTCTTAAGTGTTCACTCATGTAGTTAAAGTAAATTATGTCCTTTTCCAAACATGTTTCAAAGAATTGTACTAGGTTTTAAAAATCCTGGTCCCTAAATCCTACTGGTTTGTTTAATTAATCTGAAAATAACTGTTCCTTCTTTGTTTCTTAATCACAGATCACATACACTGTATTTGTTAGCAGCTGAGAATGAAAGCGTGTCCCAGTGTGTTTTTCTTGATTGTTTAATAAGAGTTGAATTACCCTATTTAATCCATCAAGTAGGACATTACAATAACATTGATCTTTTGTTTGACAGCAAATTTGTTTGATAACAGAATAGAATACGACGTAACCAAATCAGTGTCAGAAATGCATTTCAGAGAATCCAGGTAAAAACACCAGTGCACACTCCAGACACTGAGCAGTAGGGCAAAGGGACCAGGCACAGCAAGAGACACTGGGCAGGAGGGTATGAAGGGAAAATCTAGCCTTGCAAAATGCCCAGAGCTTACCCAGAAGATCAAGACAAGCACACCCTCGAAAGGTGGTCATTCTGGCTGAGGAGGGCCAACCTACTCCAAGCTCAGAATGGACAGACCAATGACCCCCACTGTGTTCTTCCTTTGTTGGCTCAAATACTGTAATTCTTAGGGCCAAAGACCCCAGTTCCTACCGTCACTTATCAGCACCCCTTCTTTCACCTCCTGCTACCACACAGTAAGGGCTCTTGAAGAATGCTATTGTTCACAGACCAGCATCCTTCTCTGGTTTCAAACCTGTATATAAGAGACCATTTCTTTTTAGCATCTTCTATCTCCAGGGAGGAATGGGAATTGGTTCAAAGGATTGTGCGAGACCCGATCTTTATGGATTTCATTTAGGAGGACAAGTGTCGGCCCTGGTATTTATTCATATATATGTTTATTAGATGTTTTACAATTGGACACTTTCTTTCCCTTCAAAACCCAGCACAGAGCTGTAACAAAGCCTCTCTCTAGATACCAAAACCAGATAACAGAGGAGAAAAGAATGTGTAGCAACAAACAAAAATTCCCAAAGTACTCAGTTTTCAGAGTTGTGTATCTTGTCCTGAAAGTTGAAACGGTTGTCTTTCATTCAAAACTATCTGTAACACCACACACACACATACCCTCCACATACCTTTGAAAAAGAATTACTGAGGTCAACCAGTTCTGTACAAAATAGCCGGTTGCCTGAATAAATTAAACCTTTTCTTTCTCCAGGATGACTTACTTGCAGACGCTGACCAGATTCAATGCGCTGTCCTTCTCACAGAGAACGTGCAAGTGCAGAGACCCAGTAAGCAGTGGAGGGGATGCAGACGATTCACTTTGTGTCACTGGGGAGAAGAAGGAAGGCAGTTAGTTGTATCTGAAAAATCTCTAAGAAAACAAATACCATTGGAAACACCTGCACTCTCTTTAGGAGCTTTTTATCAATTTTCCATGGATAATACAAACCTCACCTTCTAACGAAGGCAGAATGAGTGCTCACAAAGGTAGGTTCAAACCTTTACTGGTGACTGTAAGCTGAGGAAGCAAAAGAATAAGCGTCGGGGCTTCCCTGGTGGCGCAGTGGTTGGGAGTCCGCCTGCCGATGCAGGGGACACGGGTTCGTGCCCCGGTCCGGGAAGATCCCACATGCCGTGGAGTGGCTGGGCCCGTGAGCCATGGCCGCTGAGCCTGCGCGTCCGGAGCCTGTGCTCCGCAACGGGAGAGGCCACGGGAGGCCACGGCAGTGAGAGGCCCGCGTACCGCAAAAAAGAATGTGTCATCAAATTTCCCAAATTGACCCTAATGCTGTGCTGATGGTCCTCTGCTAACCCAGACCTCAGGAGAAATTTAATTGTTGTTCCACTTTGAAAACATCTCCATCTAAAACCTGAATTTCCCTGTCACTCACACTTTGTCTTTACCTCGTCACAGAGGGGAAGGATCCAGGATGATCTCGTGGATGTAAAAAGTTGAGGAATCTCTGCTTTAATCCCTCCCTAGTTTTTCCTTGCCAGTCTCCCACTCTCACATTACTACAGTTCCTTCCCTCTCTCTGTCGCTGCCTCCTGCCTTATTCTTTTGTTCTCTAGCCTTCCCCTTTTGTATTAATGAAGTCCTGTGTAATTTTTCTTCAAATCTTCAAGTAGATTCCTTTGTGACTTCTGTTTTTTCTATCTGATAGGGCTTTTAAAAAAAACCCATGAAAATTATTAATATTTCCATCCTTTCTGGCACTGTACCACGGGCCTTAAAACATTCTATTACATTTCTCATCTGAAACGGCTTTCTCTTGACCCAGAAGTATTGGCAAATTACAGACCCCAAGCCAGTCTTTTACGGAGAAGGTCTGAGTGCAAGTGGTGGCCTTTCAAGCGCTTAACCAGAGAGTCATAATCTTTATGACAAATAGCCTCTCGCTTTGCAGTTATGGCTAGTTTACTATGCATATGGCTGATGGAGGGGCCCGTAAAGTAGTCAGGGACTTTTTCTCAAGCCCCCTCCCAGGTGTCACATCACTCCTTTTTACTGATCTTGTTGGAGGGGCAGCATTGGCCCCACAGATCACCCAAGCTTCCTGACCAGCTGCCAGGCTGTAAAGCACAAGGAACTGGTGATCCAAAGACATCAACGTGTCACTCCTGATCATTCATCTGCAACAGAAATAGCCCATGGTGCCTGGGAGATCGATGTGGAGACCACCGCTCTTCAACATTATTGCCACTAATTATTAAGATGAATGCGGTGATTAATGGCAGCCATGCTTCTTCACTTTATGCAAATGGTGAGCTCATGCATATACATGGCAGAGGAGGCTCACCAACCTGGTGCCCGGAATGTCGCCGTTCAGCCCCCTAATTCAGCTGTCACTGTGACCCAGGTGCAACGACTTAGAGCGATTTAAAAAGAAATGCTAAAAATGAACTGTTGACAGCAGCCTCAGGCAGCTTTTTGGAAATTCCCTTCTATGAGGGCTGTGCTTTGATTAGGGAAAGCTCAATCAAGGCAATAACTAGGGTTATTAAGGATGCTGCATTAGCCTGTGGGCATTTGCCTTCCCGTTGTCTGGAGGAAAGAGCTGGTGAGGATGGAGAGAATGCAGCTTCTGCCATGATGATGTGGTAAACTGAGGCAAGGCAGCCTCGCTGGGTCTAGTTTTTCTCCTTAGTAAAAATCTGGGGTTCCAATTAAATGATATAAAGCCCTTTTAACCTTAAAAGTATATGAGTCTTTAAGGCAGGCCTTTTGTCTTCTACCCAAAATGAATACTTTGTCACAATAGTCCTTGGTAGAGCATGTCTTTCATTATTTGTTTTACTCCACAGGCATATATGTCATTCATTCCACAAACATTTCACTGAGCATCTATCCTTTGCATGATACAGAACTCTCTTCCATAAGAACCCTACATGAGAACGTAATGCTAACCACAGTGTATCCCACTTATTTGCTGTGTCTTAGATGTAAGCTCTCTAATGACTGGAGCCAAACCTTGTTCTGCTTTACAAACCCAGTGCCTGACACATGGTTGGCACTCAATGAATATTTGTTAAATTAATGAATGGTAGGCGCTGGAGAAAAATGATTATAAAAGGATTTAAGAAATGACCCCTGCCCTCCAGTACCTTAGGATCAATGTGAAGCCAAAAGTACACTGAGGCAAGGAGCCAGCAAAATGTTACAAAGAATGAGGTAGTTCTGTGTAGCAACTGGTGGCTCTTGAAGAGAAAGTCACGTTGAAGAGGTGTTTAGGAAGAGTAAACCTTTACTGCGGGATTTCAGGAATGGGAGGCTTTTATAAGACAAATTCTAGAACTGGAAGGGAATGTGCGTGCCTGACCCCTTGCCTCCAGTCTCATGCCAAACATATGGTGTTTCACCCCTTCTTAAAGACCTGAAGGGAGAGATTCTACATTCTCCGTTGGCTACCCAGACCAGCCCGCTGCTCAAGAAGTCCTTCTCATCATCCACTCAAAGCCTCTCCTTCCATGTGGACTGAATCTAGATGGATGGTGGCCACGTGCTTTTCTGATGCCTGACGCTGTTACGTCACTGAAGGGCCAGCAGGGACAGTTAATCTGATGGGTGACTTTAAAGGCCACTTGTGCCACTCAGGGAGGCTGATGGCCTGATCTGCACCCTTCTGGAAACAGACTCCCTGGAGAAGTAAATCACAACCACAAGTGACCAACGAGCCATTTTCTTTCCTTCTCAGATAGCCTACAGCTGGAATTTCAAGTGGGTCCACCACTATAAGCCTAAACTCTGATGATCTCATCATCTGCTTTTATTTCCATCTTTTTTTCTCTACATGAATGCCAGAGTTCAAGGTTGGGGTAGTTGTATATATGATGGTCCCGCCCCTGACTAGCTGTGGGAGAAACCTTCCGTATTCTGAACTGCCAGATAGAGAGAGTAACAGTATATATACCTTACAGAGTTATCTGGGGGGATAAAGGGAAAAAATGGAGTGAAGTGACTGGTGCACAGTAAGCCCTAGATAAATGAAACAGGTAAAATTGCATTTTTCCTTCTGTCTGCACTGGCTGGCCTAATGAATAGGGCTGGATGCTTAAATCATCATCCTTAAAGGGAACACAGGGCATCTGCTGGTTCGGTTCCTGCTTTTCAGCAGGCAGGGCCTCTCCTTTGTGTGATCACAGTGATACAAAGGCTGTATTGGTCATTCCTGCTCAGGTGTTAGTCTTCTCATTGTACCAACATTTTGTCCTGACTTTCAAATTTCTGGATGGACGACCGAACTTGAGAGAACATCAGTATAAACTCTACGGGAATATGCTGCACAAAGTTTGCATTTCAGATGGTGCCAACCCAGCTGCTGCTACATCCCATCCCTGAATGTGCTCACCTCCCACAGCCTGGATCCCAGGGTGTGCCATCTAACGCACATTGACGGCGAGGGCTCATCAGGATGTTGAAACCACTACTGGTTGAATGTATAAAGGTTGGAGAATTGGAAAACCTTGAAGGAGGAATGGCAAATTATTCACTGTCAGAATAGCTGTGATGGACAAAGTAGAAGCAGCCTAGGATTTCATAGTCAGCTTCAGTCCCTACAGACATCTGGCCTCTCAACAGACACCGAGGCTCAGCTATTACTCCACATACTATCCAGTAGGAGGCCTATTCCGGGCTTCCATTGTCAATACGCATTAACATGCATTTGCCATTATTTAAAGGTAGCTTTTAAGGAGGTATTTGTGCATATGATGGATGCCTCTCCAAGGACCTCCTCCTGTATTCTTCCTGTAGGCAAAGCCCCTGCTGGTCACAGCTGCATTTGTCATGAGAGACCCTGCTTTCGCCAGCCTCTCCAGCTCATTTCAATTCCTGATACAGTCAGTGCTTCTCAAAAGACCTTGTCTCCCAGGCCTCTGTCAGAGAATTTAGCTAAGTCCTGCATCCTGTGCTTGGCTTTGCTCCTGGTAGACTAACTGAGCCATGCCCCTAAACCTGGCCGCTCCAAGTGATGTTTGACAAATGCTTTCTTTCTTAGCATCTCTGGGGCAAGGCAGAGAAAAAATAATCAGATCCTTTTTTCCTTTTCTGTGAAAATCTGGAGTGTGAAGCCCTAACTTTAAACCCATTACGTCTACAAAGAGGCCGTCAGAATCATGGCAAGTTGCCGCCTCTGGAGGAGACCATAAAAGACTTCTGATCTATCACCTCAATCCAGATCTGAGCATGGTATGGCTCAGAGAGGGAGGCTTTCCAGGTCTCAGGCTGGTGGCTGGTAGAGCCAGGAGGACCACTGGGTCAGGCCACCCTTCACTTCCACAGCCAGGGCCTCTCAGAGTGGAGAGAGGACTCATCCATGCTCACTTCTTCCTTCTCTCCTCCCTTCCTGTCTTTTTTTGGGGGGTGGGGGGAGGAGAGGCTTGGAATACATTAAATAAAGCAATAAGTTTACAAAAATTTCATGTATCTTATAGGTTTGTATTTAACAAATTAAATTGTGCTCTTTGCAAGATAATCAGGGATTTAAAAAAATTAAGGTATAGCAAACTCCAGGCAGGATGGTTCAGTCGTGACTTCTTTCAATCCCTGCGTGTCTCTCTGAGGATCTCGTTTAGAGATAACGTCTGAGTTTGAGCCCTATGGGGGTGTGAGGTCAGCACATGACCTTGAAAGCCTGCCTCCCTCTCAGCCCTCATGGGATGGGCTCTAACTGGATCACAGAGTTTTCCATTTTGAACAGAGGGGGAAGCTGGAGACATAAAAGAAGGTGAAGACAAAGGGAGTAGAAAGCAAGAAAGTGAAGTGGAAAGAAGAAAATGAAAAAGAAATACCCACTTGCTTTGCTACTTTTCTCATTCATTTTAAGATTCCAGATCAAGTACTAAAGGGGGAACCACAGAGGAAAAGGGAATCAGGATTGGACAAGTGTTCTGCAGAGATGTGTACCCCTCAAACATGTGCAAACAAGAATTCCAGCCAAGCACAAGACACCGCACACTAGTCCCCCACTGCCTGGTCTGCAGCCTGGAGCTGCAGAGTGGTGAGCCAAGCATGTGTGGTCACAGAGCTCGGGAGCCTTAGCTCTTTATTTACTCCCAAAGACAGCCTTTCACTGCACAGGCACTTCTTTATGAATAGGCAATATGGGCTCGTTATATTGTTATAGACAATTGTTGGATCAAAAGTGAAATAACTGGTAAATGCATTAAGTGCTTCAGTATATTTTACTTTTTAAGAAAAGTTATTTTCCCCACTACGAGGCATATACCCAGAGAAAACTATAACTCAAAAAGACACATGCACCCCAATGTTCACTGCAGCACTATTTACAATAGCCAGGACATGGAAGCAACCTAAATGCCCATTGACAGACGAATGGATAAAGAAGATGTGGTACATATATACAGTGGAATATTACTCAGCCATAAAAAAGGAATGAAATGGGGTCATTTATAGAGACGTGGATGGACCTAGAGTCTGCCATAGAGAGTGAAGTAAGTCAAAAAGAGAAAAACAAATATCGTATATTAACACATATATGTGGAATCTAGGAAAATGGTACAGATGAACCTAGTTGCAAGGCGGAAATAGAGACACAGACGTAGAGAACAAACATATGGACACCAAGGGGGGAAAGGGGGAGTGGGATGAATTAGGAGATTGGGATTGACATATATACACTAATATGTATAAAATAGATAACTAATGAGAACCTGCTGTATAGCACAGGGAACTCTACTTCACTTTGCTGTACAGTAGAAACGAATACAACATTGTCAAACAACTATACCCCAATAAAAATAAATAAATTTTTAAAAATTTTAAAAAGAAAAGTTATTTTCAAAAGAAATCAGAGCTCTAGCTATACCTAAGAAACCACAGAAAAACTCAGAGAATATTTGAGACAGGGACAGCTTTGCTGATGCTTCGTCCCACATTTAGAGAGTTGGCTGGCTGTTCAGGTGGTGGGATGCTCATGGAGATGGGGAGCCAGGAGAGACCATGGAAGGAGTCCTCACCTCTAGAAAGGGCTATAGGATGCACAGCAGCAGTCAGGCTTTGCTGTCACAGAAACTCTGGGACAAGGGAAAGGATTTTTATGATCTGTACGGAAAGACATGGAGCCATCCACTAAGCAAGAGCTAAGAACAGAAGAATGTGTACAAGTAATTGAAATGGGAATGCAATCAACACGTCTTACAGAGGCAGGTTGGGGGAGGATTGATAAGAACTTGAAATTGCTGCAGTATTTGAAGCCTTTGAAAAAAGCAACAATAACAAACAGAACAACTTGGGAAAAAAATCTAGAAGGGACAATCTGTCTGGGAGGAGCTTCTTTTCTTCTGTGGAACATACTTATGCTAACTGGGTGGCATATTTGGATCTGAATATCTAAGCCCAGCAGTTGATACAGAATTCTGTAGTTTCCAACAGGGCAGTTTTTCCTTCACTATGGTTTGTGACCATCCTACTGACTTTGCCTAGAAAATAAAAGCATTTTTGACTGAAGCTAGAAAAGTGATCTTTTTTCCCCTAAAGAATAGGAGTTGATATCCAGCATCCCTTCTGACTCTCAACTCCATGATCTTTGAAATTCTACTACTTGTCCCGATCCACCATTATAAGCAGAGGCTGGGACAGGAGGAATTTGTTGACATCATAAATACTAAAACAGCACTGGTTTTCTGCATACCAATAGCGTAAACAGTACAACCTGAGAATTACCAAAGCACATTTTGCAAGTCTACACAGATGTGCAGGAGTATGTAAACTACTTTCTCTATTTCTGGAAGCTAAAGAAATCTCGTTTGTAAAACAGTCTTCTTTCCCTGCCCTTCTCTTAGCACAACACCGCCCCCAAACTTCAACTGCTGTTCCTCTTAACACAAATGCAGTATGCTGTTGTTTCTTCCATGCTGTAAAATGTCAAACTTATCCCTATCTCCTTTTTCTATGACACAGTCTGCATTTGATGAAATTAGAAAGTTACTTTTTAAACTGAGGTCTAGTTAAATTATAAGAAAGCTATTTCTATTTCCCCTGGATATAGTTGTTAAATGATTCCCCCATGTTGGCCAAATTTTTGGAAAAACTATAATTGGAATCCCAAAAGTGTTTTGGGAAGACCCCAAGAAAGGTGTCGAGACCTTATATCTAGATTAGATATGCACAGTCAAGAGCAAGCCTACTATGTCCTTGGGTTCCATCAAAAGACAGGGAATTCGTGGACACAGAGTACTGAGTGTAACTATCCAGGTTGTGAATTATTAAGAGCATCTTGCTTCTTTCATTTCCTCTCAGCTGACCTTCCCCTACCTCAGGTTCAACAAACATTTCTGAGCAACTACTGTATATTACAGGTACTCGTTAGGACCCCGCTCTTTTTTCTTCTCCAAAAGTCTTTGGGCTCTAAAAGTCAGGCTCTTTCCATTGTGTCACAGCAACCCCCATCTCAGGGGGTCAGAAGAAAGGAAGACGATGACCCTCACATGAATTTATGTACAGTTCTGGTAAAAGACTTGAAGAAGCAGAAGGCTAAACTAAACTTTATGGCTAAACAGAGGTTTCTGGATTAACTATGCTCATGTTGTTCACCCAAATGGGGAAACAGAAAGGAGATTATGGTTGCTCACTTAATAGAGGGGAGATTCTCTGCAGAGATCATTCTCCACGGCCAGTTTTAAAAGGTTTTTAAAAGCAGTCAGTCTTCTGAGAAAGAGCTTTAAATAGCTAAGCTCTCTAAAATTCATATCATACATTGATGAAACCAATAATAATATACGGGAAAGAGACTAAGAGCATTGTTTGAAAAAGTTGAAGAACAGTTGGCAAAAAATTATAGTTTATTAGTTTCCATAGTTTAAGAATAAATATGAAAACCTACAATACCTCCTCTCACCAACCTCACCTGGCACAGCAGGAGACTTCCTGCTCCAGTACTATGGCCAGCATCCACGCAATGATGGTTGGTAAATATTTTTAACACTACCTCTGTATAGCACATGACCCACACATCTATCCTGGCTCAACATTCTTGGGTCCTAGTCATTTGATCGTCAACATCACTGGTGACATGTTACACCTACAACAATATTTAGCATTTTCAGTAAAAGGATAATCATTAATTCAATCAGAGTCAAAAATCAAACTAATGAATTTGAAAGAAACTTCTATAAGTGAGTTAATCACTTGCCTACCACCAGAAAGACCCTTTCCAGTGTTTTCAGCATTGGGAGAAATTTGGAGATTCCCTTGTAGGCACAGCTATAGCGCTCTTAAAAACTAATGGGATTGAAATACGAATTAAAGAAGAGATCACTCCACCACATCCCTGAAAACACATGGTTTCTATACTTACAACACATTTATACAAATACACACACACACACACACAGAAGTTGAGTATTTGCCTGTTAGAATACACAGGATGACACTTCCATGGTGACCGTCCTACAGTAAGCTGGCTATTTTAACTCTGAAAATGGCCCTAGTTTCCAGCCTAAAAGATAACAGAGAGGTATCTCAGCAGAAGATAAAGAACAGGGATATTACCAAACCAGTCAACAAATATTTATTTTTAGAGTGTCCATGTGTTTCCACTTTTCCAGATCAGGCTTCCCTGTCCTTAAACAGTTTATATTCTAGAGAATAAAACATAAACAAATCAAACAATAAACTAATTTTACATTCTGGAAAGTTCTACGTAGAAGGCATATTAAGCTAAAGTGAGAGAAAGTAACTGAGAGTGATCAGGGAAGAATCTGATGGGACATTTGGGCTGAGACCTGAATGCTGATAAAATGCAGCCATGTGAAGAACAGAGGAAGGAGCCTTTTAAGGAAAACAAATATGGGGTGAAAAGGCTGAGACAGCTGTGAGCTTTATATGATGAGTTAAAGAAAGAAGACCAATGTGGGGAGATGAGGTCACAGAGCTGGGTAGGGAATTTTGCTTCCAGCAGTGTGGCAGATCAGCTACTCTGAAAATCCTCCTGCTGTAGAACCTCTAGTGCTGAATCAATTACAAGATATTTTTTAATGCACAGCTGAAACTGCATGAAAGTAAGGTAGACCCACATGGGCAGAAAGCTGCTTAGTGAACTGAAACCAGAGTGGTGAGTTAATGGGGAAGCTGGGTCTGCCCTGGGGCAATGTCATTAGGAGTCTAGAGTGTTGGGGATTAATGATCACATGGAGAGGAGACTAGCCAAACACAGGATGGGGAGATGATGATGAGGGCCGCACTCCTCAGTGAAAGGCTAGGAAAAAAAGGTTAGAAAAAGCAGTCATAGTGGAAATTTGTATCTCTCAATTGCAATTCCATTTGGAGAAAAGAATAGTCTGGGGTTCAAATTTATTCTATCTTGGATGGTAAGGAAACCTCAATGAGAAATTAAAATGGCCCTTGGATATTCGTAAAAGGAAACAGAAATTGCCTCCGAGGAATGTACCTGCTATCCAGGTCCCTCGTGATCCTGCTTCAGTGAAATAGTGAAATTTTTACTGAAGATTACTAAATTCATAAGGAACCAAGCTACTATAAGAGCCACAGCAAACAAACCTTTAGACTTCCAAGAACTTCAGGTGATGGAATTCCTAAATAGAGAACATAAAATAACTGCGTATAAAATATTTAAATAAGTCAAAAAATGGAAGAGAAAAACATAAGCAAAAAAAGAGCATTTCAAATAACCAATTTGGAAAAAACCCAGAATCTATGGGGATAAAAATAATAATAGTCAACATTAGAAAGTCAATGGATGATTTCTTATTAACAGATGGCCTGCATTATTCAAAAAAGGGTAAATATTACAAAAAACAATAAAGGATAGAGCATTGTTTTAGATTAAGAGTCTCAAAAGATAATAATCAAGTATAATTTGTGAACCTTGATTGGACCTCGGTTTTAAAAAATACTATAAAAGATATTTTACTGACAATTGAGGAAATATGAATATGGACCATGAATTAGAATTGTAAATTATTATTAATGTTCTTATTAGAAAGACATAAGGCTAGAGGCTAGGGAAAAAGGGGGAGAATTTTATTAAAATGTAAATGACATATCATAAATTCACCAATATAAAGTGTATAAATAATGTCTTTTGGTATATTCACAGATATATGCAGCCATCACAGTCAACTTTAGAACATTTTCATCACTTGAAAAAGAAACTCCATACTCTTTACCTATCCTCTCCCTATGCCCCCCACTCCACTCCACCCCCAGCCCTAAGCAATCATTAATGTACTTTGTCTCTAAAGATTAGCATGTTTTTAAGGTTCATCCACAGTATATCAGGTATCAGTATTTCATTCCTTTTTATGGCCAAATTATATGCCATTGTTTGGATATACCACATCTTATTTATCTGTTCATCAGTTAATGGGCATTTTGGTTGTTTTTACTTTTGGGCTATTCTGAATAATGCTGCTATAAGTGTTCAGGTACAAGCTTTCCATTTCTCTTGGATATATAATTAGGAGTAGAACTGCTGAGTCATGCAGTAACTGTTCAATCACTTGAGTCATGCAGTAACTCTGTTCAGTCTATTGCCTGTTTCTCAAAGTGGCTGCACCATTTTACATTCCCACCAGCAGTGTATGAGGGTTACAACTGCTCCATATCCTTGCCAATATTATTATTATTAGACTTTTTGATTATAGCCATCCTAGTGAGTGTGAGGGAATAAATTTTTGAAGAGAGAATTTTCTAGGATTGATGGCAGAACTGAATCCTTAAGTATAAGAAGCAGAGTAAATATTCAAGTGAACATGAAACATTTCACCAATGTAGACCATATCCTGGGCATTAAAACGAACCTCAACAAATTTAATTGTACAACTGAAATTGTATAATGCATGTTCTCTGACCAAAACAAAATTAAACTAAAAACCAATAGAAAAAATATATTTGGAAAATTCCCAAACTTGGACCTTGAACAATATATTTCTAAATAATTCATGCTTCAAAGTGGAAGTCACAGGGAAATTAGAAAATATTCAGAACTGAATTAAATGAAATCATAATATATCAAAATTTGAGAGTTGCACTTTACCAGAAAAGATATAGAAATGGCCGTTAACACAAGAAAAGATGCTGAGTATCACTAACCATCAGAGACATGCAAATTAAAACTGTAATAAAATATATACTCATCTATTAGCATGATGAAAAAATAAAGCCTTGAAAATACTGAGTGCTGACAAGGATGCAGAGCTCTGGGACCTCTCACTCACTGAGAGTGGAAATGCAAAACAATACAGCCACTTTGGAAACCAGGTTAGGAGTTTCTTAGAAGCTTAAATATGTATTTACTATACAACCCAGCAGTCTTACTCCTAGGTACTTACCCAAGAGAAATAAAAACATATGTATACATATAAATGGAGTATATGAATCAATATACTGTACACTTGTAACTTATGTAATACATCAACTATACTTCAATAAAAAATGTATACCTATGCCAACATTTATATCAGTTTTTCTCATTATCATCAAAAACTGGAGACAACCTAAACGTCCATCAGCTGGTGAGTGGATAAACAACAGTAGTATATCTATACAATGGGCTACTACCCAGCAATAAAAGAAAGAAAACTACCGATACATGCACCAACACACATGAATCACAAATGTATTACACTTAAGTGAAAGAAGCCAGATTCAAAAGGGAACATTCTCTGTGATTCCATGTAAGTGGCATTTTGAAATAGGCAAAATGATAAGTACAGGAAACAGATAAGTTGAAGTTCAGGGGTGGACATGCATCAGAGAATTGACTACCAAAGGTCATGTGCTAAGTTTGGGGGATGATGGAAATATTCTACATCTCGATGTGGTGGTGGTTACATGACTGTCTACATTTATCAAAATTAACAGAATTGTATACCTAAAAGGGGTAAATTTTACCTTAGTATATCTTACTTTTAAAACATGTTAATGTGACTACACATAGAATAGATAGCTTCCAAATAAGAAAAGGAGAAGAAATGAAACAAACAAACAAAAAAACAACTCAATCGATCTAAGAAGGATAATATGCCTAGAATTTGGACAGATAAAAAGCAAAACATAAGATTGTAGAGATTAATCCAAATATATTTATAATGGCAAGGAATATAATAAACTAAATCAGTTTTAATAGAGTTTAGCAGATTGAATTAAAAAATGAAGGACAAAATCCAGTTATATGCCATTTTCAAGACACTCACCTGAAATAAAATGGCACAAAAACATCATAAGTAGAAGAACACAAAAAGTCTTTCTAGACAAATACCCTAGAAAGACAAAACAAAAATCAAGAGGTTAACCCAAATCAGGTTATGTAAAGACTTAAAAATTATGGCAAGGAGTTTGGATTGTACAGAGCTTAAGGCCATGGGAAGACATAGAAGGGTTCTAAGGAAAGGAGTGATGTGACCTGATTTATGTTTTAGAAGACCCCTCTGGCTGCCCTGTGAAAGGAGGAAGGGGAAGCAGAGGCAAAGTTAGAAGCAGGGAAACCAATTAAGAAGTTATCGCAATTATTTAAGCAGAAGGTGCCTTGGACCAGGATTGTGACAGTGGAGACGATGAGACATGTTCTGACTAGGGAAATGTCTTGAGGTGGAGATACTGGGACTCACTGATGGAAGGTATGAGAGAGAAAAGGAGTTAATGGAGATTTTAGGCCCAGGCAACCAGGAGTCTGGTAGTCCAATAAGCAAAGATGGAAAAGACCAGGGGTGAGGGTGGGGGAGTAGCTTCAGAATTGAGAGGAAACAAGAGCTCTTTCTTGGCCATATTAATTTTGAGATGCCTCATAGCTATCCAGATGGAGGTACTGAGTAGGCTATTAGATACGGGGTTTCATTTTGAAATGTTTGGATTTATACTCCAGGGACTTGAGGAGATCCCCCAAAGAGATGGTGAAAAGAGAAAAAGGCTAAGGACAAAGACCTCGGGCATTTGAATGTAGAGGTTTGGAATTTGGGAGGAATGAAGAGAACAGACCAGCGAGGCAGAAGGAAAACCAGGTGAATGTGGGATTAGAGAACCAGGGTACTCTACCGAAGAGAAGATTTCAAGAAAGTGCGTGTGGCCCACCGTGTCAAAAAACTGTTAAAAGTAAAATGAGGACAGACCATCATTGATTACTAACAAAAAGTAAGTCACCATTGACCCCAAAACAGCCATTTCAGTGTTGTGGTGGAATGCTTGAGGAGAAAGAATGGGAAGTAAGAAAATAATTTTAAGAAGTATGTTCAGGAAGTTTTAAAGTATAGAGAAGTTTTACTGTTGTTTTTTAAAGCAATAATATCAAGGTTTTTTAATATGCTAATAGGAAAAATCTAACAGGCAAAAATCGAGGCTTGGGAGAGAATGGTAATGACTACAGAACTGAAGCCTCTGAGAAGGTGATAACTGGAGCATGAGAGGAGCTGGCCTTAGATGAGGCCAGGCACGTGAGAGGGAAGCGACCAGTGTTCCTGTGAAGCGTCCACCGCGGCTGTGGGTGAACGCCAGTGTGGCGGGGCACCTGGGGCAGCGCATCCACAGCACCCCCTCACACAGCTCCTGCCAAGGCCGGCAACCCACAGCTGTGGCTCAGTCTTGCTTGTGTCTCTCCAGGCACCAGTTCCCCTTATGAGGTCCAGCTCAGCACTGGGTCATATTCAGGGTGGGTCTCAATTTGCCCATCTTTGGGGAAACTCCCCAGTACCTCCTTCTCCTCAGGCTGTTTACATTCCTCCCAGGGCCTAGCTTGCAAAAAAGTTCATCCCAGCCCCCCACCCCCACCCCCGGGCTATTACCCCTTCCAAGGGTGTGTGTGTGGAGAATGAGATGTTGAATCCAGTCAGTTTGCTTCCTCCTAGCATACACGATAGTCTCGGGACTGGTAGGGCACCTGTGGCACAGGCTCGGGCTGACCACCATATATCAGTGGCCAGGAGTCATTTAAGTATCTACCTTCCCTACTCTGTAAGAACTCAAGACCTAACCAACCCAAAGAAACCAGTCGTGATGGTAAGGTCAGGGCCTCTAGTTCTGAATGCTACCCCATCAGAGCACCAGCCTATGATGCCCTTGTCCTGGCTATTTTCTGGAGGATGGAGGCCAGACTGTCAGACAGAAAGGCAGGGCTCCAGGGGGTTCAGCTAGTCCATCAAGCAGCAGCTGAAACCTTGTCTTCATCTCACTCACAAAGCATCTCTCTTGCACCAAGAGCCCTTTCTTATTTAGTATCACAATCTAAATTTAAGTCCAAGCTTTCTTCACATTAGGGATGAAAGAAATGTTTGGACACATTCTTGGCCATCTGCAGCCACGATTAGTATCACAATGACATGTGACTTTTCATAACCTGTGATCACCACTTGGACCTCTGCCTTCTCAGGGTCAGCATGATTGTGAGGTATAGAGAATGAAGCCAGGATTTCACCCCTGCATTTTCAACTTGGGTAAAGGGACAGTTTTGACATGCCGCTAGATATGAAACAACATCTCTCCAACACAGTCAGGAAGCTTTCTTTGCTAAGAGTCCCACTCAACTCACAACCAGCCTCTCAGAACTTAGAAGTCTATGATCTCTTCTAAGACATGGGGGCAATTTCTCCTGCTCTACATGGCCTGATGCGTACCCAATAATGTACTGTGCTTCAGTGTTCCGTAACTGCAGCATCACTGTGAAGATATTCTAACATACTGATTCTCAAAGTTTGCAGCATGTTAGAATCATCTGGGGAGAACAACTGCCTCAGAATCTCTGGGTCTGGAACCCAGGCATCGATATTTTTTAGATTTCCAGATGAATTCAATGTGCTACCGAGTGTTTTATGAAAGTATTAGTGAACAAATTTAAGTTAAAATTTGACCCCCATGTGGTGCTACCAATACAGATAACCGAGGTGACAAATGGATAAACAAGTTCTACCAACCACAAATTTCACATATATTCAGACAACAACCCATATGTCACAATTTACTCATCTGCTCAGTAGCTGTACAACTTTTTGGATGTGACGGCCATACATCAATTTTGGAAAAGTTAAAATGTGAAGAAACATGTGGCTCAGAGTTTGGGAAGCGCAGTCACATTGTCACATAACCGGAGGGAAGTGTACCTGGAAGCTTTTCAGCCATAAGGTCCTTATTTTTCACTCTGAGTTCAAAGGCCTCATCACTCCGTGGGGTCTGAGGACCAGGAATATCAGCATCACCTGGGACCTTGTTAGAACTGCAGAATCCTGCCCCTCCCACAACTGCTGACTCCAAATCCGTAGCTTAAATACAACCCTGGGGAACTCGTACTTTTAAATTTGGGAGACTCTGATTTAAGACGCTACAGACTGAAGAAAAGGTGGGCAAACAAAATCAAGTGTTAAAAGTTAACAGTTCAAGAGGCTTAGTATTCCACCGACTCACTAGTCAGTCAGACCCTGTCGAGCAGAGCGTTTGCATTCTGCTGCTCAAAAAAGGAAAGATTTTGCTGTCATTTCCTCTTCCATCTCTTACCACCTGTGTTAACAGGACACAAATCCTTCATGGAAAGCTTTGGGAAGGGTCATGTCAAGTAACACAGGGGAATGTGTTACACTCTCTCTCCTTCTGTGGTTTTGGTTACGGAGAGCGTTTACACGATGACAGGGTCTTTGTCACTTAGAAGTCCACCTGAAGTCATTGTGCTCAGCTTGTGACATCGTGATTGTCTCCAAGGCAACTGACTTTGATTTCATAAACTCAGAATGAGGACCAGTGAACAGGAGCTGATGTGTTCATAAGTAGCAAAGCTCCCGTGTTCATGTAAATGACCCTAGGAAACAGGCAAACGTAAGCACTAAGCAGTATATATATATCCACACACACAGAGACAGAGCTCGGGGTGACGGGAGACAGAGTTTGAGATCACCGTGATTCAACAGGGCAGTTTTCCAAACCTGCAAACTGTCTTTAGTGCCTCAAAGCTCATAAAGCTCCTAAAACAATGAGAGGACATATCATTCTACCTTTGTTCATGATTATACCAAACCCTACTTTTGGCTTTCTCTGGCTTTGGGGGACTGCAGCATTTAAGCCAAATGCATACAGTCATAGGGTCTTCAGAAGGAAAAAGAGGCCAAATTGCCAGAAGAATCGGATTTTTGTCAATACTCTGGAGCAGATGGAGCATACCTTCCTCTCCAAGGACCAAAACGCACACGCATGACTGCGTATTTGTGCCTTCATATATAACCTCTCCCTAAATATTGAGATGTTTTATTCAATTCAACAAATATTCCTTGGACACCTATTCCTGAAAGGCACTCTGCAGGGCTCTTCAGGGAGCACCCAGATGAATCACAGACAACACTCACTGATATCTCACAGCCCATTACATTACCATGGTACCTGCCACATTCAATAAAATCCTTTGAGCTTCAAAAAACACTGTGAAGGAGAAAGAGGATAATAATAATAACAGCAGGTAATATATCTATATCTATATTGAGGGCATGACTTTCATGTATTTTGAATTAGATTTTGCCTCATGACTAATACTGCAGGTACTGTTTTCATCTTCTAATTTTGTAGGTTCTATTAGGGATGAGGAAACTGAAACACAGAGAAATTGAACAACTTGCCCAAGGATTCACAAAGGGAAATTGTCAGAGCTGGCACCCAGACCCAATCCTCAGGTTCTGCCCATGATACCCAGAAGATATAACCCAGAGAGTGACCATAAAGGCTAAAAACATAGATGATGTGATCTTATCATATATATTAACATAATATCAATAAACCACTTATTATTATTTCCCTGTCACCCTGTAGAGTGTGTGTGTTGGTGCATGGGGCGCAGGTATCAGAGTAAGGTAAGTGCTGTGAGGAAAGAGAACCAGCAAGGCTTTCCACGCTGGGACACTTTTATGAAAGAGGTGGCATTTGAGCTAGTCCTTCACAAAAGCTGAGGTTTTAATGGCCAAAACAGAGGGAAGTAATCCAGATGAGGAGAGAACATAGCCAGCCAACAGGGAAACTACTGGGTTAATACAGTGAATTTCATATACATCTGATTTCAACCCCTCCAGAAACCCCTAAAACCATAGTAAAGGGATTTCTTTGGCAAAAGACATCAAGGAAGAGGAGACAACGACAACTAACCTTTGAAATCTGGAAAGCAGGTAAGTAGCTGAGCAGACGTAAAACTGGCAGTGGGAAATCTGAGGACCCTATTTATACTGCAGAATCCTCAAAAGATTCAGGACCAGATCCCTCTGGAACTGGGGATGAAAGGAAAAAATAATAAGAAAAGCTATTTGATGGATACTTTTGTTTTTATTTTTTGACTTGTATTATAATCCCTAAATTTTTCCTACATTCCAAGATGCTATGAGGCTTCCCTTCCCCAGTCGGGCAAGAAGACTGGAGGAATTTTCTCTGAAGAAGGTGTAACAGAAGGTCTCTGGATTAGGGGATGCCATCATAGCTGAGGGTATGGGAACTGTGCCAGAAGAACCATATGTACACTGATGCTCAGACCCCCAGCCATCATCTCCCACTGGATCCCAGAACGTTGGCAGCCAAACTCTCGTCTTCCATGGGGGAGATCAGAAAATCTTCTCCAAGGAATCTGACTGGCTCAAGAAGCAAGGTGTACAGATACTGACTTCAGGCCTTTCCCAAGAAACAGGCAAAATTACTCTACTGTGATGCTCAAAGTGGGCAAGCCACACCCACACACCCAGAATTTCTATCATCTGCTTAGTTCCCCAGTCTTAGGCATGAGTATACAGGCAAGAATGACCAGATAGATATCTAATGAAAGCTTTCAATATGAAAGATGGACACCAACACACACACACACGCATACACACACACACACACACACAAATACACACACTGGAGAAACTTCAAAAAAAAATCAATAATATCCTCAGAAATAAGACAATATATCTATGAACCAAAACTAGAAAGCTATAAAAGCGGGAACATTTAGAAAATGAAAAAGAGCTTTTGGAAATTAAAAATATATAAGCAGAATTTTTTTTTCACTTTTTCTTTCTTTTTTTTTTAACATCTTTATTGGAGTATAATTGCTTTACAATGGTGTGTGTTAGTTTCTGCTGCATAACAAAGTGTATCAGCTATACATATACATATATCCCCATACCTCCTCCCTCTTGCGTCTCCCTCCCACCCTCCCTATCCCACCCCTCTAGGTGGTCGCAAAGCACCAAGCTGATCTCCCTGTGCTTCCCACTAGCTATCTATTTTACATTTGGTAGTATATATAAGCAGACATTTTAAAAACTCAAAGTAAAGCCTGGAGTATAAAGTTAAAGAAATCTTTCCAAAAATAGAGCAAGAAAAAAAGAATTGGAAAACAAATGAAAAGACAATCACCAGCCAAATCAGGGATTTGATCATGTCAACACTGAGCGCTTCAGAAAGAGAGAAGTAATAAAATGGAAACAAAATAAGACAAAAACACCAATATTTTATAATAACTGTAAGTGGAGTATAACCTTTAAAATTGTGAATCACTTACACACCTGAAACATATATAATATTGTACGTAAACTATATATTGATAAAAAATAATTAACTGGTATAATAAAGCTTTAAGTCTGTATGATGAAGAAAGACATTGTAAAAGAAAAAGAAGTCGATAACTACAGGATGTAAGTTGTTAGGCTAAAATGTTCACTAGGTACCTGGCACATAGGGTGAAAATAAACCCACAGCACTAGAAAATTTTAGAATACCAGGGACAGAAAGTGGATCCCACAAGCTTCCAGCAAGAAACTTCAGGAGGATTTCAAAAGCAGAATCCCAGAATAACAGCAAAACACTAGACGTAGAGACAACCAGTCTAGATAGGAGCAGTCCAACTCAAGAAAAAATACCTATGAAGGGCTTTCATCACCAAGATCTCCAATACCTCTGTACTGTTCTTGTAACCCAGGGACAGAGTGCCCAGGCGTACCTTGTCCAGATTCTTATTAGTACTTGGTTTGTTTTTATTTTGTTCAGGTCAAGTTTCTGTTCTCTATAGAAGACCTGCTCCTGGGAGCTGGAGGTGAGATAGAACACAGAGAGCATCCACTTCCACATCAATCTGCTCGGGCCACTGTAACAAAATTCCACAGACTGTGAGCCTTCAACAATAGAAACGTATTTTCCCATAGTTCTGGAGGCTGGAAGCCCAGGATCCAGGTGTTGGCAGGTTTTTTTTTCTGGGGCCTCTCTCTTTGGCTTGCAGATGGAAGTCTTCTTGCTGTGTCCTCACATGTTCTTTCCTCTGTGCATGCACATTCCTGGTTTCTCTTGATGTACCCACATTTCTTCTCATAAAGACACAGTCAGGTTCGATTAGGGCCTCCTCTAAAGGCCTCATTTTAACTTAATCACCTTTAAAAGGCCCTGTCTCCAAATACAGTTACATTCTGAGGTACTGGGGGTTAGGGCTTCAACATATTAATTTGGGGGGATACAGTTCAGCCCATAACAACTCCTGTTAATTTTGTCAATCTTTAAGCTGTACATATACCTTTTATACATCTAAATTTAAAATTAAAATAGAGAAGATAGTAGGGTTCGAAGGCTAAGGAGTGTGGAGTACACTGAAAGAACAATGAGTAATTCTCTTTACCTTGAACACAGGAAATGAGTTGAGGAACATGTGTAAAAAAAAAAGCTGGAAAGCTAAGGCAAAGTTACAGTGTGCAAGTATTTGAATCTTAACAGGAGGAACGAAGTCTGCAGGCAGTCTGCGAAGCCATTGAAAACTTTTGATCAGGAGAGAGAGATAATTGGACTTGTGTGTTAGTAACGTGTATCTGGTAGCAGTGTAGAGGCTGGAGAACGCTGTCCACTGGTTTCACTTGGCTGTTTCCAGCCTCTGTCCTGGTTGAGCTGGGTCAAACTCCATGGTGCCGGCTAAGCCAAATTTTCAGCATGCCAATGGAGTCAGGCCCTTACCTTCCCTCTCCTCACCCTCCATTTCATTATTAAATAGCCCTGCATGTTATGTAGAAGGATCTCACTGCCTACATGCTCTGGCCAAGGACCGATGGAAGCGGGTGCTGGGGGCAATGCTTGTGAAAGGCATCAGTATGTCTTCGCAAATGTGGCACAGCAGGCAGACGTGGGAAGAATGCAAGGGAGCCCTTTTGCAGTTGTAGAGGTCATGGCTTTCCCCAGCTACCTAAAGGACCCACCTGGCAGTGACCCGGCTATGATTTTAGCTGTGCCGAAGCCCAATAAATCTCATGATGTGACATTAAGAGCGATCACTGAGTGAACTCCCTAACATACCACGTGCTTGACATGGGCTATCTCACTACATCAGCTTTTCACCATGAAGCAGGCATCATCACACCTCATCTCACATACAAGGAAGCTGAGGACCGGGGAGTTACATAATTTACCTGGATTCACACAAGTTTTCATGATGGGTTCAGGAGTTAAACTCCCCTGTGACTCCAAAGCCCTTGCTTTTCCTACTACACCACCTGACGCAGTAGAGATTTTACCCTTCCACTTACCATCTTCAGCCATAGCCTCTGCACATCATGGAGCTATGAGGACACTCAGAGGTCAGCTGGTTGTTTACACCGAGCAGCAAGCCCATTTACGGCATGCCTGAGCAACAGCCATCCCACACCGCTTGTCACCCATCAGCGGTGGTGGTTCATTCCATTAAGCGGGGCAGCTTGGACAAAAAGTTCATTGTTGTGCTTTGATCTACCCTTCTGTACGTTCATTTAACTGGTCTTTGTTCTGTGCTCGAGAACAAGTCAGAGCTGGTCATCCATCTTCCTTGTGATATCCTCGGATACTTCGAGGCAGGCACCACCTTCAGCTCACGTGGGTTTCCTTCCTCCCTGCTCAACACCCCTATTTTCTCAGAGAGTGCATCCTCTGGATGTCCTCTTACATGTCAGTGATCCTCTGAATATGGCACAGGAAGAACAGACCACAGTACTGCAGGTGTAAGCTGGCCACACGCCAAATACCATGAATCGCTAATTAAGTCCTGGGGGATGTATTCTGTCCCTCACCAGATTCTGAAAGAACAGTAAGCATGACTCACTGCCCTTTTTATCTCCAATGCTTTGCAAGTAGAAGGTGTTCAGTAGTGTTTCTTGATCCCCTGACTCATTTGTTCAGTGATATGCTTTTCTTATCACTCCTTGGGGCCCCTCATATGCTCTCTATTTTCCAGAAAACTGGCTTCAGGAGTTGAGATCAGCACAGTAGAGCTGCTCCTTACCAGCCACATACATCTGGGGACCTCTTTGGGGCAGTGATAAATGTGACAAGGTCTATGAAATACTTGTCAATAATGGACATAAAACTATTTTATGTCAGCATCCTTTGTACTTCAATGGTAATCTATCTGGAACACACTGTCTGAAATGCCGGTCAGAATCAAATCCCTTTTGTATTAGTTATCTATTGCTGCATAACAAATTATCCTAAAATTTAGTGACTTAAAACACCAATAATTATTTTTCTGGGCATCCCTCAGTTCCTGTGTGTCAGGAATGCAGATGTGGCTTGGCTGAGCTGTTCTGGCTCAGGGTCCCTCTTGAGCTTGCATCAGATGTCAGCCTTGGCTGCTGTCATCTGAAAGCTTAACTGGGGCTGGAGGATTTTATTCCAAGTAACTCACTTACATGGCTGGCAAGTGATGCTGGCTATTGGCAGAAGGCCTCCATTCCTCTCCCCATGGGCTTCTCCACAGAGCTGCATGGATATCTTCACAGCAGGGCAGCTGCCTTCCCCTGGAGCAAGCCACCCAAGAGACTAACACATAAGCTGCAATATGTTCATGTTTTTGGCTGAGCCTTGAAAGTCATACACTGTCCCTTCTGCTGTGTTCTACTGGTCACGCAGACCAGCTCTGATTCAAAGTGAGAGGGGTTACAAGGATCACTGAAGATCTTCTTGGAGGCTTTCCTGGGTGTTTTATATGTAGACCTTGGCTCCAATTCCCATTGTGAGTCAGTGTATTTTCTTCACCCAGAGATCTGATTGCCCAAGCCTAGGGATTAGTTAGAAGAGCCCAAGCCACTTAAATTCACAAGGTTTTGTGATCCTAATGAGATCCTAGAAGTCTACAGTTCATCACTCATTTCACTAAGTACTTATTGAGCATTTATTATATGCAAGGCACATTTGTTGGTGCTTGCAATATATCAGTGAGCAAAACTAAACAATAAGCAAATATATTCATTCACCATCTGTCTTCTTTCTAGACTTTTAAAAGGAGAGATTGACATCTTTTGCTTTCTGGGCTTAAAAGTCATCCTGTTAATTCCAGAACCTGGCATTCATACATGTGAAACCAAAACAGCAATAACAACTATTATTATTTTATAAATAAGATTCATAGGACATTTACTATGTGCCAGATGTGTGCTGAGCAGTTTGCATTTATCATATCATTCGATACTCTTAACAGCTCTATGAAGGAAGTACTATTACCATCGGCATTGTATTTGTAAATGAGGAACCCAGAGCCTAGGTAAATAACTTGTCCAACGTCATACAGTTAGTGAATGGAAGATCTGGGACTCAACCTAAAACTCTTACATCATATCTGTGTTCTTAAAGTTGATGAATCATTCCCTAGCAGAAGCTGAAACTCAAATGCCTCCAGAGACCAGGTAAGTGATGTAAGGGGAGAGAGCTAATGGGACAGTAGGGAGTAGTGAAGACACTGGTGAGCCATCAACTCGTGTCTGTCTCAAGGCATGAAAGTTCACATTTTTCTAAAACACCACACCGGCCAAATAAAATACATCCCAGGGCCACATTCAGCTAGCAAGCCCCAGGTTCAAAGTTTAGGTATCATATGTTAAATTTAATTAATTTCTCAGCCACAAGAATCTTTAACAGTCTTGTACGGCTTGGTTTTCATCCCAAGTTTGTATTTAAAATATTGGTTTCTCATGATGAATAAGACAGTGGAGGATAGAAAATGACTAAAACTTCTCTCTACTTCATTCTTCACTTATTCATTCAACAAATATTTATTGAGAGGCTTCTATACGCTAAGCCCTGGGATTAAAGCAGATAACATAACAGACGTCATTCCTGCCTTCTTCGAACTTAGGTCCAGTTAGCAAACTTTGCATTAATACTCAAGAGAGGACGCACAATGTTTCTCAAACTTATTTTAATATCTTGTAAGACCTAAGTGTTGCAAGGAAAATACTTTGGGAAGTACTTTGCCTTAAACCGGGAGATGCAAGATGACAGCACATTAGCTGAGCAGATAGGCTTGGTTTGGCCAGCACAGTGATTTATAAAGCGTTTGGAAATGTCTTTAGGAAGGGCCTGCACTCTGCTGTTGGACACAGACTCCACCATCCTCTGTTGGACGTCACCTATCCTGTTTCAAACATTTATATTGCCTATTGGCTCCTGAATGTGTTTGCATTTATAGCCCCCTTTCACAGCAAAGAATCCCTGCTGCTCTGAAGTCCTACTGGCATCTCAGGAAAAACTAAGAAAGAACGAAATTTGGTGATTTAAATATGCCAGGTGGAGATAAATCCTGGGCGATGACTGGAAAGCAAGAAAGCACATGCCAAAATAGGAAAGCAGCAGAGACTGTAGGCATCTCTGTGGAATAGGAGGGAGCAGAAATGTTGTCATGGGAAAATGACTTGGGAGACAAACCCACAGGCAATAAAATAAGATACATGCCACCCTGGAGTGCAGTCGAAACAGAACTCCTCAAGGATAAGACTGCCAGATAAAATACAGAATTTCCAGATAAATCTGAATTTCAGATGAACAATGAATACTTCTTTTTTAAGCATAGATATGCCCCAAATATTGCACAGGGCATACTTATAGTAAAAAATTGTTTGGTGTTTATCTGAAATTCAAATTTAACTGGATGTTATGGGTTTTTATTTGCTAAATCTGGCAACCCTACTCAAGGGACAACTAGCCAGTGGCTTGGTGGCAACTTGTAGATTTTTTTTTTCTAATGTGAAGAAAAGGAACGAGTGGGCTTCTCCCATGTCCAGACACTCCTCTCAGTGGCCTGTTTCAGATTATAAAGGCTGTGGGATACTGCGACTATCAGAAATGCAGGGAGGCTGAAGTTCAGCAGTTTTACAACAGGATCAATGGCTTTGGGCCTGGGAGGGGACCTTACAGGCTATCTAGTCCCACTCCCTGCAGCAATCTTAAAGAAATAGCCAAAGTAGTGGCTTCATTATAACCAGATTGAAAAATATCACCACACAGGGGGTTGGACATAGGTCCCTGGACTTGCATCTTGCAAATACCCAAAGGCTGGCTCTACAGAATACCACGCCAAATGCTGGCCAACGGTCAGAGGAAGAAAACCGTCAGGGAGCTTTCATTTTCAACCTCACCTAATGTTTGCTATACTTTTCTTCTAGATGCTTTGGGCAAAAAAGCATTTTTTTTTGGTGATTAAGTTTTATTATAAAAGTATATCTAGGGCTTCCCTGGTGGCGCAGTGGTTAAGAATCCGCCTGCCAATGCAGAGGACACGGGTTCGAGCCCTGGTCTGGGAAGATCCCACATGCCGCAGAGCAACCAGCCCCGTGAGTCACAATTACTGAGCCTGCGCGTCTGGAGCCTGTGCTCCGCAATGGGAGAGGCCACGATAGTGAGAGGCCCGCGCACTGCGATGAGGAGCGGCCCCCACTTGCCGCAATTAGGGAAAGCCCTCGCAGAGAAACGAAGAGCCAACACAGCCAAAAATAAATAAATAAATAAAAAATTAAAAAAAAATCTACTGGTCACGCAGACCAGCTCTGATTCAAAGTGAGAGGGGTTACAAGGATCACTGAAGATCTTCTTGGAGGCTTTCCTGGGTGTTTTATATGTAGACCTTGGCTCCAATTCCCATTGTGAGTCAGTGTATTTTCTTCACCCAGAGATCTGATTGCCCAAGCCTAGGGATTAGTTAGAAGAGCCCAAGCCACTTAAATTCACAAGGTTTTGTGATCCTAATGAGATCCTAGAAGTCTACAGTTCATCACTCATTTCACTAAGTACTTATTGAGCATTTATTATATGCAAGGCACATTTGTTGGTGCTTGCAATATATCAGTGAGCAAAACTAAACAATAAGCAAATATATTCATTCACCATCTGTCTTCTTTCTAGACTTTTAAAAGGAGAGATTGACATCTTTTGCTTTCTGGGCTTAAAAGTCATCCTGTTAATTCCAGAACCTGGCATTCATACATGTGAAACCAAAACAGCAATAACAACTATTATTATTTTATAAATAAGATTCATAGGACATTTACTATGTGCCAGATGTGTGCTGAGCAGTTTGCATTTATCATATCATTCGATACTCTTAACAGCTCTATGAAGGAAGTACTATTACCATCGGCATTGTATTTGTAAATGAGGAACCCAGAGCCTAGGTAAATAACTTGTCCAACGTCATACAGTTAGTGAATGGAAGATCTGGGACTCAACCTAAAACTCTTACATCATATCTGTGTTCTTAAAGTTGATGAATCATTCCCTAGCAGAAGCTGAAACTCAAATGCCTCCAGAGACCAGGTAAGTGATGTAAGGGGAGAGAGCTAATGGGACAGTAGGGAGTAGTGAAGACACTGGTGAGCCATCAACTCGTGTCTGTCTCAAGGCATGAAAGTTCACATTTTTCTAAAACACCACACCGGCCAAATAAAATACATCCCAGGGCCACATTCAGCTAGCAAGCCCCAGGTTCAAAGTTTAGGTATCATATGTTAAATTTAATTAATTTCTCAGCCACAAGAATCTTTAACAGTCTTGTACGGCTTGGTTTTCATCCCAAGTTTGTATTTAAAATATTGGTTTCTCATGATGAATAAGACAGTGGAGGATAGAAAATGACTAAAACTTCTCTCTACTTCATTCTTCACTTATTCATTCAACAAATATTTATTGAGAGGCTTCTATACGCTAAGCCCTGGGATTAAAGCAGATAACATAACAGACGTCATTCCTGCCTTCTTCGAACTTAGGTCCAGTTAGCAAACTTTGCATTAATACTCAAGAGAGGACGCACAATGTTTCTCAAACTTATTTTAATATCTTGTAAGACCTAAGTGTTGCAAGGAAAATACTTTGGGAAGTACTTTGCCTTAAACCGGGAGATGCAAGATGACAGCACATTAGCTGAGCAGATAGGCTTGGTTTGGCCAGCACAGTGATTTATAAAGCGTTTGGAAATGTCTTTAGGAAGGGCCTGCACTCTGCTGTTGGACACAGACTCCACCATCCTCTGTTGGACGTCACCTATCCTGTTTCAAACATTTATATTGCCTATTGGCTCCTGAATGTGTTTGCATTTATAGCCCCCTTTCACAGCAAAGAATCCCTGCTGCTCTGAAGTCCTACTGGCATCTCAGGAAAAACTAAGAAAGAACGAAATTTGGTGATTTAAATATGCCAGGTGGAGATAAATCCTGGGCGATGACTGGAAAGCAAGAAAGCACATGCCAAAATAGGAAAGCAGCAGAGACTGTAGGCATCTCTGTGGAATAGGAGGGAGCAGAAATGTTGTCATGGGAAAATGACTTGGGAGACAAACCCACAGGCAATAAAATAAGATACATGCCACCCTGGAGTGCAGTCGAAACAGAACTCCTCAAGGATAAGACTGCCAGATAAAATACAGAATTTCCAGATAAATCTGAATTTCAGATGAACAATGAATACTTCTTTTTTAAGCATAGATATGCCCCAAATATTGCACAGGGCATACTTATAGTAAAAAATTGTTTGGTGTTTATCTGAAATTCAAATTTAACTGGATGTTATGGGTTTTTATTTGCTAAATCTGGCAACCCTACTCAAGGGACAACTAGCCAGTGGCTTGGTGGCAACTTGTAGATTTTTTTTTTCTAATGTGAAGAAAAGGAACGAGTGGGCTTCTCCCATGTCCAGACACTCCTCTCAGTGGCCTGTTTCAGATTATAAAGGCTGTGGGATACTGCGACTATCAGAAATGCAGGGAGGCTGAAGTTCAGCAGTTTTACAACAGGATCAATGGCTTTGGGCCTGGGAGGGGACCTTACAGGCTATCTAGTCCCACTCCCTGCAGCAATCTTAAAGAAATAGCCAAAGTAGTGGCTTCATTATAACCAGATTGAAAAATATCACCACACAGGGGGTTGGACATAGGTCCCTGGACTTGCATCTTGCAAATACCCAAAGGCTGGCTCTACAGAATACCACGCCAAATGCTGGCCAACGGTCAGAGGAAGAAAACCGTCAGGGAGCTTTCATTTTCAACCTCACCTAATGTTTGCTATACTTTTCTTCTAGATGCTTTGGGCAAAAAAGCATTTTTTTTTGGTGATTAAGTTTTATTATAAAAGTATATCTAGGGCTTCCCTGGTGGCGCAGTGGTTAAGAATCCGCCTGCCAATGCAGAGGACACGGGTTCGAGCCCTGGTCTGGGAAGATCCCACATGCCGCAGAGCAACCAGCCCCGTGAGTCACAATTACTGAGCCTGCGCGTCTGGAGCCTGTGCTCCGCAATGGGAGAGGCCACGATAGTGAGAGGCCCGCGCACTGCGATGAGGAGCGGCCCCCACTTGCCGCAATTAGGGAAAGCCCTCGCAGAGAAACGAAGAGCCAACACAGCCAAAAATAAATAAATAAATAAAAAATTAAAAAAAAAAAAAAATAAAAAAAAAAAAATAAAAAAAAAAAAAAAAAAGTATATCTAATTCCACAGATATGTATGTGTCTTCGAAAACACAATCTTGGTCGTTTCTTAGACCAAGGTTTTCTGCCCACTGGAATGAGGATCACTGTTGCACTTTAAAATTAAGTTGGACTTCTTCGAAGAGAATTCTCATCATGGTGATCCATCATCCTCAAGGACTTTCATAAACAAAAGGGAGTATCACTGTGCAAAGGTTTCTTTTCTGAACACAGTGATATTTGAGCTGCCACAGTTTTTTTAAAAAATCAGGCTTTTTCCTTAGGAAATTCTAACAGGAAAGAGTGAAGGTTGTGGAGAATTTTCAGGGTCAAGTTTTTCCATTTCTTACCCAGAAAGAGGAAACACATAGGACACAAGGAGCTGTGTATCTTTAATTTCCTTTCTTTACTAATTGCTTTTGCCCTGATGCTCATTTGTGCTTTGGGATGCACAGAGCTGTGTGTGCATGTATGTGTGTGTACATGTGGATGAGTGTCCACAGATGGGTGTGTGAGGAATACATGTTGTTCTATGATTTTGTGTGATATTGAGACTTAACTCCTTTGCACCCCAGTTCTTTTGGTATTCAGGGAAACAAAAACAAATATAAATATTCTCATACTTGGGTTTTCTGATGGTTAATTTTATGTGTCAACTTGGCTGGGAAACAGTACCTAAATATTTGGTCAAACACCACTTGGAGGTCACTGTGAAGGTATTTGTTAGATGAGATAAACATTTAGATCAGTGGACTTTGAGTAAAGAAGATTACTCTATATAATGTGGATGGGCCTTGTCCAACCAGTTGAAGACCTTAAAGGAAACAGGCCCGTTTGGGGCTTCCCTGGTGGCACAGTGGTTAAGAATCCACCTGCCAAAGCAGGGGACATGGGTTCGAGCCCTGGTCCAGGAGGATCCCACATGCTGCAGAGCAACTAAGCCTGTGCGCCGCAACTACTGAGCCTGTGCTCTAGAGCCCGCGAGCCACAACTACTGAGCTCACGTGCCACAACTACTGAAGCCCGCACGCCTAGACCCCGTGCTCTGCAACAAGAGAAGCCACCGCAATGAGAAGCCCATGCACCGCAACAAAGAGTAGCCCCCGCTTGCCGCAACTAAAGAAAGCCCGCGCGCAGCAACGAAGACCCAACACGGCCAAGATTAAATAAATAAGGTAAATAAACTTATAAAAAATAAAAAAAGAAAAGTAATGAAACAGGTCTGTTGAGGAAGAGGGCATTTTGCCAGCAGACTGCTTTCAGACTTGGGCTACATTATCTTCTCTTCCCTGGGTCTCTAGCCTACTGGTCTACCCTGCAGACTTCAGACGTGCCAGCCTCCATAATCATGTAAGCCAACCTATTAAAATAAAGCTCTTAATAAATCTCCAGTTAGACACATACACACACACACACATTCAAGTCTTTTACCCAAAATTTTATCCAATAAGATAGCCAAATTCTATTTTACATTATGTAATCAGTTCCTGAAATCCTTCTGGAATCTTCTCTGAGTTCTGTATGGCTTTCTGAGCTGTCTTGACTTATAGGATGCATGCAGAAGCCCACTGTTACACTCAGCCTTGGCCAGAGATCTCAAGAAGCTGAACAGGCTCCCTCCCTTCTCTTTTTTCCACTTCACTCGGGAAGGATGAATTCACATAGAACCACACATTCTCCCCCACAGCCTGGAGGTTGGGTTTTAGCATCAGAGACAGGGCGGTGAGTTTATCTGAAAAGCCATCCAGGAGGCCAATGTTGCTACTCTCACTGACTGTGTGAAATTTTTGCACAGCAACAGCAGGCTTCAAGTGAGCCTCTGTGTGAGGGAGAGGAGCAGCAGGCTGGATCCCAAGCTCTCCAGAAGTTTCAGGGACATGAACCAGAATTCAGTTCTTGGTGCTGAATCGAAGACCCTCCGTGAGGACCATGGAGCCAGACTAGGGGATGAATGAGAGTCTGTGAGCAGGCCTCCTTGGATGACATCCCTGTTACCCAGATGGCATTAAACAGTTACGCTCAGTTTCAAGCGAACGCAGAATCACGTGTGTCCTGGGTGTGTTAAAAATCCACCAGTGAGGTTAGCCCAAACACTTACATTCTGCTTTCCTATGCACGGGTATCAAAGTTAGTGCAGGCCCCTTGACACCATAATCCATTATCAAAAACTGAAAGCAGCTGGTTGGATTTTTAAACTTTCTACACAGAGAAACGCATCTGGTCCCAGTTTGCTGCAAAGAAGTCAGTTTTGTTCCTTCTCACAGCTCGGCTACAGAAAGCATTGGGGCATCCTGGTTCCCCCAAATAAAGGAACGTCGTGCTGGTCTTAAGGCTTCATTCATGCTGGGAAATTTGCTGTCCATCCCCACTGCCAATGCCTTTCTACCTCCAGCCTGGGGGCGTCAGCCAAGCAGGGACTCTGAAACCCCACCAGTTCAGAACAAGGAGGCTGGGAATTAGCAAAGCAGCTCCAGCCTCTCAGAGAAATCTCTGCACAGATCATGTGCACAGAAGGGAAAAAAAAATCATTTGTAATGGATTGTCTGAGAACCGTTTCCTCAGGATAGTGCAAAGTTGAAGTATCGACTAACTTTTCCGTTAATTTCAAACGCAGGGCTCGGCCATAATTTATCCCTTTGATTTCACTGACCATCAGCAGTTGTGGCCATTTTCTGCCTGGCTATGGAGAACAGTTAAATGATGGTGTCCTCAGACCCCTTTGACTTCTCTTCCAGCCTGTTTCAGCAGTCTCACCCAGGCACTTCCTGTCTCCCCAGCTCCACTGTCTGGCACTTATTTCAGACAAGTCAATATGTTTAAATTATATCTGAACTCAAGGTAATTAATCATAAAGCTTTATGCTTTGTAATGCGTTTTTTTTTTAACTTCTGGTTGGCATTCCATTGAATCACAATTAAACAGAAAAAGCTATCTGAGATGCATTGTGAATATCACATAAATGCTCAGGCTGGGAATCCTTTCTAACACAAGGAGCACATTGAAAACCTCCACTCTTTTAGGGATCTAAATAGGAGGGTCAAGATGGCATTTCAAGAAATGTTAAGCGGATCAAAAGAAAGACCCATATGAGCTGGCTGGATCCCAGTGTACAGAAACAATCTAATTTGAAAACATGAAAGTCAGGTGATGAGTTGTCTCTTTAATGCATTTTGCAAATATAGCAAAGGCTTTGAAGCTCACCGCATAATTATGCCATGGGACTGTACTGGATACACGTTACTGAAGATTGATAGGTGCTTGCTTCAAACGAATTGCGGTCTCCTCTGGTTTTAATGGCAGCCTTGTAGCACATGACCTTAGTATTCAGTTTCATCATTTGTATCTAGTCCAAGGCTGGAATGCATAGCATGTAATGGTTCCTGACTCCCTCGAGGGTGGACTGGAATTAAGGCTCCCATCCTTCCGTGAAGACTTCCCCATCTAGGAAGTGGGCGATGATTACCATTCAAGACACTTCAAAGAGGACGAGGAAAAGCTAAACCTAGGGTTCAGATAAACTGAGCTGGAGCTCATGTAGAGATATAACCTTCCAAAAAGATAATTAAGTTAGACACATTTCAGAATTTATAAAAATTATATACACTGTTGTTATCAGTCAGGATTCAGTGTAGGAAACAGAAACTTTAGGTATTTTAAGCAGGAAGAGACTTATTTAATACAGAGAATCAGGTGCTTTCAAAATCACTGGATGGGCTGAAGGAGCAGGTTCTAGGCTGGGTCTTATGGAAAGACTTCCAGAACCATCTAATGATGGTTAGATGTGGCTATTATAGATCAGTAACCCACCTCTTTCAAAAGCATCTCAGAGTAGGATTTGTCTTACTAGCCTAAGTACCATCTTCATGTCATGTAGGCCTCAATATAACTACAAAAACAAAAATAAAAACAAAAATCAACCAAATAAAAAAATTTCAGCAAAATTCTCCAAGGCCAATTTTTCTCTATGATTCTTGCTTTCCTGAGGCTGGCGTTCTAATACACATACACAACTGTTTATCTAATGTCAAAGATAGACAGTGTAAGGAGGTAACAGTATGTATTTATGTGGGTGGATCCTAAAGGAAGCCCTACATTTTAAAGTTTAAAACAGGTCTACATTTTAATCACAGCACTAGAGCGAGAATTAGCAAACAAACATTGGTTATTCTCAAGCCAATAAATCAACTGCATCCATGATCATCTTTTGAGACATGAAGGAATATTAAGTGTATTCTAGGAAAGGCATGGACAAACTATCACCATGCTTATTTTTGTCAAACACAGCTATGTCTGTTTACTTGTTATTAAAGGCTGCTTTTCCACACCAATAGCTGAACTGACTAGTTGCAACAGGGGTAGTATAGCCTCACAAAACCTAAAATATTTACTATCAGCTCCTTTTAGGGAAAAGCTCTGTAACTTCTGGTTTAGGGTAGCAGGGACCATATAAAAGATTCATAGATGCTAGTTCTCAATATCAGTACAGATTGCTACAAGTTAGTTGCTCCCATACCATTCAAACACTGAGTCACAATGCAGAATCATTTCCACGTGAAAAAAGCTATCTGGTATTTTCCTGTTTGGCAATACAGACTTGCTTTTCTATTATCTTTTGGACGGAGCAGGATGCTTTTAAAAATGCTGGCTAGCAAAGAAAGGCAGACCCAAAAGAGCAAGAAGCTTTCTAAATTCAGTAGAATGTTCTGCAATAATAGAAAGGTTTTATATCTATGCTGCCTAATACACTTGAATTAAAATTTTAATTTTATTACATTTTAATTTAAAGTCACATTACTTCTAGTAGTTACCACATTGGACAGTGCAGTTGTAAATCATAACCTATGTTCTCCTGGTTGTTTTATCATCACTAATACCTTGTTTAAAGATAAACGATTTTTTTTGTTTGTTTGTTTTGCAGTACGTGGGCTTCTCACTGTTGTGGCCTCTCCCGTTGTGGAGCACAGGCTCCGGACGCGCAGGCTCAGCGGCCATGGCTCACGGGCCCAGCCGCTCTGCGGCATGTGGGATGTTCCCGGACCGGGCCACGAACCCGTGTCCCCTGCATCGGCAGGCGGACTCTCAACCACCGCGCCACCAGGGAAGCCCAAAGATAAACGATTTTAATGTAGATGATAGGGATATGGACAGACTCACAAATCAATAAAGATTTGAAAAATATTTTATGAAAAGGCATCTGAGTAAGTCTTGTATAAATAATCGACACATGGAAAATGCCCTCTAATTAGCAGCACATAAAATCCAAATTGTGAAGGCAGTAAAAGCTGGTAGAGGGAACGGGTGCCCTTAGGCCTCAATGTTGAAAATATTTTCATCCTTCTGAAGACTCTGGTTTCTACGGCTGTGGATCTCCTTTCCATGGACTGGAGCTCAAGCCTTTAACTTAGTTCATAAAGAAATCTTTTCAATCGCTGATCTATTCAAAATACTCATATTTGCTACCCATATTTTCCTTTCTGGCTCACATCGTATGTATTAGTTAGGTTTCAGTTCTCCTGTTCATTTAAGTGCTGTTTTTCTCATTTGCACAGTCGATAATTTGGGGAAAGTTACTTCAAATCTGTTTTTTTACCACTGACCATTATTCCAATAGAAAAATCATTTCTGGGTTGGAACAGACAATTCATTTCATTTTTCACTACTGTATCTTTCTGGATGTGAAAGAAACAGATTGGAAAGTCCCGACAAACCCGCTCGTGACCAACTCAAAGGAATATGAGGAGTGACAACTCAGCTGCCAACTTCCCTTGTCCCAGACTCACACGTCTGTCAGACATCCAGGATACAGCTGGACATCTTGGCTTTGCAGCTGCCACATGGACCCCGTGTGGCTAGGAATGTCAGCTTAAATCTGAGATTGAGTCAAGGAAAGGAGAAATGGCAGGAGTCTGTGTGGTACCTGACACACCTCCTATGATCACCTCTACCTTGTACGTTTGTCAAATCTCAAAGGATATAATATGCTCCAGAGCCATCACTATGTCACAAAATGCCAAGCTGCCATGTTTGGGAAGTAAACAACAAAAAGTTTCCCCTGTGGCACTGAAAAAGTTCTGTGGCTCTAGCCAATTTTAAGGCCATTTGTTCCCATTGAAACTTAAAATCTAAGAAAGGAAAACATGACTTTGGGTCTGTTTGATTATGTCTGATACCCTTTCTTTTTCAATGAAGGAATACTGACAAGGTGAACTAGATTGAACATGGCAGTGCTAAATTATACAGTTTCTCAAACTTTAGTTAACAGTTATTACAGCACTCTCCTTCCAGGATAAAGACTTCTCAAGGAAATCTCCTGTTTAAGCCTAAGAACAATGGAGAAATCTAGAAAGCTCTAGAACGGAACTACAGCAGGGTGCTCCCCAGCAACAGTGCCCACCAATGTTAGAACACGAGAGGTCTCTTTTTCCACCACCTCAGTTAGAAATCTAAATGGCACCTACCAAGCCCATCACTGATAATCTTATTTAGAGAGTAAGCCATGACTTGAATGCCCTCAAAGGGATGGTTTCACTAAACAACAGCCTAGAACTCTTGTCTTAGGTGTAATAGTAGCTGTGGAAAGTCAAAACCATCAGTCCATTCAGGTTCCAATAACAAACAAAATGTATGTGTGATGGAGGTGATTTTGGACTGTGACTACTTCTACATTCGCCACAGCAGTGAAAGTTTCCAGAACTACTGTTGGTTGGAATTTTGGTCTAAACCGATCAGTCATGGTCCTGAAAGTCACTGTAATCAGGGTGACAAACACTCCTGTGTTTCTGCCAATTGCGCTACTGTGTATCCAAACCGTGAATAAGACTGGCTTAGTTGCGATTGGAATAGTCTATATTGCCACATGCAAAAGGCCTTGTAGTTTTTGTCAAGGCAGAGATGCCTGCTATATTCCAGTGCCACTGTATCTGACCATGTTTCCTCTGGACTGTCACCCAAGGAAAGCTCCTCAGTGTGGTTAACTGTGGTATGAAAAAGATCACTTGAAGTCAGAGGACCCACAACCCACAAGTCTATTAACTTGTCTGTGCCTCAGTTTCCTTATTCATAAAAAACTCCCTTACAAGTTGTTTTAGGAATCAAAAAAGATAACATAAATGTTCCTGTTGCATGGTGAGCAATTAAAAAGTATCAACTATAAAAACGGCATGATATTATGATTGCATCGGAAGAGGCTATATGATGTCAATCAAGAATTGACACCAAAACAAATTTTTTAAACGTCTTTGCTATCTGGAGGTAAAACTTCCTACCTTCAAGAATTTAAGCCATATAAGCAATATTCATTCTGGCTTCCCCATCTTAAAGTGTGTATATAAAGTCAGCCTTAATACTTTAGGGATGAGACTTGTCCCTACAGCTCACTAGAAACTTATTTCCTGCTGTTACTGCAGTAACCATTTGTCTCAAAGGGGCTATGATATACAGGAAGTCACTAGGTAGCTAAATCAGCCTGCAGCTAACATAAACAAAATCCTCAGAAGAACACTCAAATTCCAATCCATTATATTGTTACTTCTCCAACCAGTATCATACCCACTTGCCCGGTGTTAGAGGCTGAATTTCATTCCCCGTGCCATTCATATGTTGAAGTTCTAACTCCCAGTACCTCAGAATGTTACTTTATTTGGAGATCGGGTCTTTACAGAGGTTATCAAGTTAAAATGAGATCACTTGGGTGGGCCCTAATTCAATGACTCCTTATTAGAAGGGGAAATTTGGAGACAGATACACAGGGAGAACGCCATGTGAAGATGAAAGCAGAATTGGGGTGATGCTTCTTCAAGCCAAGGAATGCCAAGGATTGCCAGAAAACGAGGGGAGATGCATGCAACTTCCTCACAGCCTAGAAGAAACCAACTCTGTTGACAACTCGATTTTAGACTTCTAGCCTCCAAAACTTTGTTACGGCTGCCCTAGCAAACTAATACATTCTGGAAGGGTTAACCTCTAACAGAGAGATGGAAAAGGAATGAGGAGAAAGAGCTAACATTTCTTGAGGATATACTTTATTTCAGGAATTTTACATTATTATGTTATGTCATTTAATCCTCATCATAACCCTACAGAGTAGCTATCACCTCCCCATTTTACAGATGGAGCAACTGAAGCTCAGAGAATTTCAGTAACTTACATAATATCCTGCAGGTAGCAGATAGCAAACCTAAGCTATGGAGCCACGGCTGACTCTGAAGACCCATGCTGTCCCCACTTCCTAACTTTGCCATCTGACCCTTGAAAAGGAGTCTCACATCATCTCTAGACAATTCAGAATTCTTGCTCTCTTGTATCTTCCTGGTAGAAATTAAATTTCCTGATCAAACTGCTCCTTACATTTACACCACCTGGAAGCTAAACCAACTACAAAAGAGAAGATGATGGTTTTAGTGTGACATTATTTACTGGTTGCATGACCATTTCCCAGTCAGGTCAACTGTAATCAGTTTTCTTTCTCAAAGAAACCACGACTGAGTACTTTCTAATTTTTCTCAGAGTTTGAGACGTAGACAATAAAGTTGTCACTATGATGGCAAAACGGCTAGACCATGAGAAGAGCGTTGAAATCCAGTTTCCGACTGGCTAGAATAGCACAATGCAATCTGAAGATCTTCTATATTAAACCCAGTGTCAGAATTCACCCAATCTCCACTTGGAATTTCAAGTTCGTTTTGTACTTGGAATCCAGAGAAACATGTGTGCTGTATTCTTGCTCTCACTCTTATGTGTTAATTTTTGGGGAGTTGGATGTAGCAGACGTGAAGAATATATTATTGGCTTTGTTTCTCATAAACACAATAAGAGTTTCTACGGAGACCTGTTGGAAGCCAACCCAGAGAGAACATAAGACTCTTTTCTACTATATACCAAAGTTTGTGCAACCATGGCTGCATGGCCCAAATCAGGAAGAAAGACATGGAAGAATAAGAAAGCTACAAAGACACCTGTCTTAAGTGGTGGTGCTCCAGTGGGGAGCTGCATGGAAAATGAGGTGGGATGGTAAAGTGGTCCAGAACATGGACTTTTGGTGTCAAAACTGGGTTCAGTTCCCACACCTTCTTAATTTTCTGCAGGGGAAATATTTAACCTCACCAAGATTTAATTGACTTATCTTTTTCAAAAAAAAAGTGCATAGGAGAGAAAGGTTCTCAATTCAAACTCCATAGGATGGGCAAAAATATTAATTTAAATGATATTTTAATATTGGGTTGGCCAAAAGTTTCATTCGGTTTTTTCTGTAAATGGCTCTAGTAGCACTTAGTTGTCTTTAACTTCATTCGAAACAATTTTGTTAGATTGTATGTGACACTCTCATATGAGTGTGCATTTAAAAAAAGACATCAAATTGGTGAATTTTTGTGTAGCCATTTTAATACTGAAGATAGAGGAAAAAAAGAAACATTTTTGGCCTATTATGCTTTACTATTTCAAGAAAGGTAAAAATGTAACTGAAACACACAAAAAAAGATTTCTGCAGTGTATGGAGAAGGTGCTGTGACTGATGGAACGTGGCAAAAGTGGTTTGCGAAGTTTCGTGAAGGAGATTTCTTGCTGGATGATGCTCCACGGTTGGGTAGACCAGTTGAAGTTGACAGTGATCAAATTGAGACATTAATTGAGAACAATCAATGTTATACCACGCGAGAGATAGCCGACATACTCAGAATATCCAAATCAAGCGTTGAAAATCATTTGCACCAGCTTGGTTATGTCCATCGCTTTGATGTTTGGGCTCCACATAAGTTAAGTGAAAGAAACCTTGATCGTATTTCCACATGCGATTCTCTATTGAAACTTAATGAAAATGTTCCATTTTTAAAACAAAGCGTGACAGGCGACGAAAAGTGGATACTGTACAAATAATGTGGAACGGAAGAGATCGTGGGGCAAGAGAAATGAACCACCACCAACCACACCAAAGGCTGGTCTTCATCCAAAGAAGGTGATGCTGTGTATATGGTGGGATTGGAAGGGAGTCCCTTATTAAGAGCTCCTTCCGGAAAACCAAACAATTAATTCTAACAAGTACTGCTCCCAGTTAGACCAACTGAAAGCAGCACTCGAAAAGCACATGAAAAGTGTCCGGAATTAGTCAACAGAAAACAAATAAGCTTCCATCAGGATAACGCAAAACCACATGTTTCTTTGATGATCAGGCAAAAACTGTTACAGCTTGGCTGGGAAGTTCTGACTCATCCACCGTATTCACCAGACATTTGCACCTTAGGATTTCCATGTATTCAGGTCTTTACAAAATTCTCTTAATGGAAAAAATTTCAATTCCTTGGAAGACTGTAAAAGGCACCTGGAACAGTTCTTTGCTCAAAAAGATAAAAAGTTTTGGGAAGACGGAATTATGAAGTTGCCTGAAAAATGGCAGAGGGTAGCGGAACTAAAGGGTGAATACATTGTTCAATTGGTGAAAATGAAAATGAAAAATGTGCCTTTTATTTTTACTTAAAAACCGAAGGCACTTTTTGGCCCACCCAATATGTAAAGGGCGTGGCATGCAGTAGATGCTCAAAAATGGCAGGTCCTATGATGATGAGGTTGGCCTCCTCTCAGGACTGAGTCAAGGTGGCCACATTCCCTCTCTGCACCACATGTCCTCACAACTTGCTTAAACCATGCTAGCTGATGTAGGATGGCCTTGGAGGAAGCCCTGGGCGAATTTCTGCCTTTGTCATCTCCGTTCTGTGAATTTCTGCAGTAGCTCACAATAGTCGGAGCTTCCGAGCTCACAAAAGTCGGAGCCCTGCTGGCAAGGACTGCAGCCCACAGAAGGAGGCACGAGCTGGAGTTAGACCCCAGCCTTTCCAGCACTCAGGCAGCCAGTGCCTTCGGCCCTTTGCTCTGGGTGCTGAGTTTCTTTGGGGCTAACAGTCGCAAAGTATGCCAAAGCTTTCAGAAATCTCTCTAACCTCCCCACATCCTACCCAACCTGCACATACACACATAAAACTCCAGGGGCCGGAGCACAACCACCACTCCTGAGAGGGCAAACTGAGAAGTCTCAGAGATGCAGGGAGTTGGCCTGAAGCTACAGAGCAAGCTGTTGAGAGAGTTCTGGAATGGAGCTCACAGGTCAGGATTGGGGACTCTTGGGAAGGGCCTTCCTTTTAGGGAGTGGCTGAAACTGCAAACGGATCACTCCCAAGCAGGCCTTTTCAGCCCTGAGTAAACTTCTTTAAGCCTCAGTTACACTTGGTCCCATCAGGGTTTCCTACGACTGTCAGGATCTTTAGGGACTTGGGCCTGGAGACCGACTCCCTGGGCATTGCCTAGGATGAGTATGTGTTACCGCAACACAGACAAAAGGGGAGGTTCACCAGATACAGTGTGCACAGGTGCCATTCAGACAGCCAGGAAAACAAAGGAAATAATTATGACAACCCAACCTGAATGGTATGATTTGATTTCTAGATTGAGATGATTTAGAAAAAATTTATCAACTCTTCAATGTCCAAGCTTTCATTTATTTGTTCAACAAATATTTTTATGTACTTAAAGTACATCAGGCCTTGTGCTAGACACTGGAGATACAAAGGTGAATGATACAGGTGTGTCCCTGACCCCATGCAGACTACAGTCTAGGAGATAAGAGAGGTAAGTGGAATCTTGGTAGAGTAGAAGGTGACAAATAATGTTTATTCTGGTTTCCCCTGTAGAGACTTCTCAGTAATGGGCCCAGAGCAAGAACTCAATAAATGGTGAATGAATAAATGAATGAAAATAATTAACATCTACTGAGTGTGCACTATGCACCAGGCATGATTTTAAGCATGTAAATGTATTAACTCATTTTATATATGCAATGAATTTAATGAATTGACACACAATTAAATATATAGCAAATGAAAGGAGTAAATGAACAAATGATGTACACTCAGCCTCCAAAGCTTCTATCCTGAATGTGTTTTGAATCTGGAGAAGAAAGAACAAGAATGAACAATAATGGCGGATAAGCTTTGGGTTAGGCATCAAGAAATCTATACAAACGTGGAAAGAAAATGGGTTTTGCAGTAGCCATAGGAATCAGCTGACTTCACATCCTAACTTCATCTCAAGGCTGGGTGATCTTACACAAATAGTTTAACCTCTCAAGCCTTGAAATCCGAATTGGTAAACTGGATTTAATACACCCACCTCACGGGGCTCTTGTGAGGGTTAGTCATATCCATTAGGTTCTATATGAGAAAGTGCCCCTGAACTGGGAGGCACCCTCAAGATACTACTTGCTATGGATTTAGGACTTCATAAGAGGCAGCAGAGCACAGTGGGAGTTTAAACTTAAAATCAAAGGCCCTAGTTCTAAATCTGGGCTCCATTAGCCAATTGAAATACCTAGACAGAGGGATTAATTGAGATGATGTGAGTTAAGATGTTTTAGTACAGAGCTACTGTTGTAGAACAGGAGGAGGGAAAAAAACAAGCCCTTCCTGGAGAGTGAGTCACCAAAGACTTTCTAAGAGTCTCTGGATAATCTTTCTGAGCTAGTTTAAATGGACAGAATGAACTGGTTGACTCCCAGGACCCTCCTCTCCTGAGAGCCTGTGATAATTCCCACGTGGGTGTCAGAATCATGTGATTGACTCTGACTATGGGATCAACAAGACCCACCTACACAGGAATTCCTAGGGTCACCTGTGTCTAATGGAGGAGTTGCTGCTAAGCAAGGAGGAGAGGATCAGGGCAAGGGAGAAGGCAAGCAGGAATGGCCCTCCTCCACGCTCAGCCAGGGCGTCCGCAGGCTGGGCAGGTCTGGGGGCGGCCCTCTGAAAGGAACAACTTCTGCTTGTACAGCAATGTCAGGCCATTTGGGGCAAATTTCACAAAATGTTCCAGCTTTCAACACAGAGTATCTTCCTTGAATAAATTTGCGCAAGGCGTAGGCACAGTGGGTTAAAAGATAATATGGACAGTATTTTATAGACTGTACAATGAATTCTTTCTTGTCCTTGGCCCACTGAACATGAGACACATTGTATGTATGTTATTTCTAATTTTTACAAAAACTGAGTACAGAGTCAATATAGCCTCAAATGCATGAATTAATTAGGTGCCTTTGACCCTTCCCTCTGAATGCACGTGTACGCCAAGGAAACTATGGTACATCTGTGGTTGACTGGTTAAAAATTAATTCATTAAGACCTTGTTCAGAAAGAGTTAGTTGATACCAAGAGCCATCTCTTTAGACTCTCAGCTGCTTTTAGCAAATAGTCTTGACACCACAAGAATTTCAAGTTTTCGGTTCAAAACTCTAAACCTGTAAGGTTATAAATTTGGCAAAATCTGTTCTGCCTATGCTGTTACCGGAATACCTGTCATTTTGAAAACTAAATCCACACAGATCAATTTATGACTCCTTAGGTTGAATGTTAGAGAAGCTATAGAAACTGGAAAATATGTGTAGCAAGTAATTATTTGATTTACAGGGGAAAATTGTAAAGGTGCTCATTTGCCTAGTGTCTCAGAAAGCATTTTTGTTTGTTTGTTTATGAACCCTGGTCCTACTGTCCAGGTCAGGTGAGAAGAATCCTTAAAGCTGTTCATATGGGATCAATGTAATGAATCACCTAGGCTTTCACTCTGTGATGCTAAAATTAAAACCAAAACTATACGTGTTCCGAGGCACCTCTGTGTGCCACACGGCCCCTCCTCACTTATACTGATACACCGTCTTACAAATTTTATCTAATCAACTGACGTTTTTAAGGATCAGAGAATTCAACAAGAATAAAAATGTGGCGACAATTTAGGCTTTCCCCCCCTTCATAAAAACACCATCTCTATTTGGTCTCCACTCAGGTCAAGACATTTCACTAATTTGCTAGTCATTAAAAAGATATTTTTATACCCAGCCTGTAATATTATCCTCTTCAGTGATTATGATAGCTCCCAACAGAATTCCAGACTCGAAAATGAAGGCTGGGAAGCTGAACTGCAATTATGATACTTTAAATAATTCCACAAAAGTAGAGCCGCTGTTAAATAATTTATGGTCTTTGATCTTGTCACAGATCTACTGAAATCTTCACATCACTCAGCTAAACATTTTCAAACAGAAAAGGGATGGTTACTTTCCCCTCTACCACCCACTCGCCCCGGCTGAAGATACATCAATAAAGCTTCCAGATGTTTGTCTTGTTGAGAAGTCGGACCCCAGGAGGGGCACTGCTGCCAGCCTTAGGAGACCTGCCAGCATCAAATGCTTTGCCTGGCATTTGACTCCCTGTGCCCGATTTGTACAGCTCTAAAAGTAGACCTGGGAGGAGGTGAGCGAATACAGAAACTTCGATTAAATTTATCTGAATCTGTACAGGAATTAGACCTGTGGCTCTCAAACCTCAGCATGTGTCAGAACCACCTGCAGGGCTAGTTAAAGCAGACTGTCTGGCTCCAGCCCGAGAGTTCCTGATGCTGGAGATCTGGGGTGGGGACCAGGAATTTACCTAGCAAGTTCCCACGTGATACTGATGTCACTGGTCGGGGCACTGCATTTAGAGAACCCATGAGCTAAATCCATAGCTTCTGTTTCCTTAGACACAGTTAAATCGTGACCTGAAGGATGCTGAGTTCTTAGATTCCATCAGAGCTGTCTTGAGAAATACGTGTGAGGGAGAAAAGGGGCAGGCCTAGGTCCCTCCGAGGCCACACCTAGAGCTCATTTCAAGGGAGCAATCCCCTGCTAGAGGGGCCTCTGTCTTCACAGTGAGCCCTCAACCCACGATGAGGGGAGGGATAATGTTCTTCACTGACAAGGGAGGCAGCCTGGGGACTCAGAAGTCTTAGCATCTGGGAGCAAAGGCACCAATTGTCAAAGTCACCATATTCACGGGGAAAAATCTCATTTCACTTGAAAAGCAAAGAGAAAGAAATAGAAAAAAACAGCTCATAACAGTATGGCTTTTCCTTCTTCTGGGACCAAGTCTTTTAACCTTAAACAACAACTTTTTTTTTCTTAAACAACTTCTTAACTGCCATATATTTCAGCTATTTAACATTTACAAATGACAGGTTTCCAAATCAGTTTGGGTTGTCTTCATTTGCAAACTTAGGCCAGACCCTGTTTGGTACTTCACCTAACAGCAATGGTTGTGTGACTTGTTTACTGGACTTGCTTTCTTTAAATAAAATGCGGGGGAAGAGGACTGGGGGCGGGGCAAAGAGACTATCAGACACTATTTAGCTTTAGAAGCAAAGAGAGCTCAAACCAGATGAAATTTCACAGGCTCTCCGCTGATGTTTACAGCGTCTGCGCAAAGGAATCCTAGAGAAGGGTTCGGTGATGATATGAAGGTTCCCTGATAACCCCCTCAGTAATTATCCCCATTTTGCCTCGGGGATCTACAGAACTCGGGCTAAAGCAGGTGGGTTGTTTTGCAGTAATTTCCCAGATAACTACTGCTGACTGTATCTGAAGAGAGTTTTTTTTTTTTTTTTTTTTTAAACCTATTAGAACAGAAAATGTTGAAAGAAGAAATATTACAATTGTTCATTTATAGGTCATCTTCAAAGGTAGCCTCGGCCTTGCGGGGAGAAAGAAGGTACCTGAATCATTTGGGGCTTGTTTTTATCATGAAGGAAATGTTGTATTTCAGCATTTCCAAATAAAAACTACAGGGAGACATCTGAAGGCTGTGCAGCTGAGCTGGTAACAGTAATAACACCAAACATTTACACCAAGCACACAGTCCGACCTTCACAACATCCCACCAGGAAGTTCAGGCCTAGAGAGGTTGGGTAACCAGCTCAGGGTCACAAGGTAAGTGGCAGAGACGGCCGCCAGCCTGACCTGTGTCTGTCTGACCCCAAAGCCCCTGCCAGGTGAGAGAGAAATAAAGAATTTGCAAAATAAAACATTTGTTTTCTATAAACAGCGTGTTACTATTTGCAAGGAGGGTGAGAAGATGCACATACAATATTTGTTTGTCCTGGCATTACGTTCACAGGGGGAAGCTATGAAACAGGAGCTCCAGTCACCGTGGAGAGCAAATATCAGAGGTCAGGTGCAGGGAGCTCCACCTACAGACCTCAGAACCATTTCCTTCTGCTGTCATTTGAGCAGTCATTGTCTATGATGCTTCCTTGTGTCACTCAATCTGCTGAAGGAGCCAGGAGCTCTGCAAACCATCTACTAAACATTTTGCTTTCCTTGTGATCTCACAAAACCTCTTTCCCAGACCTTGATAACCCACGGTCACTCAATTTATTAAAACACGAAATTCTCTTGGCTCGGTAATTCTGATCATTTTACAAAAGGTGAAAGATATATTGACTGTATTACGAATATGCTATAGCCCAAGTTCCCAAGTTTGTCCTTACAAACCTGCCCCCCAACACCTATTCCCTGTCTCAGTACCTGGCACCTCTCTGCTTCTCAGGCCATAAACATATGTCATCCTTATTTTTTCCTTTGTCCCCTTTCTTCTGCATCTGACCCACCAGCCACTCCTAAAAACTATCTCCAGGTTGCGTCTCAATTCCTTCCACTTGCCTCATCACCATGGCCACCTCCCAAGTCCAGCTTACTGTCACCTCTCACCTGCACAAGTCTAAGCACCTCCTACCTGATCTTCACAAGGCAGCCATGGGCATAATTTTCCACCCACCCTTCAAAAACTATTTTTTAAATTACATAACACGTACATGGATGCACTATGGGAGGCTGAAAATGACCCCAAAAGATATTCACCTCTTAACCCTGGGCCTGTAAATTGTGACCTTATTTAGAAAAATGGTCCTTGCAGATGTGACTAAGGACCTTGAAATGAGGAGATGATCCTGAATGATTTGAGTGGGTCTTAAATACCATCCCAACTGTCCTTGTAAGAGAAAAGCAGAGGGAGATTAGGTGCACGCAGAAATGGGAACAGCAGTGTGACTGTGGAGGCAGAGACTGGAGTGATGCGCACATAAGCCGAGCAATGCCGGGGGCCACAGGGAGCCGGAAGACACAAGGGACAGAGTCTCCTCAGAGACACAGATCTGCCAACACCCTGCTTTCAGCCCAGTGAAACTGATTTCAGGCTTCTGGCCTCCACAACTGTGAGAGAACAAGTATGTGTCGTTCTAAGCCACCAAGTTTTGGTAATTCGCTACAACAGTCACAGGAAACTGATACCTGCGCTATGGATACAAAACTCAGAAATTATAAAGAACCTACTGTAGAGCACAGGGAACTCTACTCAATACTCTGTAATGACCTATATGGGAAAAGAATCTAAAAAAGAGTGGATATAGGTAATACGTATAACTGATTCACTTTGCCGTACAGCAGAAACTAATGCATTATAAATCAACTATATTCCAACAAAAATTAATTTTTAAAAACTCAGAGGTTATAGATAAGGTTCAAATACCTCTAGACCACCTCCTCTCCTCCCACCTCATTCCATTTCCCTCATCCAGGGTACCCACTGTCGTAAGTTTTGGTTTTTTATCAGTTCAGTTCTTTTTCTATGCATTCATACACATGCATGTACTAAAGAAAGATGCCATTTATTCTTATGTTTTAGTGAACCCGAAGTGCTCCCCCAAGTTTATGGTTAGTTTTATCTGCTTCTGAACACGACAGAAATGGGTCATGTATGTACTTCTGTGACTTCTTTCACTCATCGTTAATTTTTTGAGATTCATCCATATTGTTACAAGTAGGGATCTATAGTTTGTTTTCTCTGCTGTACCATATTCCATTGCATGAAAACAAAATTTATTTACCTATTTACATCTAGATTCATCTTAGGAAAGAGTAGTTCCATCATAATACTCCCTGCTTGGAGCCCTCCTCTGGCTTTCTACTGTAGTTTTAGTACGTCAGACTTTTCCCAATGCCCCCTTTCCCTCTCCCATCTCATTTTATCCCACTCTCCCTGATTGACAGACTTTCTTTGGGTTCCTTGAACACACCAAACTCACTTCTACCTTAGGACTCTTGCTGTTGCCCGTCCCTGGACCACTGCATCCCCAGATATTTGCATCGCCGGCTCCTTCTTTTTATTCAAATCTCATCAAATCTTATCTGTGCAGCCTTCCCTGGCCACCCAATCTGAATTAGCCCCAGCCCCACTCATTTGCTCCCATTAGCCCTTGTTTTCTTTTCCTTGGTGCATCTCTCCCTATCTGCATTTGCCTTGCGTATCTGCTTCCTGGTCTATTGTCTGTCTCCCTAAACTGCAGCTCTGTGAAGGCATGAACCCTGCCTTACCCATCACTCTATCCCCAGCAGCTAGAATAGTGCCTGGCATGGAGTGGATGTCCAGCATGTATTTGTTGGATGGATGAATGAATGAGTGAGTAAATGAAGCTGTAAAGAAATTAATATCTTAAGAGATTAGACCCAACCAAAATTCAAGTACTCATTCATTCCTTCCACACATATTACCATGTGCTTATTTTTTAAAAGCCCTGAGTTGGTACAGGTGATGAGAAGACACAGTTTGCTTGCTACGACAATGTCTTTGACAGGCTAGGTCAGTGAGGACTGTCCCACAGGAAGTGAGGAACTGCAAGGGCATTTATTGAAATGGGGTTTTAACCTTAACTATATGCTTTTCTCTGCTCCTGTATTTTCAAACAGGGTGGAGTGTGTGCTCATGGGGTGACTAAGCCACCAGACTATTATTAGTGAAGCAAGGGGGGCTGGTTACCGCACCAAACCGGCCTCTCCTTAGCCTGGAGGGGAAGATCTACCCAAGCCTGTCTGATGATTTGGGCAGGATTCCAACAGGTGGAGAGGCTGTCCGCCAACTAGGCCTGCCTCCGAGAGAACAAAACATCACAGAGATGCCAAAGACCAGTTTGGGGGTTCGAAAACAGAACACGATAAAAAATCATGTGCCTCGCCATTCACTTTACAAACTTCTTGAACCTCTTACTACACCCCATGAATTTGATTTCAAAATTCATCTAGTTTCTTCATTCTCTAGAGGCAGAAAATACAATAACTGAAACCTGTGCAGGAGAAAATTGTGGCAGATGATTTTAGGGGTGTCTTGTGTTCCCTTTCTCGACAGTATTTCCCCGTGTTTTAAAAAAAGTTCTCAACTATGAGGCTTCTTCTAACATTAACTTCAAAACCCAAATACCCAATTAACATGACAAAGCAAAGCAAAGAGGAACAGGTGGTTATAAAATGTATTAATTATGGGGCTCTGGGGAGAGGGTGACTCAGGAAGCATGGACAGCACAACCTCTTGGGCCTAAACCAGAAATCACAGCGGGCAGTAGCACCTGCGAGCACACACCTGCGTGGAGTTAGGTGTATTAAGCTGGGGTGGGCGGGGGAGGGGTGGGGGCTTGTGGTGGAGCACTGGCTTTACAGATGAAGGAAGCTGAAGCCTAGTTTTTCAGTACAAGTTATAACACGCAGAGCAAAGACGGGGACAGACAGCATGGTCACTTTTACCAAATGAGTCACCCTGTGTCTAAGAGTCACAAACGCAATTGCCCATGGGCACCATAAAGAAGCTTAATGAGTCGCATCGGCTAAGTCAGGACTCTGGTGATTTGGAGAGGTGATGCCCCTCTAAAGCGGGTCGGGGCCTCCATGACCATTCGAGTCCCCGTATTGCTAGACTGCCAGAATTTCCAAGAGAAGTCAGAAATGCAGAAGGTTTCTGAAAAATCTAGTTCTAAATGCTGGCAACACATTTGAACCCCTTTTTTCATATTCTGAGGATCACGCCAAACATGCCTGTAGGCTAAATTTGGCTTGCGAGCCATCAGTTTGCAACCTCTGACCCGAGAGCGGTGGCCTCGGTGGCATCATTAGTTTGATCTCTCACATCCACATGACCCTTTTCTTACAATGAATATTTTGGAACAACTTCCTTTTTCTAAAATAAAATTTATGATAAATAACCTACGTATATGCTTAATTCAAAAATTTAAATATAATGTCCTAGCTATCATGTAAAGGAGAGGTAAAAAATGGGTACTTTATTTAAAAATGTATTTCAGTGCATAACTGCTGGGACATAACTGCCTTGGAAGGCGTGATGACATCGGCAGATGCTTGCCTCTTTTGAGCAAATTGCTGAGAATGCAACAGCTCCAAATGCAGAGTAATACAGTATGTTGGTTAATCATGTGCAAGTGTTTTATCTACGTGAATGCCCAGTGGAATACTTATAAGCCACACAGAATGTGGGACAGTTCTCTGCAGCGTAAGACTGTCCTTGCATTGCTGCTCCTGCCCACTGATCATTCTGACAACCAAAAATTGCTCCCACAAAATTCCAAATGTCCCTTGGAGGGCAGTGCTACCCCTGTTAAGAAACAAGGACACAGACTGACTGACTACAGGGCTGACCAATAGATTTCAGTTGTCAACTGACAATATGACCTCGGACAGTCTGCTTAACCTCTTTAAGTTTCCTCAGCTGTAAAATGGGGAAACAGTGGTACTTATTTCATAGGTATTTTTGTGGAAATTAAATACATTAATAACTGTAAAGTGCTTAGATAATCAAGCTCCAAGCAAATGTTAGTTAACTTCTTGTGTCATTATTGGATTGGTATCAGATGGTAGTTGCCCTGAGTCATCATCCCTCAGTGGGAAGCTATTGCTAATTCCACATGTTTGTTAAGGAAGCACAGGGAAAGAGGCATGTCCTACAGAGATGTAAAGCTTCACTCGCGACGCTGAACAAAGTTTTCCATCATTCGGCTGACTCTAATTCTACTTAGAAGAAAGCCACAAAGACACCGACTTCTTAATTTTTTTCCAAGCTGCTTCTGCTACAGCACTTTCTGTTTTACTATGTCAGAAAATATGAAGTAATACTGTTACCAAATCGCATGTGATAAACTGATTTTCCCAATTTGGCTCGTGGTTTCTTCAGGGAAGGCCCCAAGTGTTACTCTTTTTCTCTCAGTTCACGTTACCTAACATGGGACAAAGGACAGTGAGGGCTCTCACCTAACACATGACAGGCACATACTTGTGGAAACTAGCTAGCTAGCTAGCTAGCTCGCTCTCTTAACCAGAGGCTCAGGACTTCTATTTCTTGTCCTTCCCGCACATTCTCTGGGGTTTATGCTGCCACTTTGGATCTGAGTACCAGCTCCTATGAACCAATTATCCTCAATCTCACAGCAGCCCTGCCTCCATAGCTGTCCTCTTTCTCCATGCTTTCTATCAACGCTGGCAGAGAACTCAGCTCTGTTCTTGACTGCTACAAAACTAAAACAAAAATGAAAACACTCCCCCCAAGAATATGTACTCATTGAGGATTTTACTGAAGATGTGCAGTGATGCAGGATGCTTACAGCACTGCATTGCAAACAATGTATATTTTAATGTTAGACCCCTATCTCTCTTGGAGGGTTTTGGGTCACTCTGTCAACAAATCTCATGTCATTTTTGCATGACTCTCCTCTATTCTCCCAGTCTCCCTGACCTCTAGTTGCTTAAAAAAAAAAAAATCCTTCCATTTTTACAGAAAATTTCACTCTCTACTGTCTCCGCCCCTAGGCTGGACTCTGGCAACACCCAAAGCATCTGCACATCCTGTGACATCTGCTCCAGGCCTCACACCTTCCAGCCCCCGTGAGGAATGGCTGGGGGGAAACAGTCTCAGTATTCCTGGTCCCACTGATATGAATTATGCTGCCCTTCTCAAAACACAGAAGAGGCTAAAGCCAGCACTGGCTTTAAATAATTTTTCCCCTCCATTTTATAGGACATTGGTCACTGAGGCATAACGGTTTGATCTCAGAAGACCAGACAGACTCTAGGTTTTCACTTCATTGCTGCTCATTTAGAAGCTACTCTAGGTACTGATAACATGAAAAATCACTACCTGTGAGCTCTAGATAATAATTCCATGCTTGATTCGTGGACAAAATTCATCAACCCGACCCTGTTGCCACCTGAAGAAGGTGTCCACTAATGCACCAGGCGTTGACAGTGTGTGCCTCAGGTTCTCATGTGGTAGAGACCAGGTGAGCTCAGTAACATTAGGCTTACAAATCATCATATGCTGAAGTGCAGAAAAAGGCTAAGAGGCACTAAGTATGTTTCAATAAATACCAGCAAAAATTTAAAAAATTACTTCAAGATCATCATAAATTAAAGATGTCTGTATCTCTACATATTATCCACATTCCTGTTATTTCCTGTGAGGAACTTAAATCTACCAAACTAGGTACACAAAACTAGCATAAAATGCAACAGACACAAATATCAACATTTTCAGTTGGTGACATCACCAACTGAAATATATTTTTGCCAAAAGTTTAGACCCAGTGCCGTACCTTGGTTCAGTGAGTGCTGACCTTATATATTTTTCTCATTTCACTGAACTAGACAAATCCAAAACAACAAAATATACTTTGAGCTAAGCCCAAAACAAGCCAGTAGTTCATTTAGTTTAACACATGGATTTTCATATTAAGAACAAACAAAAACAAGCCACCAAACAAAAAACATCACTCTGACACTGAAATATTTTTCCCCTCTAGAGTAAAGTTAACATCTGTATTTTTCCCTCACTTGAGTTCTGTGATCCAGTGATTAAAGGGCCAAATAAGAGAATAATTTCCCTGGTCTACAAAAGGTTAATTAATCAGAACTCACTTTTTTTTTTTTCTTTTTCTCTCTACTCCCCAAAAGGGGAAAGAAAGTGACAAGTTTAAAAATAACTCAAATAGGGAGGCTACAGATATACATAATAAAAAATCTGAGGCAGAAACCCAAAATAAATAGACACAATTTAAAGAAGTAGACAGAATTTAGAAAAAAAAAAAAAATCTCTTCCAACCCTCTGTTCATTCTTAGTAGCACAAGAGATACTTTATATTTTCTTGGCCGTGTTTAAGCCATTCAAGCACTATTGCTATAACTTTTTTTTGTCACTTCATAAGCTTTATTTCATAGTTTCAACTTTTAAAAGAACTTTTTTCATCACCCCAACTCAAAATCTAGTAGGCACATTTTAAGTATGCTGCCACCAACAACAGTGGCATTCCTGCTATAGTCACCTGATTCAAAAACAAAAACCTTTGGCTTTGCCTGTCATTCAGAAGTAGATCTCTACTAACACTTTTCTCTTTATAGACTTACTAGGTCTCTTTACCAACTTATTTTCCCACTACTGATACATCAAAAACAGCTACACTTGTAGCCTGCTAATAATATATTTCCTCATCCTCTAGCATAAAATCCTTCAGTATGAAAATTCTAAGTAGAAACAGAATTGTCTTCTATGGCTACCAATAGCTATGTTTAAACTGATAATCTCAAAGTTTACATTTTAGAGCAACTTTTCAAGAAATGAACATCTAAGTTACAACTAAGTACCTTTTTCACTAATTCTGAGCCTTTCTTTAAATCACCTTATCTGAATTGCTAAGCTTGGTATCAAAATCCCTTCTCAGCAATTTGTTCAAAACTTCTGAGTTTCCTCAGATCCAAAGAGCCCTCTGGGCTTTGCTAACATCCACGTATTCTGTTTCTGTATCACTAACAGATATTCTAGGCGCCTCATCCAGGCTGCTGGAAAGAATTCAGTGCTCAAAGCCTAGTCTTCCCTTCTTTTCATGTGACAGCAGGGAGTACTCAAGCCTTCTTTTCTATTTCTCTACAACTATAAGTAGCTAAGCTTCCACTTTATTCATTTTTGTCTCAACTTTCCTAATTCCCAAGCAGCTATTTCCAATAAGTGCATCTGGCAGAACTTGTTAAAACTAATTTCTAGAGGACTTAATTAGTTACATCAAGCTCTCAACTACCTTAACAATATACTCAGATCTTTGAGCCATGTAGACTGGCTCAATGATACTCAAAAAGAGAAAGCCTCAGAAACTGTTTTCTGAAGGCACCTATATCCCTTACACAGAGCAGACACCTCTTACAACTAAGAGTTATGTAATTTTTTAAAAGAGACTTAAATGGGTTTCATAATGAGGAATATTCCACACTGCTTTGGGGACATATTTTACAATCCGTTCGAACTCAAAGCAGCTATGTACACAGCTCAAGAAAAAAGTGAAAATGGGATGATCTTAAAATTAATATTAATAAATCGCCACAGAGGTTCTATTCTTCTAATACAAAATGTCTAAACCTCTCCTTTCCCTCTTCTTTTACTTTCTCTCCCCCTCCACCCCCTCCCCCTTCCTCTTCTGCCTCCCTTTTCTCAGTGTCCCATAAACCTCTCCGTTCTCTGTTTAACCTTTTCTCAATGTCGGGCTTTGCCAGCACTTCTGCTGACTGGGTTCACACCCAGCCTGCTTCCAGTCACAGTCCCAGGAGAGAAGAGCGCCCACATTCAGCATCCCCTCAAGTTCCCAGCAATTCCAGCCAGACCCACTGACGGTCCTGCTCCGTGAGAAAAAAGTCCCTTGAAACACAAATGTGTCTTTTTATTGCGGAAGAATCAAGGTTTGATTCACCCACCAATGCTTAAAATCCTCATATTTTTCTATCTCTCCTTCACTGCCATTTGCACAAATCCAGAAACCAGGAAGACTACCTCTGATACAAACTCTACCTCTCTGGAATTTATTTATTTATTTATTTTTGCCTGCATTAGGTCTTCTTTGCTGTGCGTGGGCTTTCTCTAGTTGCAGCGAGCGGGGGCTACTCTTCGTTGTGGAGCGCGGGCTTCTCAATACAGTGGCTTCTCTTGTTGCGGAGCATGGGCTCTAGGCGCACAGGCTTCAGTAGTTGTGACACATGGGCTCAGTAGTTGTGGCTCGCGGGCTCTAGAGTGCAGGCTCAGTACTTGTGGCGCATGGGCATAGCTGAGCATAAACCGAAGAGCATAAAGCATAAATCCATTCACACTTTTCCCCTGTACCCATAAACATGGGAGGCACTCAGTACATACTTCTGAATAAATAAATAAATTTGTCAATAAATGAGTTTAACAGTGTTTTTCAAAAGGATTTAGGAATCATCTGCATCAATATTACCTGGAGAAGTTGTTCCAAAATATCCTGGAGAGTCGGCTACATCAGTTGTTCTCAACTTTCACTGTGCTTTGAAGTGACCTGAGGAGCCTTCAAAAATACTGATGCCTGGGTCCCACTCCCAGAGATCTGGATGCAATTGGTCTGGGGTGTGGTCTGGGCACCTGGATTTTTGTTTTAATTTATTTTTTATTTCTGGCTGCATTGGGTCTTCACTGCTGCACACGGGCTTTCTCTAGTTGTGGTGAGCGGGGGCTACTCTTTGTTGCAGTGCACGGGCTTCTCATTGCAGTGGCTTCTCTTGTTGTGGAGCACAGGCTCTAGGCTCACAGGCTTCAGTAGTTGTGGCACGTGAGCTCAGCAGTTGTGGCGCATGGGCTTAGTTGCTCTGCGCCATGTGGGATCTTCCCGGACCAGGGCTCGAACCTGTGTCCCCTGCATTGGCAGGGGGATTCTTAACCACTGCGCCACCAGTGAAGCCCCCCTGGGCACCTGGATTTTTAAAGCTCCTTTGGCTGATCCTAATGTAAGGCTCTAATTTAATGAGCCTGAGTAGTAAGGCAGACTTTGATACTTGGCAACCTCAACGTCATTTCTAATCCCCTTCTCCCTTGCCACTCCTCTCCGTGAAGGCTGGAAGGAGAAATGACTCACTTTCTCAACTTTCATTAAAGTTAAGGGGTGACCATGTGCCCAGGTGTGGGTCAAGTGTCAGAGGTCTGCTGGGTCAGACAAAGAGGCTTCTTTAACGCTTTTATTGTTCTGATAAAAAGAGACGGCTGTGCCTCCTGCACCTCTTCTGGTTTTACCCTCTCCCTGCCTTGAACACCCATTTGGCTGGACCTGCCACGAACCTAAGAGAAAGGCCAACCAAGAGGACCCCAGAGGTGTCAGTCTTGACGCTGCTGAGCCTCTGAATCAACTTCAGCAATCGCCTACCTGTGACTTTCTTACTATGAGAGAAAAACAAACTCCTAGTTTATTTAAGCCACCCAAACCCAGCTTTCTGTAGCATGCAGATAAACACTATCCTAACTGGCAGAAAGAGATCCTGGCTATTTTCTTTTGCCCTGATCTTCAGAGGAGACGCTGATATGCTAAATACTTTTATGTAAACATGACTACAAGTTTATTTACAGAGTGATGAGTTTGCCTGGGAAAGAATTTGAAGAGTGGCTTACTTGAAGGTGCGGCCTCCTCTAATTAAAACCTCTCATAGGCCATCCTACCTGTTGAGACACCCGTGATGTAAGCGGGAGGAGAGGCTTTCACAGAATGATTTCCTGGAAACTTTTCTTCCTTAATTGTTCCTTTACAGAATGATGCAACATTTAGATTAAGGGCAGGCATTAGAGAAAAAGTATGCCCTCCACTGCTAACACTCCCAGCCCTCCCAACCTTGGGTGACAGCTCTGGGAGGAATAACTAGGTTTATCTCTGGCTGATTCGGGCAGCTCTTTAGGACTGCCTGGCAAAGAACTGGCTAGAGCAGTGGCTTCTGTCCTCAGCAGTCTCATCTTCCCACTAAGTCTCCACGTGCTACCAGCACAGATATGTCAATCCTCTGAGCAGCTGACATAGGCTGTAAGGTGTCTCTCCTCCCTAGCAGGGTACCCTCATGACAGGAAAAGCCCCCATTCTCATACTCTTAGTCTCCCCACTCCCCACTCCCAAAATATCTATAAAAAGGGATAGAAGAAGGAGAGCAGGATTCCTCTCCTGAAGCGTGACTCACACACTGTCCAGCTGTGCCCAGTCCCCCACAGGCCTCTCTATGAGATGACAAATGAAAGCAAATGTGTTTATTTTATCCCACGGATGACCCTCTGCCTGTAAGTCCCAGCATGTGTCATATGGTACGCATAGCTCTTTCCTGGGTTCTTCACACTAAAACCAAAGGTTCCCTGCACTGATTCAGGCTTCTTTCTCCCCCTCTCCACTTCTTCTCTTGGGATCTCTATCAGGCTAGATAGTCACTCAACCTCCACTGCAAAATAACATATTATCTTGGGTTTCCCCTGCTCAAAAAAGTGTAAAGGCACTCTCATACTTATTAGATAGGAAATGTATCAGCTGGCGCGGAAGGCTCGCCATCCTGTGAACTCTAACCACCTTCCCATCATCATCCCCCAGCTCCACCACTCTTAACTGAAGCACTGGTACCACACTGCTTTACTTCCTGCTCTGCAAACACAATTTGAAAATCCCAACAAGATTCCTGAAGTCAAGATAAAGTATAGTATTTGACAAAATTGGTTAACTACTGGAATTACCTGGGCAATTGATTAAAATACAGTCTCCCAGGATCCACTCCAAGAAAACTTGATCCTTTAGCTCTGGGTTTGGGGATTTGCCTTTTCACAAGTATAAAGTGTGATTTTAATGGCTTGAGAAATTCGGGAAATATGATGACTAGTAAAGAGAAAGAAACACTTTTTTTTTTTTGCGGTACGCGGGCCTCTCACTGTTGTGGCCTCTCCCGCTGTGGAGCACAGGCTCTGGACGCGCAGGCTCAGTGGCCGTGGCTCACGGGGCTAGCCGCTCCGCGGCATGTGGTATCTTCCCGGACCGGGGCACGAACCTGCATCCCCTGCATCGGCAGGCGGACTCTCAACCACTGCGCCACCAGGGAAGTCCGAAAGAAACACTCTTATCCTGTCTTGTTCTGTGCAAAACCTACCTGTCCTTCAAAGCCTAACTCACACTTCTCATCTCTGAGGTCCTCAGACCATTCCAGCTGTGGTGCTCTCACCTTGTCCTCCATTCACCCTCATTTGGCACCTGGCAGTCTCTCCCATGACCCATGTTGCAATTTAAGCTTCCATGTGACTATGTGCCTTATCTCATTAACCCGAGGGTCCTTAAACAAAGGGGTGCATCACATTACCTCTGTAGGTGCTTTCAGAGTGCAGATGTCAGGGCAGCTTTTACTCCTGTTGACTTATCCAGAAGACAAAGGGTGATGCACAGGCAACCGTATTTTGAAAAACCTTTCCAGATGATTCCGGTGAGTGCCCACCCCTCTTTCACTCCAGCTTACACCACACTTTAGGAATCCTTGCACTGATCATACTATGAGGCCTTTGAGGACAAGGACAGTGTCTGACACTTCTTTCTAGTTTTCACACGGTTTACCTCATCACTTTGAGTTTGGTGAAATGAGTGTGCAATCAAGATGCACGAACTGTTTGAATGACTGACTGATGATCAATTGAAAGGGTAAAAAATGGCCCCTGCAGTGGCCCATAATTAATTCTCATTCAGCTTCTACCCCTAGAACATGCACTCACACTATACCTATTTGCTACAAATTCTGAAATGGCTGATGAATACACGTGGGAAAAAAAAAGTGAGAGGTTCCATACACATTAGAAAGGTGGATGACGTCTCACTTCTCCCAGAGCACCAATCAAGGGCTCCCCTATCCACCCCAAATGTCATATACATGGAGGATGTGAAGCCACGTCCAGAGGCATTGTCAATGTGAACCTCCAACCGCCATGGAGCCTCAGAGGCTACTCTGACACCCTTCAATGTCAGGACCACATTTAATGTAATGATCTTACATTAAAATAGGTGCCATTCAGCAAGTAACAAAACCAGCAAAGAACAGTGTATTATTGGGGTCAGTTTAGCAATTAGAATAACACCTGGCAGCTCAGATGGTGCGCCCTATAATTCTGACATTGTAGGAAAGCCTCTGCATGCTGAAAATCTCTTCTCTCCTGGATTGTCAAGGAATCTGTTGTAGCAGTTACCTAAAATGTAGTGTGTTGTTAACGAACAGCAATCAGACATTGACATCTCTTGGTGATTGATTTGTCATGTTGGTTTCAGTTACCCATCAGGGCTTTGAGGGAAAGGAATGTAAGACAGGTACGTTTTGATTGATGAGGAGATACTGGTAAGGGGAGTAGGGCTAATTATGGCATGCCAGTGAAGGTTCTGGTTGGCAAGGATATGAAAAGGCTGAGAACCAGAAACAGCTAGAGGAGGGGAGAAGGTGATGAAAGAAAGTGATTTAAGAGTTGGAGGGACATTCGACTGACTGTGAGTGTCATCTTTCAAAAAGTATCAGGAACATGGATATGCTGTGTTTGGGATTATGAAAGTAGTTTTCTAGGAAACTGTGTGAATCTAATTCCCAAGATTTAAAGGGGCCAGGCAGTGTACACTTCCAGATAGGAATAAAGTCTGATTCTTGTTCAGAAACAATTGGTTTAACTCACATACACAGATCATCCACCATAGATAGGGGTCACCCAATGGCCCTGCTTGCTTCACTCCAAAGTTCTGCATTCAGTCCTCAGGACTCCTAGGACACTCTTAGTGTAAAGGGGCCTTCTCGTAACTAATTAGATAGCCAACAAGGACCTACCGTATAGCACAGGGAACTCTGCTCAATATTCTGTAATAACCTAAATGGGAAAAGAATTAGAAAAAGAAAAGATACTTGTATATGTATAACTGAATCACTTTGCTATACACCTAAAACTAACACAACATTGTTAATCAACTATACTCCAATATAAAATAAAAATTAAAAAAATAAAATGATATATTAATATTAAAAAAAACAAAAACTTTGCTCCTCACTGGAGCCATATCAACCATTCTACCTCTCATTAGGCTGAACTCACATCACTGGAACTGCTTACCAGGAGCAAATATTTTTCAGTGCTGACTTTCTGAATATAAGAAAACCTGAAAGGGCAATGAAATAAAGGGAGAAGGAAAGAGAGAGGGAGAGAGGAGCAGCAAAGACAGAAGAAGGAAGGGAAAGAGGGAGAGAGGGAGGGAGGGAGGAATGCAGTGCTTCAGTCATAGTTTTCATATGATCTCGGAAATCTCCGAGCGGGGAGGTATGGCCTGAGTTGAACAGAAATTGATAGCAAGAACTAAGAGGTAAAAAGACAAAAATGGGGGCTTCCCTGGTGGCGCAGTGGTTGACAGTCCGCCTGCCGATGCAGGGGACGCGGGTTCGTGCCCCGGTCCAGGAAGATCCCACATGCCACGGAGCGGCTGGGCCCGTGAGCCATGGCCGCTGAGCCTGCGCGTCCGGAGCCTGTGCTCCGCAATGGGAGAGGCCACAGCAGTGAGAGGCCCGCGTACCGCGAGGAAAAAAAAAAAAAAAAAAGACAAAGATGGATGCAATCTCTCTCACGGCCACTCTAAAACTCTAGCTTTGAATGCCTTCCCCACATCCGAACAGCATCTCTCCCAGTGCTCATTAGCTTTGTCAGCTGCTGCCAGGGCACTCTCTCTGTCAGTGAGGTCTTTAGATTTGATATGCTGGAAATCTGCCTGGGGTACTAGAAATTAATGATTCCAGCAGTAGCCCATGTTTTAACAGAAACCAGAATTCTCTGGGAGTCTCAGCTTCCCTAGCAAAGGAGGATCCTGCGTAAGCTCCTGTATTTATGTGGCTATATCAGGCCCCTTCCACAAAGAGCCAGAGTGAGTTAAGAAGTCTGCAAGTGTAAAAACTTGGGGCCTCTGAAGGTCATTTCTAGGAGGAAAAACTCCTGGGGGATGAGAAGAGACTGAATCTTTCATTCTCTGTATTTACATGTACATAAGGGGTTCTAACTGTGCTAATCTCTCATTGTGGTAATCTCTGCACCTTGTGGCCTTAAGACAGTTCCTTCACATTCAACTTACTATCAGGATCGAGCACATATATTTTGAGGTTTAAGTCTTGGAAATTTAACAATAAAATTGAAAAAGCAAATTGTGGTGCCCATTCTATTCAGAAGCTCTGATCAATGTCAACACACAATGAAGGTTCCATGAATGGGTTTCAGAGTCATCAGACGTGAGTCTGAGTCCAGGGCCTGTGGTTAACCAGCTACATACAGGGGGAAAGTTCTATAAGAACTTTCTAAAGAGCTACTTTATAAGGCTGTTTTAGGGACTTGATGATTTAAGTGATATTTATTAGACACTGATTATGATGGTGACTACTAAGTCTTGTCAAGTCCTGGAAGGCCCTGGGGTGCCCTGGGCCAGGAGTCCAAAAGCCTAGGTTCTATGTGCAGCTCTGCCATAAATTACCCACATGGCCTTTGTTTTGGCTTTTCATCCCCTAGATTTTAGTTTCCTCATTTGTTAAATGAAAGTCTTCAACTAGCTGATGCTGGACTAGCAACTGGAAATACACTCTTCTGTGGATATATCCTTTTTGAAAGAAGTTGGAGAGAATTGTGATCACCATAGAGAGATCATGTGAGCAAGGCAATACCTCCTGGAAGTCTCAAATAAAGATGATCTCGATGACTTTATTCAAGGCCCAATTAGACAGGAATTAGACACTCCTAAGCTTTGCCCAATGGGAGAAGTGCGTCTCTAAAATGTGAACTCTACGTCCAACTCGCCTGCTGGACCACCCCCACAATAAGTGGTTGCTAAAATTTTGATATACCCCTTGCCTGACCCCCCAATTTCTCCTCCCCCCGCCCACCCCCCATACCAAGAAACCACGGACTTCTGCAGAACTGGTTTGGTGAAGTTTTTGAATGCAGAAGTTCATTCCATCAATGATAGATGGTTCAAGGAAAACACTCAGCTTTAGGTAGGAAGTAAAGACACTTCAAAGAACGTGATTTGGACAGAATTTCAAGACAGACACAAACATCATTATTTCTCAGTGATGAGAAGGGAATGAAGTCAGAATCCCACTGGGTGTGGTAATATAAGGAAGGAGAAACAGAGACACTTTCTCTGAGGCTAAAATTTCTCGATAAGCTAATGCAAGGGTGTGATCCTGAAAGTGGATTCTTCAGACTTGCAGTGTAGATGTTTAGCAGATGCTTACCTGGCAGAGTTCAGAGCCTGAGATTTCAGTCTCTCTACAAAAGGCATGCAAGGGGCGGTAGTTCAGAAGTGACAATTGTGAAAGAATTCAAGAAACGTATAATGAAAGCGTATCTTGATATATATTCTTACTTGTTTTAATCTTCCTGGCCATATTAAAAATTAGAGGTCAAGAACTGGCAGGTAATTTACAAGTTAATCTGTCTAAATTCCTGCCTCCCTACAGGCAATGTTTCACCCTCATTTACCCATGAAAAACTAAGACCCTGAAAACACTAAGTTGAAGGTACATGGTCACACCTGTAGTTAACAAGGAATGGCAAGGGGGAGTGGAAGGTACTAGGGTTTAGTGTCTTATAAGGGCTCTTAATTCCTGGAGACTTCTTGGCATCATTTTCATAATCGTCTGCAAGAATTAATATCAGTTTAGTTCTTCCAGGTGCTAGCCTAGACCAGTGCTTCTCAACTTGAACACGCACCAGAGGCACCTGAAGAACCCGTGAAAACACAGATTGCTGGGCCCCAACCCTGGAGATTCTGACTCAGTAGGTCTGGGGTGGAGCCCAGGAATTTGCAATTCTAGCAAGTTCCCAGTGATGCTGATGCAGCAGACCTGGGAATGGCCTAGATCATTTCTTAGAATGTTTCCCAAGACCATTCTTGGGGTCTGATTTTTGTGCCTGGTAGGCTGCCTCAGTCCAATTACTCTATCCAGGACAGAGAGGGGGCAACTTCCCATACAAGTTGAGGAATGTGGTATCAGTTCTGTGGCCAGGACAAAGAAGTTTGTGGGATGATGGTGTAAGCAGAGTCAGGAAAGCAATTCAGTTCAACCGCACCAGCAAAAGAGCTGGAGAAATGATGCGTGTGTTTATCTGGTTTCAGAACTCCAAGACTCTACAAACAGGCTCTGCGTCAACCCTATGCTGAGCCCTATGGGGCTTGGAGTAGGTATTATTCATATCTTAGATATAATATGTGGTTTCTGTAAATGTGTCCTCCCTCCCTTCCTTTATCCTTCCTTCCTCTCTCTCTCCCTCCCTCCCTCTCTTCCTTCCTTCTGGAATCACTGAGTTAAATTTACAAAAAAAAAAAAACTAAATAAAATTGACAAAATGCAAATTGAAGCTCATCTCAAGGCTATTTACCCTAAAGGTCACCATCCTGTTTTTCCTGACCTTTTTCCTAATGAAAAGAATGGAGATCCATCTTGGAATTTTCCCAGCATCCTTTACAATGGTAAGCTCCTGTGGCTCAGGCCCCAGTTCCACTCTGCATTAAGTAGGACTTTAGGGTCTGGCCGGCACAAAGACAAGGACAGCTATCAAAGTCAGGGTGGGGGGAATCATCCATCTCACTGTCAATGGCATGTATCACTCCGATGCTTCAAGCCCTATATACACACATCATTTTGTGTGATTTATGGCCCTAATTAGATCCCAGTGGCAGTATTCCATTAGCTAACAATGCGTAGCCTAATCACCTTTTCTTCATACAAATGATTTCCTTAACTTTGCATGCATAACTTAACAGCTTTTATTTTAAAAACTCATGTTAACAGCTTTCCTGTGGTAACCAGTAGGGGTGCTGTGATAAGAATCTAATTTGCTGTAAAAATGACTCATTTGTCAAATAAGCATTAAAATAATTGTTCCCCTTTTGACTGTTACCCTGCTGTTTCCAGTCATTTTCCAAAACTAAATTATTTACTCATTTGAAAGTTCAGCTGTGCATATTTTAATTGATATTCCCTCACAGGACTCATATTGTTAATGACAATAATTAACCCGAAAAGGCTGCTAAATAATTATGCTAGAGAGATATGAAGTATTTGCACAGAAAGTAAAATAAGCATTTGAAAAACTATCGAAATGTAAAACTTTCATATTTTATGGCAAAGCACAGTAATAGTTCATAATCAAATTAAAGAGAGAAAGGGTAAATGTAGATTATATGATATGATCTAGAATACTTTACGTTTTCAATATAGAAAAGTAGTCCAGCTAACAATATGATTCTGTCATCTCAGTAAGCTCCCAATATTACTATTCTAGCTGGTAATATAAATTGTTCTCTGACACTTAGCATGGCTTGGGATGGGAGCAACCTAGCTCTTAATAATAATACCTAACACATATTCACTGCCTCTCTGTTAGGTAAATCTCCCTGTGATAGACTCAACAAGCCCAACACACTTCCAGCAGAGACACCAAGCACTAGACAGATCGTACCCCTTCCCCAAGAATACAGCTGGCTCTCAACTTGCTGGGAAGTTCTCAGCTGAAGTGGCAAGTCCTTGCCACTTTGGATCCCAGAGAAGAGAGCTTCCTTGTCAAATCAGACAAAGAAGGGACCACAGAGAGTCTTACACTTACTAATGTATGGTCTTCCCTGGCCAGTCTACCAGGCTGCTAGCTCCTAGAAGCCCGCAGAGCTGACATTCCCATGGAGATGGCTGGAGATCATTTACCCAAATGGACAGTAAGGACTGCTATACCCCACCTACTATCCTACCCTAAAAGGAGTCTTGAAGGTCAGGACCTAGCTATGTATGCTCCACAAATGCTTTTGAACTAAAGCAGAAAGCAGCTTTACAATGCCACAGAAGTGTCAGACCTTCAGTTAAGGATATATTGGTACATGCCTCCCATACGGCAAGAGCAGCCAAACAGGACGTCAAGAAAAGCCTCTGTCTGTCATCGCTTCAATTCTCTTCATTTTTACCTTACAGCTGATACCACTGGTAGCATAATAATGCTGTAATAAAAGTGATGATAATACTTGGTATTTATATGGCTCTATTTATTTTTGCTCACAGGTGCAAAGACTAATGCTAACAGGAGGCAGAAGAATAACTTACAAATACATGGCCATACCTGACTTCCACAAATATATCCTGCAAGCACTGAATACATGGAATAAACGGATAGGTGAGTATGGTGCTAATTATGCTTGTCATCAAATAAAATTACAACTTGCACAAAGAACAAAATTTGATTTTAATATATATCTAGGTTGTTCATTTGCTGTTATCTATATCACTATTCTTTCCATAAGCATTAATTTAGCAGCTACTCTCTACTTACCACTGGCAATACAGTGGTCAACAGGATAGACAGGGGTCCTACCCTCAAGTTGCTAACATTCTAGCAGTTAACCAAAGGGTATATAAGTAAATTTATTTCTAGTCAAGATGGTGAAGAGTAGCAACATTTTAATGGAATCCCTCTCTCCAAGTCTGCCGAAATAATACAAAAGCATAATTGAATTCAAAAGTTAAGCATTCCTGAACCAGAAATGCAGAGAGATGAAGCTGGCTGGAGCAATTGGCCAACTGGGCTCCAGGTCTGGAAGCAAACACTGGAGCCAGGAATTCAGCTCCATATAAAATGAGAGGTTGAAATTAGGGACTAAGCTGAAGTTCTCCTATTGATGAAATGAAACTGAGATTGGGGGTGGGAGACTACTGCCTTATTTTGCCTAGCTCTATGGCTGTGGACGTACGGAGTAGCATAGAGGCATTATTCAGCTTCACAAATAAGAAATGAGCTAAGCCATCCTCTGACTCAGTTCCTGGATGTGCCACATTCCTAACATCATCTTAAGGAGAAGTACAAAATGTTATTATTGTAAGATCTAATCCTGAACTTGGGGCAGAGGGAACAAAGGGTAAGGGAGAGGCAACCACAAACCTACTAGACAAGGAGAGGTGATCACTGAGGAAGAGAAAATATAGTTGCAGGGACCCATTCAAAATAAACTTATGTAACAAAATTCCAAAGTGAAGTAAGTAAGAGAAAGACAAATATAATATCACTTATGTGTAGAATCTAAAAAAAGGTACAAATTAACTTATTTACAAAACAGAAATAGAGTCACAGATACAGAAAACAAACTTACGGTTACCAAGGGGGAAAGTGGGGGTGAGGGATAAATTGGGAGATTGCGATTGACCTATACACACTACTATATATACAATAGATAACTCATAAGAACCTACTGTACAACACAGGGAACTCTACTCAATTCTCTGTAATGACCTATATGGGAAAAGAATCTAAAAAAGAGTGGATATATCTACATAACTGCTGTACAGCAGAAATTAACACAACACTGTAAATCAACTATACTCCAATAAAAATTAATTTAAAAAAACAGGACATAAAACTTTAAAAAACATATATATGAGATAATCTAGTATTAAGAGATACATCTGAAAAAATTAGCACTAGAAAAGTGGATTCATGCCAGATAATATTGACTGTGTAGAACAGCATTGACAAAGACTTTAAAATAAGTAGATTTAAGGTACTCACTGAAAATGAAATAATAGTCTTTGTTTAAAAGAGAGCAAAAATTGTGAAACAAGAACAGGCAGAAATAATATAAGAACATGTGAGTCTGAAAAAGAATCAATTAGAAATCTTGGAAGTAAAATATATAATCATTAATATTATGGAAGAAACTCATATAGACAAGTTAAAATCTAGACTTAGAAGATATTATAGATAGATAATTAGAAGATATTCCAGAGGAATCTGTCCAGAACAAAGCACAGAGAGACCAAGGACAACACGAAAGAACAACTATGAGATACAGATTCTAGACTGATATGCTCTAACCCAGGGGTCAGCAAACTATGACCAATAGACCAAATCCAGCCTTCTGCCTGTGAGCCACAAGTGACTTTTACAGCTCTTAATGGCTGGAAAACATCACAAGAAAACTAATATTTTGTGACTCATAAAATTTATACAAAAATTCAATTTTCAGTATCCATAAATAAAGCTTTCTTGTAACATAGCCACATTTGTCTGTTTACCTATTGTTTATGACTGCTTTCAGGCTACAAAAGAATTGAGTTGTTTCTACAATAGAAGTGAATAGTTTCAACAAGAACAGAATGGCCCACACAGCCTATTTATTATCTCTACAGAAAAGTTTGCATATCCTCATTCAATCATCCCTGTTTAAGAAAAAAGGAGGAAACAGCATAGACAGTATATCTGTAGAGACAATAAGTGAGAATTTTCCAGAATTAAAGGAAGACTTGGTGGTGAGAGAGATTTAATACTCTTCTTAACTGTTCCTATTTTAAGAATATTGATGGGCATTTGTTAGGCCATCACTGAGTTTTACTGCCTGGGGTTTACAGCCAATTGTACTATTTCATTGAACTGACCAATTCATTAGACAACTCATTAATCCAGTCAACCATATGTTGTTGTTTCACTGAAATGATTGTTAAATTCTGGCATCCAGAAGATCTAATCCCATAACTCTCAAAAACTTCTACAAATCCGTCTCACCAAATTCCTGCCCTCTCCTGACATTTTTCCACGAGTTAGCTCACTAACTCAATTCCTTCAGCAAGGCATGCCCTTCCCATTTTTCTTCATGTTGCTGTCTTTGAAGTTGCAATCCTTTAAGATTCAGCTAAGACAGTATCTTCTTCATTCAGTATTAACTCTGCAAATATTTACTGAGTGTCTGCCATGTAGCAGGTGCTCTTCTAGGTGCTAGGGAGACAATGGTAAACAAGTAATAACGCCTGCCCTCAAGGATCTTACTTTATTTTACAGTCAAGCAGGTAATTAAAACACAGAATTGTTAAAATCAGGAGAAGAACAGATGAAGAGCACGTAACACTTGAGGGCTTGGTGGAGTCAGGGAAGTTTCCTCAATTAGGAAAGATCTTAAAAATCTTAAGATGAGTGGGAGTCAGCTGGACAAGGGTGGTGAGGGGTAGAAGAATTCTAAGCAGAAGGCCTATCATGTGCAAAGGCCAGAAGATAGGAGAGTGCACATAACTTCAAAAAGTGTGTGCAGCTGGAAAGCAGAGGCTAAAATGGGAATAGCAGGTTAGTAATAAGTGAAGCTAGAAAAGCGAACGGGAGCTAGACCATTAAGAGCCATCTTAAATCTTACCAAGAAACCTGGAGATTTTCCACAGGCAGAGAAGGGGAGGTTTTGAATGGCATTAGGCAGAGAGCAGTGTGATCATATTTGAACTTTAGAAAGATTTCTCTGGCAGCACTGAGGAGGAGGGCTTGGTGTGGGCAGGATAGGCATGGTTGCAGGTTCGTAAGTTTGGCTGCAGGAAGCTGAGGGACTTACTATCTTATGCTTTCCATTTTCTCTGTGAAGTTAGACCCAGGGCCATCCACTAAGATAAATGGAAAGATGGCTGCCTAGAACATGCAAAGATGGTGGAGTTTTGTCATAGCCATCACAAAAGAGATAAAGAGCTGACTAGGAAAACAGAAAAAGGACTTCCGAGCACATCAAGATTGGAGGCCTTGAATTTTGAGCAGCCCCATCTACTTAGCAGCCTGCCATGGAGAAGACAGTGGGTCAAGGACCCATAGTTGAAGGTGTTACTTGGTATATATGATAAAAGAATCATCAGTTCAAGGAGTTGAAGAGACTTTCAAAAGAGTGGCTGAAAAGGGATCATGGGACCAGGATGAGCAAGGAAGAAAGTGGAGATGAGAGAAACCAGGGAGCTGGAAGGCTGGAAAATGCTAAATGACCTGAATGAAAGCAGCTCTGAGAGCCCCCAGAAGGGCAGGAAGACAAGGTTAGGTTGTAGAATGACATCGTCTCATCAGCAAAGCAGTAGTGGGTGACACCAAAGTCTAGGGAGTAGCTATAGGAGTGGACGGTTGAAGCCAAGTGGAAGCTAAAATTAGGAACTGAAGTGATCAAGGAACCGAGTGGCCAGAGTGTTATTAGGTCATCATATGGATGATATTTTCACCCTGGACGATGGAAAATCTTGACTAGGGATAGAGGAGGTCGAGCCATATGCCAGTGTCTTCAGTGATAAGGAAATAATGATGCAGAAGGTGAAAAATTACAATAAGGAGAGGCAGAGGGCAGTCTAATTGGATGGCATGAGCCTCTACGGAGGAAAGGTGATTATATATATAATGACAGTGGCAAGGTCAGTCTAAACGGGACCTTGAAGGAGTCAAGAAGATGCTGATGGTACCTCTCAGACCGAAGTCATGTTATGTGGGGTGGTGAAAGCTAGCTGCAGAAGAAACCATGTGCTTAGGAGAAAGCCAGAGTTTTAGCTAACTAGGAGGTAGATGCCAGTTTAGAGAAGATATTGTACAAAAAAGAATTTGTCCCATAAGGGGGATTCTAGGAGGCAGAGTGGAAAGGTTCTGGGCTGAGGATGTACAAATGGAAAAGACATGGACTCTCTCTCCAAGGAACTCTTCATTCCTCATCACAAGCTCTGTTGGAGCACCTTTCGAGCAGCCTCCCCATAACATCATGGTGGGTGCTGTGACCACTGGGAGACTTCAGTTCATGACCACTTCTTGAGCAAAGACATGAGATGGTGGAGGCACTGACTTCATAAGCCTCCTGCAATCAGAGAAGAAAGGTAGTGCAAACTGCGGCCAATTCTCTGTACCCGTCCAAGAGGAGGGGAAAACCCCACACCAGGTGTCCCAACTTACACTGTCACCAAATCCTTTTTGTTTAAGGTGCCAACAGTGGAACAATGAGCAAAATTAAGAAGTATGAACCTCACCATCACAGCAGTAACTGTGCTCTGTAAACGTGACCATCTCCTCCACCAGAGTAAAAGCTCCTCAGAAATAAGAGCCATGTCTTATTTTTCTGTACCTAGCATAGTGCCTGGTACACAGTACTCAATAAGCATGTGTTCAGCTGAAATGAACTGAACAAGTGATGTTTGTATAATAATTAACAGTTGACCAAGTAGCTTCATATTAATTCTCTCAGGGTTATAAAAACTTTGCAAGGCAATCATTCTCACAGCTCTGGTTTCTTAAATGCTTCCTACTAGTCAGAATCAGCGTAACTATTTCCCTCACTTTACAGATAAGGAAAGTGAGGTTCAAAAGTTAAGGGACTTGCCCTGAGTTACACAACTAGCTACTAGAACTCCAAATCCTGGGCAATTTCTGTCACAAAATGTTGCAGTCCACAAAGAATTAATTCCTTGGTAGTCAGTGAGTGTGAGAAAGAAGTAATGATAGTAATATTAAGTATTATAATAGTGTTGATAGTATGGTAACGATAACATATGGATTATTATTATTATATTATTCCTATTATTATTACTATTTACAGCTCCTCTGTCCTGTGCCAGGCTTTACCTGTACAGTCTCTAACACAAAAACTATAGGATAGCTATCATTATTCCCATTTTATAAATGACAAAACTGAGAATAAGAAAGGTTAATTAATTTACCCCAGGTCACAGAGCAAGAGACATATTCCAGCTCCAAGCTCAAGTCTGTCTACGGCCAAAGTCTGAATCCTTTCTCCCATTCTCTTCTGCCTCACAAGTCAGCCCCTGAATGCTATCTTGACTAAATTTTCATCTTCAGTGTTCTGAAACTCTGAAAGTGAGAAAGAATTTTGGCAGTTTTGTGATATGAATGGTGAGAGTCACCGTACTTATTGATTATTCATACTATTCATTATTACTTGGGGGATAAATAAGAAGATGAACAGAAAACAGAAAGAAAAGATATTCATTCATTCTTTCTGTCTTTCACTATTTCGTGGGTTTTCACCACGTGCTGGTCCCTGTTCTAAGCGTTAGGGATGAGAAAGGGAATGAAACAGATGAAATCTCAATCCTCATGGATCATCTATTCCAGTAAGTGTCTGTCCTCTGTGGCCCCTGCAGGTAAACCCCTTTCATTCATTCAGAGACACTCACGCCTTTACAAATGATGCTCAGGCCCCCAGGTCCAGAGGAGAGGCAGGTTGTCTTGTAATCAGAGCCCACACAAAGATGTCCAGGGACCAGACTTTTATAGGGCCTAGAAAATTGTACCCACACAGCCACTTGAGAGAATTTGCAGCCATCATTTCCATTAGTCAGAGGGGTGTACATATCAGTGAAGAAAGCAGATAGTGAGCAAGCCTCAAAATGCCAAGGCTGAACCACACGTGCTCAAAAGATCCACTGATCTCCTGACCTCAGCTACAAGTTTACTGTGTGCTGAATTAAGGGTTATGTTAAGATGGTGCCTCTCAACCTCAGTCATCAGAAAGGGCTGTGTTTCCTTTTAAAAGTCTTTTGTAAGGCTGCCCACTCCTCCTCCCAGAAGGGCAGTCGTCCTCACTGCCAAGCCTATCTTTATGGTTCGCCTCCAAAACAAGTGCAAAATAGTGTTGGACTCGGATGAGCCCTCCCTCTCGCTGGCCACTGGGACACCATCTGCAAGTTGAGTGGGAAGAGTAAACACTGCAGGTTAAGTAACTCATTACTAATATTTTCCTTGAGCTCTGAAACTTTTTAAACAAACAACAACAACAATTGTATCATAATAACCTTCCAGAGGTTAACAGCCGGCAGGTGGTCCAGCTCAGTCCAAATGAAAACCAGAGAGCTGTTTGATTATAAACTGTTGACTCTTATGGAGATCTGGGGAAAACGTCTTGCCGAAAAAGGGTCTTCTCTTAAAAATCCCTAATGAAACAACACATAAATGTCAAAATGACAAAAATAAGGAAGTGTGTCATAGACTAAGCATTTTAATGTCCTTTCTGGCTTCCTCCAGAGTGTACTCTGGATCTAGCCACATTTAATGGCACAGATTCTTAAAGAGGTGGTGCACAGCGTGAATTTTTATGACCCAAATAAAACCTGGAGAGGGCCGCTTTCTCTGCCATAGTCAGTGTCCTCGGCAGATGTGTGGGAGGCTCACATTTCAAATCAGCAACTGTACCAGCATTTTACCTGGACCCAGAGGCTATACAGAGGGCACATGTGAAGAAAACCCTGAGGTGTGGGGCATTACCCTGTCTGTCTCCAAGCCATTAAGACATTGCATGGATCTCCCTGGGAAGCCTTGGCAAAACTAGAAAAAATTCCAAGGGCTGATAAAATGATTCGAGAATGGTGGATGAAAAGTTTCTAATCAAAACCTTACATTAGCACCACACGGCCTCACAGATTGATGACTATAACTGTTTTCTTCCCTTGATGATGAAATGGAACACAAGAAAATTACACCCTAAATCAGTATTTAATTACTGGTCTATTATATTACAATCAGAAACATTTCAGAAAGCTCAGAAAACAAAGTTGAACCTTTTTACACTGAATTCTGCAGCAAGTGGTGAAATGCAAAAAACCTTAGGACTCCAAGAAAAAAAGAAGCTATGCAATGACAATCACCTATTTTTTTTAATAAAAGAAAAGGAACATAAATGAAAAGTGTAGAAGAGAAAATTTCATAGCTCCTAGCTTAGTTGCAATAAATTAGGAGAAAGGTGAGATCACAGAGTGTGGGGGAAAAAAAGCAGCTTTTTGGTTTGACCCATGTTTGGTGGGGTTTTCTGGTATCATATAAGCAAGAGGTGGCAATGAGCCAAACCTTCAGAGATAAGATGGGCAGCAAAAGAAAGAAAGAAGGAAAAGCACCACCCAAGATGCTGAGCAGGCCCTTGATACTTTTTGCTAGTTTGTAGAAAGAGGAATATGAGGGTGTCAGTGCTTCATTCTGATAAAATATAGTGTAAAGCTTTTCATACCCTATTAGAACCAGACTGTGGCTGCTTCTCAATTACTGGAGGCTCTGAAGGTGAGACAAAATGTAACTTAATAAATATTTATTGAGGGTCAACATATAACGCACTCTGCTAGGCAATGTGGAGCTACAAAAAATGACCTCAAAGTGCTTTCGATCTTCAAATTAAAAAAAAACAACACATGAATAACTAACTAGAAGATAAAACATAAAGGCATGAAGACTTTATCTCTACTTCGTTTTCATGTTTGTTATATTTACATTTATTATTTAGTTAGGGAGCTTCCAGGAATGCTACCTGGGGGGAAAGAGACTTTGAGCTTGACCTGAAAGTTTGAGAAAAATTTCCAATCATGAAGGTTAATTCCAGAGTAATCTAAGAAGCATTAAGTACAAATAGTAAAAACTAGTACTAAATTTACCTAGTCACTACACATTTCTTCCTATGCTGCTCCTATTCTTTTTAAAACTCTAAATAAAAGGAGTGCCTATATACATTTTTTTATTTTAAAGAATTTTTGTTTTTAAACATATTAATGTGGTTTTCTCTCTGAAATAGTTATCTGTCCTAGAAGTAAGCTACTGCAAATGTCTATTAGCTAGATGGAATTATTGATAATGGAGTCACAACCCTACCTCAAGAGGTTATGCCCAGCAACTCCCATCCCACACATGCAAGATCAATGTACGGTTCAGGCTTTCAAGCCTCGTCGATATGCAAAGATGATATTTGCATATTTTGTCATTCCCTTTTAGTCCCTTTCTCATAGGGTCTGGTGAGCACCAAGGTTCCATTCTGCCCTGCTCCTTTTTGTTTGTTTTGCCTTTTTTTTCCTACCCCGACTGCCTTCTAGCTCCTCCCAGCACAGAGTTTACATTCCATTCCACCAGGGCCATGCTCTTGTTGAGAATCATAATTCTCGAGATTGGGAAGTTTGTATTTGTTTTCTATGGCTTCAACCACAGATTTATTTTCTCAAAATTCTGGAAACTACAGGTCCTAGAACAAGGTGTTGGCAGGATTGGTTTCTTCCCTCCTTGACTCATAGATGGCTATCTTCTGTGTCTTCACATGGTCTTCACTCTATGTATGTCTGTATCTTAAACTCCTCTTCTTACAAAGACATCAGTCATCTTGGATTACCTCTTGAAATGCCTTATCTCCAAACATAGCCACATTCTGAGGCCAGGGGTTAGGACTTCAATATATAGGTTTTGAGGGGTACACAATTCAGCCCATAACATTATCCAAGTCACTAAAATTCTCTGATCATCCATTTCCATCTCTGTGGAAAGAAAGTCATAAGAGGATGTCCTAAGTATTTTCCAGTTCTATGAGACCATGGGTAGAGAGCGTTACATTCCTACACCCTGTTCCCTGGCTACTTCCTATGGAAATCACCAGACTGTCTCAGGGCCTAATGTGACGAACAAAGTAAAGCAAGTAAGTCCCCACTCGATACTGATAAAGGAGTTGAGATTCAGAATGGCTAAGTGATCTGACTAAAATCTTCTCCATTAGTTGAAAGAGGAAAGGTTCTTCTGACTTCGAATGCAGTGTCTATAAGGGTGAAAATTAACATGTCATTCCTCAGGTGTTAAAATAAATGAATTTAACATTAATTTTCTAGATAAAATTAATCCCAAAAGAATAACCCTAAGAGTGATCATTTGAGACTGTTTTTGCTGAGTAGATATTTATCTTCATGGTATTTTCAAGATGGCCAGGAAGGTTCTGCTGCTCAAGAATTTAACTCCCCTACTGATGCAGGATGTCTGGAATTTCACCCTTAATACACAAGTTCTGTAAACTAAGGCTTTTTTTGGTTTAGTTTTACTAGTTTTGATTATGTAAATTCTCAAACAAATACAACAATAGAGAGACTATATAATGAACCACCATGTACCTATCATCCAACCTCAACAATTATCAATATAGGGTCAAACTTATTTCCTCTCTACTCCATCAACTTCTTCCTCCACAGATAATTTTGAAGCAACTCCCAGATATTGTAGGTGTAAATATTCCAATATGTGTATCTTTTTAAGATATAACCACAGTACTATTATCACACCTTAAAAAACTAACAATAATTTTATATAAATTAAATATGAAGCTTTTAAAGGTTTATCCTCAGATTTCTTTTTCTTTAATTGAGGTATAATTGACATATAACATTATATTAGTTTCAGGTATACAATATGATGATTTGATATTTGCTATACACTGCAAAATGATCACCACAATAAGTCTAACTGCCATCTGTCACCATACAAAGTTATGAAACATCCTCAGATTACTAACAGTAATTCTTTAGTAACATCAAATATTCATTTAGTGTTCATATTTCCCCTATTATTTGATAAATTTTTTGATAATTTGTTTGAATTGTTTCCAAGTAAGTTTCAATGTATCAGTTAGTTATTGCTACATAACAAACCATTCCAAATCTTGGTGCCTTAAAACAAACGTTTATTATTTTGCATGATTCTATAGGTTGGCAGGGTGATTCTTCTGGTTCATGTAGCTATATTCAGCTGGTATCTTGACTGAGCTGGAATAACCAAGGCTTTACTCTCATGCTGGAGGTCTTGATGACAATGACTAGAGGGCCAGAATTCCCCCCACCCCCTTAATCCATGTGTTCTCTCCCCAGGAAATACTTCTTTATATCATGGCTGAGAGCTCCAAGACAGAAAAAGCGGATGATGCCAGGCCAAAGGCTCAGACCCAGGACAGTGTCATTTCTACCACATTCTATTGGTAAAGTAAGTTAGGGTCCAATCCATGCTGAAAGGAGAGGAAATAGATCCCATCTCTTGAAAGGAAAAGGACATGATTGTATAGAGTTGGGAGGAATTACTGGTGACCATCTTTGCAGGGGAACAACCACATGCATCCATTGAAATTTTGACATGTTTCTTAAGTCATTTTTAATCTATGGGTAACTCCTTCATATTATTTTTCCTCTTGCAATGTTTCTGTTAGTTTGAGAAATCTGTTGTTTGTTCTCTAGAGCTTCCCAGAGTCTAGATTTTTCTAATTGCCTCTCCCTGGGTTTTCTAATATGTTCCTATGTTCCTTTTATTCTCTGAAAATTGGTAATGAAACCTAGAGGCTTGATCAGATTCTGGTTTGATTTTCTTTTTTTCATGGAGTTGTATGCCTCCATTAGGAGGCACATAACTTGGCTGTCTCTTTTATTGTGATGTTATTAGACACAGATTATCATTACCTATCACTAGATCGGGGGGTTCTGCAATTTATGGCTTATAGGCAAAATCTAGTCAGTGTTCCCTGTTTTTAATAAATAGAGTTTTATTGGAATGCAATCACGTCCATTTGTTTATGTATTGCCCATGGCTGCTTTCACATTCCGACCGCAGACTTGAGTAGTTGCAACAAACTTTATGTGGCCTACAAAGCCTAAAATGTTTGCTACCTGATCCTTTACAGGGGCAAGTTTGTTGACTCTTGATCTAGATTCATTCAGATTGCAAAATCATGATTTTCTAATTCAATTATTTCTCCTTTTTTATTAACTGAAATACTCCTATAAAAAGAAACTTCTCATCAACTATGTGGTTACCGAAGGTACAGATCATATAGGAAAAACAGGATACATGCTAGATTCTTTCCCTCTACTTATCTGTTTTTAATATGAGATAGCATCCTAGTATTCTCCAGAGGTGACCAATGAGGTGTTGAGGGTATTTTTTTTTTGGTGTTTTTGTTTGTTTTGTTTTAAAGTACCACTATGAACCCATTCCCTATGTTTAAGTCCATTGCATTCAATTCTTATTAGTGCTCATATTGTCCCATCTTTTCTAAGTAAGTTTATTTAAATCACCTTCTGAGTCCTTTTTAAAGAATCCCCGTATTATTGAGAGCCTTGTTACTACTACCTGGTCTAACAAAGTGTTCCCCACTAATCTTGTACATATCCTTCCCCATACATGGAATTGCCCATTTCTCCAAAGAGATGTGATCCCCTGGTGAGAAATGGAATTGAGTGAACAGAATTCAGATGCATGGGGTACATATTGATACCAGAGTGGTTATTATTTCTAAGTCTTTTTTGAGACTAGAGCTTGAAAATATGTCTTTTTTTAAAGAAAGAGTATTATGAATTTACACTGATTCTTCTGATTGAAATTCTGGACTACGGGATTTTCACTTTATCTCATTGATCTTACATCTTTATTTCCTTAAACCACTCTGAAAACCTCAGTTCTAAACAAACCAAAATAATATCTATTGAATTATGCCATATACACACAACAACAACTTCAGGATAGCAATATCAGTGCTATGATCAATAATATGGTTACCAAAAAGTTTAAGGTCTTTTGTAGTTCTTCTCTACTATGAGAATATATTCCACTGGGGTTATCCAATCAAATCACTCTGTTAAAAAGTTAAACTAATGTTTTTGATGAAACAGGACATTTTGACATGACCATTTCAAAACAACTCAAATTGTTGAAGCATTGTTTTTATTGCCAAGTAATATTTGCAACAGAAACCATGGATCACCACCCAATTTCTGAACTACATTCTAGACAGGATCAGGGGTGGGGTGAGGCTCAGAAATGAGGTGTGTCTACTGTATACATTACAAAAAACAAAAAAAAGGAAACAAAAACCTGTTCCTTAGGAGGAAATACATTCTTCCGTTTTACTTCCTTTTTAAAGTACAAATTCACCTAGGAGAAATAATAAACTAAGCTATTACTAGTAATTTACCCTTTTGTATTAATGGGCTCTAACAAGGAACAGGGGAAGAAGTTTGAAATCACTACCTAACCAAGGGTAGAGGAGTCAAAGAAGAATGTGAAGGAAAGGGGGCAGAGCATGAAGTTCCTCAGATTGCAATTCACAACTGTTTCCTTCATCCTACTTTTCCCAAGGGTTACCCCTTATAAGGCAACTAGATAGAGAAGTAGGAGAGATTTCACGGTAGTCAACATCCTTAAACCTCCTTTAAATCACCAGATTGCTTTTGAGAGGCATGGCTTCCCTCCTTATAGGTACATTTCTGTTTCCTTTCCTCTCTCTCTTCTTTTTCCCCTTCTTGCTCCTAGGCCTTGAACCAGACGTTGGCAAACTACAACCAAGCCAACTGACACCATTTTTGTAAATAAAGTTTCACTGGAACACAGCCAGGTGCATTTGTTTATGTGCTGTCTATGATGGCTTTCACACTCTGATGGCAAAATTGAAGAGCTGAGAAAGAGACCATATGGACCACAAAGCCTAAAATATTTATTATTTGGCTCTTTACAGGCAAAGTTGGCCAACATCTGCTCTAGACTATGGGTTGACCATAACTTCAATCTTCTGGGATATGGCTCAGCCGTTCTGAGCTCAAAAGGTTGCTAAGATTTAATTAAAATGTGTCACTGAGAATAAGCTCACTCCCTCAATAGGACAGAATATGGGTTCTAGAAATTGAACTAAACTCAGGTTCAAGAGCAGTGCCTGCTGGAAATGATCCAGTCACAGGTTCAGCTTGCAATTTTTTCAGAATTCTGAAATAAACGAAAACTTTTCTTTTAGGCACACCACCACCAGAAATCCCAAATATTTAAATTAAGGATAACAACGTCCACTACCATCGCTCACTTTTCATGTGCTAGGCACTATGCTATGCACTTTACAGGTGATGTATAATCTTCTTTCATTCTCTCATCAGTCCAGGGAAGAGGGCACTATGATTATACACATTTTATAGCTGAGAAAACAGACTTAGAAAGAATGAGAAACTTGCCCAGGGTCACACAGCTGGGAAGCAATGGAGCTGAAATGCAAAAACCCAAGCTTTCTCAAAAGGAGCTCATGCTTTAAAACCACTAAGCAATGCCACTCTTAGCAAGACACTGAAGTCTGCCGTAGTCTCAAGTCTAGAATCTGAAGGGATCCTAAGAAAGGACTGACCTTTCTTGTTCAGGACTGAGACTTCCTAGAGAAAAAGAACTCCTGTGAATGACACGGGAAGGAGAGGAAACTGTCACCAAAACTATGATGTAACTTCTTTCATTAAAGAGACTTCCAGTTAAATATGGTAGCCTGACCACAGACATGTAAGCTTTCTTCCTCCTGAGTCCCCACTAAAATGATTATAAATGAATAAAAAGCATATAAGTTCTTGAGGACAGGGAAGCAGGTGAGGAGACATCAGTAGATGAGAAATTTAATATATTTTTAGAAGGAAAATATATCAAGGAGGAGTGGTGACCAATCTAGCTGAGCAAGGAAAGCTAGAACCAGAAGTCCCTGCAAAGGGAGATACCACAATGGGAAGAGAGTGATGACCCCTTACAGAGTCCCTAAGAGGCCCAGGAACTAACAGTGCTGGATAAGGCAGTGGTCAGGCTCGGGTCTAAATACAGATTTGGGGGTTGGTGGTAAAAGTCTGCATAGAAAATGGTTACCTGTCTAAATCCCTTTCCTCATACCACATAATCCTCAGGCAGAAGACTGTAAGTGTGTATCCTTCTAAAAGGAATAAACTAAAGAGGCTCCAGACATAGCAAATGGATGGGGTGGGATGAAGAAGTAAAAACTGGAGGGTGAAGGAAGTTTTGTGGGCCTGTCAATTAGCCTCCTTTACTTGTCCTGTCTGAAGAACTCCTACAGCAAAGTGTATGCCCTGCCCTCAGAGCTCCTTCTGTCAGATTCTTTGCTGGAGATGGTGAACAGTCCCAGACTTCCATACGCTGACATATGGAGCATTCTCCAATGAAAATGCTACTCTCTGTGCAATGATGTTACAGTGAAGCCTGCCAATTAATAGGCCCACAAAGCTTCCAATCAACTCCATTCTCAAATAAGAGCAGATATTCAAAGATTACCAGATTTGAGAAAAATCTCCAGAATAAGAGACAAGAACAAAGCAACAGAGGAAAAGGAACTAAGATGAAACACAGATAATGTAGGAACAAAACAAAGTTTCACAAACTATAATTAATATCCTCAGAGATATGTTACGTCCATAAGACAACAATTAGATGCAATAAAGGAGGAACAATAAGAGAAAAAGAAGAGCTTTTAGAAACTAAAGTTATGGTAGATAAACCTTTTTTAAAAATCTTTAAAAATCAGTAGAAAATTTGGAAGAAAAATATCATGCAATCCTAAAAGAAAATAAAAGAAGATAGAGTGATAGCAGATAAAGAGAAGAGCAGAGATACATAGAAGATAAATCTGGTTAATCCAACACCTCATTTATAAAAGTTCTAACAAAAGCAAACAAAAAATGGTGAGATGGAAATGATCAAATATAAGAAAACTTCTCTAAGCAAAAATTATGAATATTCTGATGGCTCTATACTCTTAGAACCCCAGGTGAACATAGAAAAACCCCAGGAAAAATCATTTTTTAAAAACTCATACCAAGGCACATCACTGTGAAATTTCAAAATAAGAGTAGAATGAAAATTCTAAAAAGATTCCACTCAGAAAATCCAGGTTGCTGGCAAAGGTACAATAATCAAAATGATAGGACTTCTCAACAACAATAAAGTACTGGATAACAATGGAATAATGCCTTCAAAATTCTTAGTGAGAAGTGATTGCCAAATCATAATTCTTTATGCAGTCAAACTGAAAATTAGTTGGAGGTAAGAGGAGGGAAGACTGCTATGAAGACTCAGCTATAACTTCCCTGCATCTTCTAGATCCCCTGTACCCTTTCTTAGGAAGCTACTGAAATAGTATCCCAATGATGAAAAGGAGTAAACTCAGAGGGAGAAATATTTAAGGAGATCTCTAAGTAAGGGATTCAATCCAAAAGAATGACAAAGGGAAGTTTCCATTATGGCAGCTATGCAATAGCCTTTTTTTTTTTTTTAAAGGAATTGATTAAATGACATATTTAAACATTTTGGGAAAACATATATATATATATATATACATATATATATATATACACACACACAAAATAGACCTGACAAACCAATTGGGAAAAATCAAGAAAAGATTCAGTGGTCATCTTAAATGCTTTTCACCAGATATTTTTACCTCTCCACCTTTCAGACATGTGGTAGAATTTCTCTTCTAAGGCATCTTGTGGTTTGTGAAGTCATGTGACTTATTCTGGCCAAAAAATTGTAAGCAAAAGTGACATGCATCACATCTGGCCCAGAGCAGTTTAAATGGTTTGTTGCCCTTCAGAGCACTTTTCTTTTCGGTGTGGAGACTGACTAGGTTCAAGGTAGTGGTTGCCCCAAGAGCCTAGGACTCTTAGTGACTATAATAAGTAGTCTCTCTCTCACCCCTTAAATCAACCCATAGTAGACACGCGACATGAATAAGAAAGAAACCTCCGTTGTTTTGAGTTGTTACTCAGTGAAACCTGTCCCCCATCCTGATAAGTATATGGAAATCCACATGTGTAAAACTAAGGCAATTATTAGAATCACAGTATGCTACTAATTCTACAGTGATAATATTTGTATCATTGTGATAATGGAAATCTGACTATTAATTTAATAAAATTTTTGATACTACTATATTGAGAGGTTGGGAGAAGAAGTTAAGGGTTTGTAGTGGTTTAAGAGAGCCAACAGACAAGGTCTAAAATTAATAAATAAAAAATAGTAGTTAATAATGGTATTCTTTCAGCAATATGGAGATACACACCAGAAGAAACAGTTTAGACTATTGAAAGCTATTTCTCTGGGTTATGGGAGTATATGAGAATGGGACCAAAGGACTGCTCTCTCTGGGGCTTCCCTGGTGGCGCAGTGGTTGAGAGTCCGCCTGCCGATGCAGGGGACACGGGTTCGTGCTCCGGTCCGGGAAGATCCCACATGCCGCGGAGCGGCTGGGCCCGTGAGCCATGGCCGCTGAGCCTGCGCGTCCGGAGCCTGTGCTCCGCAACGGGAGAGGCCACGGTAGTGAGAGGCCCGCGTACCGAAAAAAAAAAAAAAAAAAAAGGACTGCTCTCTCTATGAGAATGGAACCAAAGGACTGCTCTCTCTCTGTTATCTAGTACCATTTGATTTTAACTGTGTGCATGTATCACTTAGATGAAAATGAATTTTAATAGTGACTCTAAGCACTATTTGACATTTCTACCTTAAAAGAGTTGAGCATGAGGCTGGGTTTCCCCCTATTTCTCTGAATTTGCAGCACAGAAGGCAAAGTTGTGTCAATCTTCTCCCACTCACTCTCTTTGAGCCCTCTCCTGGACTGCCCTGGTGTTGCCAAGGCCTAGACGGGCTGAATGTCAAGCCTGAGCAAAGGTATCTGGGCTCCCCTAGGAGGGCAGCAATGTCATCAAGTCTGACTCATCTAAAAAACCCCTCACATAACCAAGCCTGGGGTTGCTGCTGGGGAGAAGCTGGAAGAAACCACACACCTTTCTGGATGGATTATAATGTCTGGCAACATAGCAAGCACTGGTCTTCTGAAATTAACCCCTGGTCTGAGAGGTCCATCTTTGTTCGTAAGTTTACCTGTAAGTAAATATAAGGTCAGTCAAAGTGAGGTTTCAAAAAGGCCTACCTTTCAGTGGGCTGCATGTCTAAGAGGTAAAACCCCTCAGTCCAAACAGCTCAAAGTAGCTTGCAAGGTTGCAAGACCTTCCCAGGCTGTCCCCTGGGCTGGGTTAAGTCTCCAGATGAGAAGAGTGCTTGCCCACGTGAGTGGAAATGGCAAGGCTTAACAAGCCATCCAAATAAATGGCTGAAAACACTCCAGGAATTATATAGATTGTCAGGATGGATGTTATTATTTCTTCAATAATGACTGAAAAAAAGAAATAATAGCCTTGCTATGTGCTAGGATGTTCTAAGTGCTTTTTGTATGATCTAATACTGGTATTATTATGGTCATCCTTTTACAAATAAGAAAACTGAGGCACCGAGAGGTTAAATATCTTGCCCAAGGTTGCAGAACTAGTAACTGCAGAGGTGTAATTCAAATCCAGCTATCTCACTGGACCCAGGGTCTAAAGTGAATCCCCAGTAATATTTGAAGGAAAAATCATTTTCCAAAATTCCACATCAAAGTTCTGCACCAGAGTGGGGGCTACTTTTCAAAGATGCTGTTGCTATTCACAATTCCACAAAGCACGGATATATGTGAAACAATCATTCTCCCGACTGCACAGGTCTACTATTTATATGAAGCTATTTAACTTAATTACAAATAATTTAGGCTACAGATGGGAGCAAAGCAACATTAAGGACCTTGATTTTGAAACCGTTCTAAAATAGCTTTTAAAATCTAAGAGGCAAATTGTCTTTCCAAATGAAAATGAATGTGTGACGCAGTGAAGTCTTAAAGTTATTAGCATCTTTTGCTGAGCCCCCATCTATTTCCTTTGTCATTTACGCGACGTACAGTCTTTAATTTCAGCTCCATGATCAAAGACATGAAACTTGAGAAGCTCACTATTAAAATCAATGGCTGTACTTGGAGAGAGGAACAGTGGCGACGTGATGGCTGCTTCTCACCTACAAGGGGAGACCAGACTCCCTTAAAGGTTTTCAGGCGGAGATCCCAGCCCAAGCTCTAAATGAGGGATGTGAAGTCACACACACACACACACACACACACACACACACGGTTCAAGGAGGCTCAGCTTCGCCCATCCCATTCCACCGTACCTGTGAGAGCTCCATTGCTGAATGCAGTGCCAGGAAACATGTTTTTAGGAATTCAGAGTATCACGTTTCATAATTTGATTTAAATCAATTACCCCATCCCTCCCTGGAACAGGCACAAGCTCCAAAAATACAAAATGTAAATGGAACCAGCTGCAGCAAAAGCTTTTTGCCAGGATGGATTTCAGTCAACATAATCAGCCTCCTCTTCGAAGTACATTACTGTTGAGACCCAGAGATTGCGTGAACTGCTTCCAGTGTCCTGGGAGGGACCAGGAAGGTAACCAATTATGGGAGGGGAGAAATAGAAGGAGCTAATCTTCTCTGTCCTGGCTTGCCTTTGCCCCAAACTCTTAGGAAGAATTAATTCACTCCTCTGGGGGATACTGGGAAACTGAGGTCGTTACTGGCAGCCTTCAAACACTATCCTTAATTTATGGATATTTACTAAACCACATAATCACCCTGAGTTATACCATTACAGGGCTCAGCAGAGCCAAGGTCTGCAGTCCTGGGTGTGAAGATCAATTGTGAGAGGTTTTGTGAGTGTGTGTGAGTGTTTATTAAAGAAGGCATGAATGTACCCCACAATTATTTAGGCTCCCAACATGCTGCCCAACAAATGGATCCCATGCGCAGGGTTTGGCATCTTTCCATTGAAATCCTTCTCCTTAATCGATTTAAAATGATAATTCAATTAAAATAATTATTCTAATCAAACTTCATATCTTTTTGGCAGGTTCTATGGGGACCTCTGTCCTCAATGTTATTTTAGTATTTTCTTTATTTGTTTTCTCACTGGGCTGACTTTGGCTTTCTGAATCTTTGGAAAATTTTACGTCATTGGGTAATCATTGCACCTTTCTGGAGCTTTCCATTCAAGACGCAGGGAATGAGGGAAACAAAATAACCTAGAGAGATACAGTACTTTGAATTGTGACCAAGTGGCAGCCAAGAAATGACTGAGAATGATGGACGGATGTCTCACTCACCCATTCACCTAAAATGTAGACCTCAGAGTGGCCAACCAGCCTGTTAAAGCTGTAGGGGGAGGATGAACGGTAGTCCCATCCCTCTTGCGCTTATCTTTTTTTGAGTTCCCCATTTTTCTTTCAGAGGCTGTTACACTGTTGAACTGTATCACAGTTGTATCAGATCTTGGGAATTCTCCTATACCTCTTTTTTTGTTTGTTTTTTTGCGATATGCGGGCCTCTCACTGTTGTGGCCTCTCCCGTTGCGGAGCACAGGCTACGGACGTGCAGGCTGAGCGGCCATGGCTCACGGGCCCAGCCGCTCCGTGGCATGTGGGATCTTCCCGGACCGGGGCACGAACCCGTGTCCCCTGCATCAGCAGGTGGACTCTCAACCACTGCGCCACCAGGGAAGCCCTCCTATACCTCTTTTAATTTTTGAAATATTATTATAACACATCTCATTTCTTCTACACAGCTATGCTGGAAGGTAGGTAGGGCAGATCCTGTCAATTCCATTTTAAAGATTAGGAAAAAGCAACACAGAGATGGTAAGTAGCTCTACCAATACCACACAGCTAATATTGTAAGGTCTGACTGTCACTTTCCAATTAGAGAACCATATAGCAATGTAAGTGAAAAACTATTTCTATGTTTTAATTTTTTAGCATTAATAAAATGTGCAAGGACACTGGCCAGTATGATTTGTATAATGACCAACTTTTGCTTTTAAAAAAAACCCCCAAGATTCTAGGTGCACTTTTGCCTGAAGGATGCTATCCTCTTGATCTGAGTCATTGATGCCTGGGAAGCCAGCTGTGGCCTCTTCCACTTTGCAGCCACGCTAATGAGTGTGCAAAAAAGATCTGCAATAGAAGAGTCAGGCCCCTTGATGCTATTCTAAGTTGAACATCGGACCAGGAGTCCAAGACTTGATTCAACAGCTCTGCCACTGATAAGGTATGTGACTTTGGAAAATCTTTTTTATCTCACTGGGCTTCAGAGCACCCACTAGACCTTCAGATTCTAGTATCTACTTTTAGCCAAAACAGCCTTGATTTTTGAGATTCCAATATTAATTCCATTTGAAAATTGTATCTAAGAGAAAAACTGGACATCATCAAGGCAAAAGGACAGTCTTATTTTTTTAAATTAATTTAGTTATACAGCAGGTTCTTATTAGTTATCTATTTTATACATATTAGTGTATATATGTCAATCCCAATCTCCCAATTCATCACACCACCACCATCCCACCCCTGCTTTCCCCCCTTGGTGTCCATACATTTGTTCTCTACATCTGTGTCTCTATTTCTGCCTTGCAAACCGGTTCATCTGTACCATTTTTCCAGATTCCACATATATGCATTAATATACGATACCTGTTTTTCTCTTTCTGACTTACTTCACTCTGTATGACAGACTCTAAGCCCATCCACGTCTCTACAAATGACCCAATTTCATTCCTTTTTTATGGCTGAGTAATATTCCACGGTATATTTGTACCCCAGCTTCTTTATCCATTCGTCTGCGGATGGGCATTTAGGTTGCTTCCATGTCCTGGCTATTGTAAATAGTGCTGCAATGAACATTGGGGTGCATGTGTCTTTTTGAGTTATGGTTTTGGGATTGCTGGGTCATATGGTAATTCTATTTTTAGTTTTTTAAGGAACCTCCATACTGTTCTCCACAGTGCCTGTATCAATTTCCATTCCCACCAACAGTGCAAGAGGGTTCCCTTTTCTCCACACCCTCTCCAGCATTTGTTGTCTGTAGATTTTCTGATGATGCCCATTCTAACTGGTGTGAGGTGATACCTCATTGTAGTTTTGACTTGCATTTCTCTAATAATTAGTGATGTTGAGCAGCTTTTCATGTGAACAGGCCAGTCTTGATTAGTAACCTCCTGGCAGAAGTTTAAACCTCTTGATCCAAGGGAACTCCTGCTTATCGCATATTATGAGTATAACTTTTTTAAAAAAATAACTTTGCCGCATCTTTGATGATGCTTTGATGGAATGTAAATTTAGCTATTTTACAGATGGCAAAATACAGACCTGGAGAGACATTTTGAGCATCTCATCATGCACCTAAAGGCAAGGAAGGGCCTGAAAATGAGGAAGAGGAAGGAGTCGTGGGCCACAGAGCCTGAATGGAGAAGCCACACAGAAACCTGCCCAAGGGCTCGGGCTTTGAGTCCCGGGCCTCTAGCTTGGTGCTTCTCTGTAGATCTTGCTCTGGGTAGAGCCCATCTCGGAATTTACGTTAAAAGACATATGGAAAAATCAAAGAAAAGGGGGCTGTGGGAAAGGGCATTAAAACATCATTCAGAAGGAAACTAGGTCAGACAGCAAGTTTCTCCAAACCTCATTCTTTTCCAGATTGTTTCTATGCAGGATTACCCAATTTAGGTGATTCAGCTTCCAGAGGGGATCCCTTTACACATAGACACTTTGTCCAGTGCAGCTGTATGTGGCTAACAAATTGAAAACAAATTCTATTTACATGTATATAAGAACAAATTTTTTTTTTTTTTTTTTTTTTTTGTGGTACGTGGGCCTCTCACTGTTGTGGCCTCTCCCGTTGCGGAGCACAGGCTCCGGACGCGCAGGCTCAGTGGCCATAGCTCACGGGCCCAGCCGCTCCGCTGGATCTTCCCGGACTGGGGCACAAACCCGTGTCCCCTGCATCGGCAGGCGGACTCTCAACCACTGCGCCACCAGGGAAGCCCATAAGAACAAATTTTACGCACATATATATGACCCAGCCCAAACTGCAAACTCAAAGAAACCCATATTTTATGGTATGCACTATTCTTTTCTTTTACTCCTTTTAAATGTAATTTTAAATGTCCTGAAATATGAAAAGTAATAAACAAAAATAAAGACCCCCTCCTAAGAAAGTAACTGAAGGGATGGAACTAAATCATCTCCTAAGACTGTTCTATGCAAAAAGCCTATTCAATAAGCAGTTTCTATTGTAGGAAATCATTTGACCAGCTGGTCCATTAAATTCCTGGCTGTGAGTATCACCTGGGGAATGTGTGGAACATGCAGATTCCTGGCCTGGCCTGCAGGTATTCTGACCCAGTAGTTCTGAGCAGAAGCCCAGGAATATGCATTTTTAATAAGAACCCAAGCTGATCCTGATGTCATGACCTACAAACCAATTTTCAGAACCACTGCCCTGGACAATTTCCCCTGAAGGCTCTAACTTATTAGTGATCAATAAGTTTACTTTTGACTACTGTCATTTACGAGGACTCCTTCGACTAGTCTCTAATAGAATTTAGAGGTTTAGAGGAATAAGCAAGGGACTGAGAGCCAGGAGGCCTGCATTATATTCTCAGCCCTGTAGCCGGAGTTGGATGGCCTCATTGCTCCTACAGTAAAATGAGTTAATAAATGTAGTTATTATTATATGGAGTGATCAGCATCACAGCAGCAAAATCTAGATTTCTCTTTTCTAAACAATGAAAATGAACAGCAGGCATTACGAGAACACTGGTGTGGTGCTTTCTGGGGCTGGCATTGGTTCACCTGCTAGGTACTGAGTGGAAATATCCAAATTCATTTAATGCCAGTGGTATTTCTCAAATGCCCGTTCTGAGCCAAACCAAAACACTTATATGAAAGATATAAGACATGGGCCATTACCTCTCCTGGAGAGTTAAAGTGTAACCTCACAGAACTCATTCTATACTAGAATTCACTAGCAATAGGAGTCATTCCATATCAGAGACATGCAAAGTGCATGCAGAAGGGCTGAGAGACAAAGAAACATGTTTAGCATGGGAAGGAGTAAGTCTGAGGCTCTTTGTGGAGATTTGTGGAGAAAAGTAAGTTTTGGGTAAGGTCTTAACAAGCCATAATCTTTGAGTTCATGGGAAGGAATAAAGTCTTGAATTTTGGCTGTTGCTTAACTGAGGCCGACTGCCTGAGACCATGGGACGTAAATGCCCCTCCTTATTGGGAGAGGCTATTTTCTCTCTCCTAGCGTGTGTTTCAAAACTAGGCTGATATCCCATGTAAACATACATACATACACACATCCATCCACCCGTCTAACACTCCTCCTATCAAGGACTGCACTTTTCACTGGGGATGCAAATAGGATGAAGCCTTGATGCTGCTCTCAAAGTTTACAAGAGAACCACAGAGTTCATCAATGAGAATTTCTCAGTCGCCACAGGGACATCCCAGTGAGCTCAGATTAAGTAATCCAGGAACATTCTTTCACTTCTCTTTTTCCAGATTAACTCATTCTGCCCAGGGGGAGAGTGACCGGAGAAGAGAGCATCGTATTACGATTCAGGTATAGATTCTGGAGCCCAACTGCCTGGCGTGAATCCTGACTCTAAGTAACTCAAATAAGTGCCAGCTGTGTGATCCTGGGAAATTTACGGAATTTCTCCAGGGCTCAGTTCCTCATCTGTAAAATGGGGACAATAAAGTAATATATGGAAAGCACGGAGAAGGGTGCCTACAAGTGCCGTGTGGACCCTAAGTAACTGTTCACTAACATGATACTAACATGATGTCTCCTCCTTCCCTAGTCATCATCAGCTGCTTGAGAGCAGGAAATCTGTAGCCGCCCAACTCCATCACAGATGGGCACCACCCATGAGAGCATCTACTACGTGCTAAACACTCAATACGTGCACTTTCGTGCAGGCTTTCCTGGGAGCTCCTCTCTTAAGCAAATCGACACTTCCTTATGGCCTGAGGTCCATAATCTTCCCGGAGACAGAAAATAGCTAGTGAACACCCATTCTACAATAACGCGCCTAGCACTTCATGACCTCCCTCAGGTTACCCAGCAGGCTCTTCCTTTCCAGGCTGATCCATTCTTCAACACTGCCATACAAATATGCCCCACCCACAGCCTTTTAATCATCTTCCTTGCTTGGCCCAGAGCCTGCCCCAATTCTCTGCTGTCCACGTTGCCGGGAGAGCTCCAAATAGGACAAGCACACACTATTTTCCAAAAATGTCTTCTCCAGTTTTCAGTTCTGACAAATGCCCTGGTGCATTAGACTGAAATACTTCTGAAAATAAGATTCCATACACTTTCTCACTATTTCCTTCACCTTAACCTGATGGATTAAGAGGCTCTGGATGGAAAGAAGGTGCTGTGCTCATAAGTGAGAAAAGGTATGTGAGCTGATAGATATTCTTACCCACTAGGACTTAGATCTAGAAAGCAGGCTTCATTTCACACATCAACTCCAATCATTTGATGTAAGGGTTCTGTTAAGGAGGATTCTGAGGTCATGTCTCAATAAGAAGTGAGCTGTGATCAAATAATAGTGTGTGCCATGGGCTCAGGAGTGGGGAACAGTTTTTGATACATGCTAGGCCTGCCCTAGATCCTTCTGGCAGTCTGCATACTAACCTGGTAAACTTAAGGCTTAGAACATGCTCCTATGTATGTACTCTGATTTGAAGAATACAGTAAGCCCTTCAGGTCAAATATTTTTTCAATTATTTTGATCTCTTGATAATCACTTTTACAATTAAAAATCTTCAACAAGTTCCCAATTCACTTTAAAATGTGTATCTTGGAAGGAATGACTTAAGCTATTACCAACTTATTACTATTCAATCTCAGAGTAACTAGCTAGTCACCTAGCAAGGGCCTAAGGGAATGGTATCTAGAACAGCTAAGTTTTGACATGGGGGATGAAAAGGAAAGGAATTTTGAATATTTTCTCAAAATATACACACTGACGGGGTTACACAGTGCAGCCTGGGCAGTCATTAGGGAACACGAAGGCACACAGTATTGGGAGAATAATGAATGGCGTGTCACAGAATGGATTGGACTTAGCAAGATATAGATGTCTGAAAAGCATACACCATCTGTTTCACGAATTGGCCTATCCCTGGTCCTAGGGGATAACTGTAACTTTGCAAAGTGCACAGAAGATACACAAGAGGTCAAAGGCACTGCTACTTATCAACTAGATGAGGAAAACCAATTAAGTTCTATTCAGCTACTAAAGGAAGGAATCCCAAGGAAGTTTAGGCATTCAGCTCAGTGTTCTGGCAAAGGGAACGGGATGAAGGGTAGGTAGTCTCTCTTCCCTTCTAGGGTTTGTAGATCTTCTATTACTGTATGTCATCTATCGTAAGGCTGTTCACATATGAACATCTCTAAAATAAAGATGCATTTGAAAATCAATGGCATTTCATAGTTTAATTTAGACAACTTGCTTCTCCTTTCCTAACAGAACAACATAAAATAATGGCATCTATTACACTTGATGGCAAATGCGATGAAACACAGTAAATTGGAAGGGGGAGTTTAATACATGGGAATATGCCAGAATCCTTTACCATCTCTTCTCTTAGGTTCGGCCACAATCAGCACAGCCCTCCAAGCCTCTGTCTTGAATCCATCAAGTGTCTGTAGAGTCCCCAAGACTCCCAGGCACAGTGATTATGCTCGTGCGGCTACATAAAAAGTCTTGTCTGAAAGGGAAAAGGCGACGTGGCCCTATTTATTTTAATATGTCTTCAGCTATTTTAAAGGGTTTTTTTTTTTTTACTTCCATGTTGGAGGTCTTTCTACCAGTTTGGAAAAGTGCTCCCCTCCCTGAATTCCCCAAACGCACCAGTTAAATGTTAAAGCTTAGGAGATTTCTATGTGGCCCTCTGTTTCCATTAGCTCAAGGAACAGCAACTAAGAAAGGAAGGAATGCTTTCAGAGTGTCATTTACACCCCCAGAGGCTCTGTACCACCCACGGTCTTCCCCCTCTGCCTCTCAAATGGATCAGAGCAAAATTAAATATCAAAACTCACTCAGACACTACCAGTTTCTCCAGACTTTCAGACTAGCCTTTGCCACCTGGTAAGGCATATAGCTTAGTTGAGCTCTGGGTACATAAAATAAAGTTGCTATTGGTGTCTTGTCAATCAACATCCAATCCCATGGAAAGGCAGAACGTGCAGCCATGTGCCTGCCACATGTAGAATGTTACTCAGCCACCTTAGAGGGAGGGGACAACTCCTCCAGGGAAATTCTCACAGTCCAGACATCTGACTCAGGGATCCAAGTGGAGGAAAAGATAAGAGAAGAATCAGGAATGAATTCATGGCAGGTACTGATGTAACTCTGATCTCTCCAGGCTTGACCATCCAACTATGCGTGGGGGAGAAAAAGAAGGAAAGAGGACAGACAATAAAGAATGGAGGGGCTTCCCTGGTGGCGCAGTGGTTGAGAGTCCACCTGCCGATGCAGGGGACACGGGTTCGTGCCCCGGTCCGGGAAGATCCCACATGCTGCGGAGCAGCTGGGCCCGTGAGCCATGGCCGCTGAGCCTGTGCATCCGGAGCCTGTGCTCCGCAACGGGAGTGGCCACAACAGTGAGAGGCCCGTGTACCACACACAAAAAAAAGAATGGAAAGGAGAGAGGAGGGCAAGGATGTTCTCTTCTGGAAGCACAACCAGGGGTTCAAGGGGAGCACATTCTCTAGAAGCAGCACCTCTCAATAAAAAGTTCTTCAGGTACTACGCTGAGTAATGTGAAAAAGTACAGGTGAAAAGACGTCAGAGACAACCACGTGAAAGCAAGGAGAAGCTAAGAGAAACTATGTGGGAAAACCTGGAGGTAGAGAGTAAACTTTTCTCATTCCCATGAATAATGCCATGTGGCAGCCATGACTCTGCTTAGGGAAACTGGCTTAGTCAGGAGCCAAGGGGATGCTGCTAGAAAAGAACCAAAGCTGATAATCATTCAGGTAGACTTCAAGTGATTCATGCTGGGCCAAGGAGAAAAATCAAGAATCTATTAGCTGCGTTAACTGGCTAACAGAAAAAGTACATTCATTAACACGTGCTTGCCCTCCAGTGAATGTAATAATGTCTCTGTCACTGTCTCTCAACCTCTCTCTCTATCTCAATTGCTTGGCCTGAATCAATATCTGCTGGTAAAGTCCTAAAGGAGGACGATACCTTCCCCAAATCCTACCTCCCGGTGTTATTTCCCTTCAAGTTACATTTGGTCATGTCTACAGAGTATTAAGACACTAGTTGATTTATCAAAGGAAGTCACAGGAATGAAACAATCTTCAAACTGAGACTTTAGCAGAACTGACAGATGTAGTAGTTCCCTGTAGAACAGCTACGACATGCAGAGGAACTTGAATATCATTGTCCTAAATTACCAGGAATAAATTGCCCAAATTAAGCCATATGAGCATGTCTCCTTCTCTGGAGATTGTGTGAGAAGTAAACACACCTTCACTTATCTGATCTACTCCTCTGTGGTTTTAAGTGGGGAAGAACATACTCATCGGAAAGAATATTTTTCTTCTCTAACTGAAAAAGCTTAAGAAGAATTCCCTACATGTGTATAGAACTTATACCATTTCAAGTACTTTCAATCGTTATCACATTTGATGCTCACAGGCATTAAAGCCCACAAGTGAGAGGTGTATCTACAGTTATCTTAACACCACCAAGCAAACTAGCGATATCTCTGTAAACCGTACATTAACAGTTGCTAATAGCCTCAAAAGATCTTTCTCTCCATCCACTGTCCTACTCTTTCTTCTTCCCTAAAGCTTATTTCCCTTCCTGGTCAGTTCTGCCTTTTTTATAGCCTGTATTACACTGTTGTTTTATATATATAGATGCTTACAATTCAATTGCTTCTGAGGATCTTTATTCATAAGTTGATGTCTCTCCCATTTTCTCTTCTTTTTTTTCTCTTTTCTACTCCCATAATCCCGATCAAATGATGCCCACACTTTTCACAACAGATTTTGTTTTGTTTCCCCTTTGCAACCCCCTTTTCTTGGCCATATCCTTTGGTACTTATACTTATTCTCCTCGTGATTTGCAATAGAGAGTATTTACTTGCCCTTCCTCACCCTGATTCTATTTCTGCTGCCACAAAAATAAATTGATGTTAGCCTCAAACCATCAACTTCAAAAATGGAAATTACTTATTTGTATAGAGAATCTTTCCAAAAGTTTTCTTCTTACAAACTCAGCCTTTACTCTTCAACCTGCCACAGAATTTTAAACCTGAAAGACACCTATAAAATCGAATCCAACTGTCTCATTTAGAGATGAGTAAACGGGGATGCAGACCCAGGTCTTATGAGTTATGGTCTTTGCAACACATATTGATATCTGGCCCAGTCACATCGCCCATCTGAGTTTTATTTTCATAAATTATTTGATATTGTCACCGCATAGCCCAAATGTATTTTGAACTTGATCAGACTCCATCACTGAATTCCTTACTCTTCAGAACTCCTCCTCTTACCCCAAAAACTGCTGCTCCTCCCTGGTGAATATACTGCCGTGCACCAGAGGTCATCCTTGACTTGGGTGTCATCCTGATTTCTCCCCTCTTTCCCCCTCATCCCCAGCTCATCTCTTGACCTGCCCCCTTCTCTCAGGCTTCTCTCTCACTAGCCTAATTCAAGCCACCAATAGCTCTTACTTGAATTACCACAACAGCATCCTAAGTGGTCTCCCTGCTCCCACTCTCGTCCACGTCCAACTGCAATCACATCTCCTTGCACCAGCCAGAGAGAGTTCTCCAAAAGAAAATTCGGTCATGTCACTACTCTGACCAAAACCATCAATGAGTCCCCCCACTGCCATTAAGAGCAGGTCCAGACTCTGAGCAGGGTTACAAGCTATCTATGTTTTGACGCTTCCGTATGTCCAAGCTCATCTATGGCTGCTCCCACATCACATTTCAAACCAAACTTCCTTCAGTCGCTTGGACTAGTCATGCTCTTTCCCACCTTCCAGACTCTGCACAAGATATTCGCTCTGGCTGCAGGATTTTTCCTCTTCCATTTTATTTGGATAGCTGGCAAACGCCTCTTCACCATTCAGTTAGGAACTGTAGAAAGCTTTCCCCCAGATCCCTGCATAGCTCAGGCTCACTTCTGCAGTTGCTGGCTCAGATGTCCCCTCTTCAAGGAGCCCTCCCCTCACCGGCACCTCACCCATCATCGTGCTCCATCCTCCTGCTCTGATTGTTTCTCCTCATAGCACACATCACAGCCTCTTGGATTATAACCCATTTGATTATTTTTGTCTCTGCCTGTCTCTGCCCCTCCCCACCACCCCCCACCACCACCACATTAGATGTCCTTAAGCGCCATGAGAACTGGGACTCTGCCTGTCTCGGTCACTGCTGAATCCTCAGTGCCTAGAGGAAGCACTTAATAAATATTTGAGAAATGAATATTCTCCACGCTTAGCACAATACTCTGCTTATAGCAGTAGCTTAATAAATACTTGAGGGAGGGATGGAGAAAAGAAGGGAGGAAAGAAGGAAAAGAGGTTAAAAGCTTGAGAACTCATACTGGCTTTCATCTTTCCTTTCCATAAGGGCTGCTACATCTTCTCCTTCTATTGTGTTTGTTATTTCATCATCATTCTCCTATTAGCCATTGAAAACAGTTGCCAAAAAATAGATCAGACAATCATCAAACTTAACACAGAATCCAGCAGAGCAGTGAGACCCTCAGTCATGAGTGCACTTAAAGACCCCTCCAACTCATTTCCTAAGCTCAGATGCACTGAGTCACCAACTTCTGCAACTTTGATTGAAACGCCAGAGTTAGTCCACAGCCTTGCCCCTTCCCCTGCACTTTTCCTGAGAACAATTACCTAAAGAACTCCTGTTTTATTCTATTCTTCTCATATGCCATCTCCTAGCTTCCCAGCCCTAACCCTGTCTGTGAGCTATGTGTAGGTGGCATTGTTATTATTTCCTGACCTCCTGTCTCTCATCACCTGCATGGTGTCGACAGAGATGCATCTCATTTGTTCTCTGATTTGTACTATTTTTTCCCTACTTAGTTCTCTTTTATTTTATAGAGAACATTTGCTTCCTATTTTGGGTTTCCTCTGACCCATTCCTTTCTTGAATGATCAATTTGAGAATCCTTCCCACTAGACTGAAGTTTAAAGGCCTCACCTTTCTTTCCTTTTTGAAACAGGGAACTATATTTGCCCACATCCCATCTGTGAACCCCTCTCATCACCCCCCCACCCCGCGACCCAGTCGGTGCATGAACACTGGCAGTGACCTGCCCTCTTGGGTGCAAGAACACAGAAGGGCGTCTGCTCCAGCCAGAAAATTAGAATTCACCCAGAGCAGGGAGGTCCCTGGATCTGCTCATGCACATGAGCCTAGTTCCTGCCTACTGAGATTTGTTCCTCCTTTACAGCCCCAGCGTCGTTCCTTTTGGCAGAAGAGATGAATGTAAAAGAGGGCTGACAGAGTTTGCACTGTACTGATCTTTCATCAGCAGTACCCTGGTGCTGCCAAGCACCAGCCAAAGGGTTTCTCTCCTTCTTATTCCATGCTTAGCTTTAAATCCTTTTCCCTATGCTAAGCATTTCTGAAAGCCTTCATACTTTGAGCTTTAGCTCTCTTTCTTTTTGAAATTTTCTTTTCATATTTTTCTTTTTTCTTTTACTTTTTTTTACACTAGACATTCTCTCTTATGCATCCCTGGTTCAAGGTTTATTCTTTAAAATTTTATACCTCTTTAAAAACGTGAGCTCATCTGCAAAGGACCTGTGGGAGACTAGTATCAGGGTGACTCACAATAGAATCAGGACTGAACAATGAACTGGTTTTTTCCCATTCACTTTTAAGGTAATCATTGCAACCTTGATCCATAGAACACTGTAGAAAATTAGAAAATCAAAAAGAAAATGATTGAATTTATTCAAAACCTGGCAAGCTAGAAATAATCATCATTAACATTTGGAGTATGTATTTGCAGGGTTTTTTTTCCTGATGCATTAGCAAAAAAAAAAAAAAAATGGAATTAACTGTTCATCCCATTTTACTGCTTTCTAAATTCACTTAACGTTCTAATGTACACATTTTTCTGTGTCATGGAATATTGTTCTACAACATCATTTTTAAAGACTATGTAGTATTTCATGATATAGATAAGCTATTGTCAATTCAACAAATGCTTACTGTGAGTCACAGGATGCTTCCAACATTGGGGATTATAAACAATTGTGTACTGAACATCATTGTAGAGGAAGCTTTGTGCTTATCAATGCTTGTTTTTGGGGGATTCATGCCTAGAAATGGAACTGCTACATCAAGAAACATGAATCAAATTTGGGGGTATATAGATCAAGATCACCTTCTGTATGGGCTTTACATTCTCCGTGAACGTGTAACAATTTATGTTCTCTGGAGATGGGCATGTGTATGTCCCACATCCAGGACAACAGTTGGTATTACAATTTTTAAAAAAACCTTTTCCAATTTTATAGACGATAAATGGTGTTATTTGTTGCTTTCAATTGCATGTATTTAGTCACTAGTAGGTAATCATATTTTCCATATGCTTATTATTTTTCTGTTTTTGTGAATTATTTGTTCATATCCTTTATACATTTTCTTACTAGAGTGCTTGTCATTTTCTTAAAATCTATAGGAGTTCTTTATAGGATATTAGTAGACCTATCCTTATAAATATTTTATCCCTAGTTTTACTTACTTTTAAATTTTCATTATTTTTAGGGAGAACTAGTCTTTATTTAGGAAATTAATTACTCTTTTCTTATATATTATCTACCTTTGGTATTATGCCTTAAATGTCTTTCCCACCAAAAGATGATTTTTTTCTAAAGCACCCATATTTACTCCTAGTACTTTTATGGATTCTTTTATCTACTTAAATATTGAATTCATATGGAACTTAATTTGGTACATGGTGTGAGGCAGGAATTCTTAATTTTTGTCCCAAATGGTTAGCCATGTGTTTCAAAATCTTTTCTTAAATAATCTTTCCTTCCCCAGTGATTTTAAGTACCATACTTATCACATAAAAATCATTGTATATACTTAGGTCTATTTTTGGATATTCTATCCTGTTAATTTGAAAAGAACTGGCTTTTAAGTTTTCTTATTTAGAAATGAACTTTCATTTATTAACATATTGTTTCTCAATAAAAGCGTGTTGTTTTTTGCAAATAAGTCTTTAACATTCCTCATTAAGTTTGTATAAACACATTTTCTTTTTCTGGTTGCTAGTATTAAAGGGATGGTCTTTTTCATCCTGTTTTAGGGGTTATCACTTGTATACAGGAAAGGAATGGCTGCTATGATGCGCTGCTTAGACCCTCCATCTTGGCTTGTACACTCATTTCTCTAGCTTCTGGGTGTTGATGGATGACAGTTTAAACTGAGTCCCTCTCTTCACCCGCCCTTAGCAGGAGAGAGCTGCCTTGCCTCGAGCCATACTCCTCCCCTAGACAGCCCATGTCCTGTGACTGGTAGGTTAGGGATATGAAGGTCCAGACTCCTCGCTTCAAAGCAGGGAGATTCTCAAGAACCATCCCAGCTCCAGGGCTCCCCATGGAAGTGGATATGGTTCTTGTGGCAACTTCATCACAGTCTAACACCTCCCTTCACTCCCCCTAAGGTACTGACCCTGAAAGCATTCACCAATTAGCTTCCTGCATGGGAGCATCCAATTCAGAGTCTTTTTCTCAGGGAACCATGCTTTTTCTTTCTTTTTTTTTTTTTTTTTGCGGTATGCGGGCCTCTCACTGTTGTGGCCTCTCCCGTTGCGGAGCACAGGCTCCGGACGCGCAGGCTCAGCGGCCATGGCTCACGGGCCCAGCCGCTCTGCGGCATGTGGGATCTTCCCGGACCGGGGCACGAACCCGCGTCCCCTGCATCGGCAGGCGGACTCTCAACCACTGCGCCACCAGGGAAGCCCAATCAGGGAACCATTCTTAAGAAAGACAGTTGTTGTTAGAAGTAATCTAAGAAAGAAGGCTGAATTAACAGGCAGTTTTGGAACTGGATCACCTGCTAACTAGTTGGCAATAAGGACCCCATCCCTAGAGGTTGGTAGAGAACTACAGTCTTGCTGTAGCAGTGCAACTGTTAAAACTTTTCACCAGTGACAACCTGGGATAGGATACTCATGGAAGAAAATGCACGGGCAGGTGCAGTAGGTTAAGCTTTGAGAGGTTTGGAGGAAGTAGTAATTATAAGGACAATGGCTTGCTGAGTGGCACTGATGCACTGGAGAAAGACAAGAAAAGGCTGAGGGTGATTAATCACTAATTGAATGCTAAGTGTGAAAATCAGAGGACCTCCTTGGCAGCATGTAAAGATGCTCTGATTTCTCATCTCCTGTGGGAGAAGGAGGTTAAGGATCAAGCCGAAGACTTAATTATAAGAGTAACAAAGCTGCAGAGAAAGTTGAATTTTCAGCCCAGGTAAGTGCACTTTGCCAAGGTCAGGGCCCTGAATGGGGAAGGTGTGGGACCGTGAGATTTAAGATGGCTCATTTTGGTCAATACATTTGAAAACCTTTACACTCCAGATCCCCCTGACCTCTCTGGGCCTACGCAAGAGGCTCACTGCTTTCTATGAGTATAGAGCACCCCCTTGCTTAAAGATGATGCAGAGGTCTCTGCCCTGCAATGGAACCTATATCCTTGAACAAATACCCCACTATTAAAGTGGGAGCTTATGCGGGCCAAGTAATAAATGGAGTCCTGGGCCCAATCTTGCTTGCAGGCCCAGTAGGTCCACAAATCCACCCCTGGGATTTGAAAATGTCCTCGGATGCCAAATGTATAAATGAAATGGACATACGTGGTAGATGACAGGATCTTTACATGGGATCCTTGACCTTTGGGGTAAGAGCTATTGTAGCGGGGCAGGTCAAGTGGAAGCCTCTGAAACGTCCCCTTCCCAGCTGAAAATTATAAATAAAACACTCTATCATGTCCCTGGGAGAATAGCAGAGTTTAGTAGCCCTCTAAAGACTTCATCATGATCTAGGATGCAGGGGTGGTGGTCCCCATCATACCCACTTAATTCTCCAGTCTGGTTATTACAAAAACCAGACTGATCCTAAGGGATGATAGTGATGACATCAAACTCAGTCTAGCAGTAGCTTCGATTACAGCTGCTGTGCCAGATGTGGTACATTTTCTAAGGCAGATCAACATGGCCTTAAATACATGGTATATAGCCACTGATCTGGTGAATCCCTATTTCCATCCCTGTTAGAAAGAAGGATCAGAAATAGTTCTCTTTCATTTTGGAATAGGCAAGAGAATACAATAACCATCGTTCTCTGGGACTGTTAACTTCCCCAACCTCTGTCATACTGTAACTTTAAGAGATTGAAATCTACTTGACCTATTGCAGAATATCACACTGATCCATTCTATTGGGCAGGATGAATAAGAAGTAACAAGTATGTTGGAGGCCTCAGTAAAACACATCTCCAGAGGGTGGGAGATAAACTCTATGAAGATTCAGGGACTTGCTAGATAAGTGAATTTTTTTTAAAGACCCAGGGATGTTGATTCATCCCTTCCAAAAATAAAGGACAAAATTCTGCATCTCATACCTCCTGTCAATAAGGAGGAAGTACAATGCCTGATAGTCTAGGTTCTGCAGGAAACATTTTTCTGTACTTGAAAATATTGCTCTGATCCCCCTACTGGGTGACATGATAGGTTACCACTTTGGGGTAGATCCCAGAGCAGAAAAGGGCTCTGCAAAGCAGGACCAAGCTCTGATGAAAGCAGGCCTGCCCCTTGGTCAACATTACTGGCAGCCTCTATTAATGAGAGGTGTTGATATGGGGAAAAGATGTCCTGTGGAGTTCATGGTAAGCCCCAGTGGAAGAATCACAGCATAGCCCCCTGGGGTTCTGGAGCAAAGTCATGACACCTGTAGACAAAATGATGTCTTTTGAAAAATGATTACTGTATGCTACTGGCTCCTAGTAGAGACATAATGCCTGATTACGGGACATCAAATGACCATGTGACCAGAACTGCTCACCATGAACTAGGGTCTGTCAAACCTAACAAGTGATAAGGTCAGGCAGGCTCAGCAACAATTCCTCATAAGATGAGTCCTGTCCAACAAGCCGGGCCAGAGGGCACAAGCAACCAGCACAAGCAGGTGGCCTCAATCCACAATTCACTCACTGCAGTTACACCAATGCCTCACCCTCAGCTCAAGTCTATGGCCACAGGGTCAGGTCCTTTAAGACTCTCCCATGGGACCAAATGACAAGAGAAAGAAGTTTGAGCTTGGGTCACAGATGTGTCTGTTCAATATGTAGTTGTGGGGTGAAAATGGGCAGCCACTATACAACAGCCCCACTCAGAGGTGGCCTAGAAAGGCAGTAATACAGAAAATCCTCCCAAAGGGCAGAGCTTCAGAAGATGCAGTGGGCAGTGCACTATGGAATGAGAAGTGACTCAAGATAAGGATACATGTGGGCTTAAGGCCAATGGGGAATGGCTCCTCTGGTGTGTCAGGAGCCTGAAGGAGAGAGACTGGAAGATCATGGACAAGAAGAGTTCAGGAAGAAGCATGAGGATGAATCTCCAGAAGGTGGCACAGAATGTGAAGACCTTTACCTTCATGTTAACTAATCCACCGGAGAGTGTCCACCATAGAAGGCCTAAACAGGCAGGCAGGCAGGACGACTTGTTCAACTGATGTTAGCCAGCCTCTGCATCAACCCACCAGTGCCGGCAGAATGTCTGTAGGGACTGAGTGGCCAAAGAAACAGGGAAGAGGTCTGTGCATGGGCCTAAGAGCATGGGCTCCCAGGCACTAAGGCTGATGTAGCTACTGCTGCCCCCAAATGTCTCACCTACCACAAAGAGAGACCAATGCCGAGTTTCTGAAAAGGTGCCACCCTCAAAAAGACAACCAATGATGACATTGCACCCTATCCTATATCCTAGAAGTGATTCGGTGATTCATCCTGATTGGATTTAAAACACTTTCTATCCATGGGTTTGCCTTTCCTGTCTGTAGGCCTCAGTCAGCATCACTATTCTAGAGGTGAACATTTGAGCTGCTGACCCAGACCCCACAAATATCATATTGGACTGAGGTACCCACTTTACAGCAAAGGAAGCACAACAATGGGTGCATGGTCACTGGATCCACTAGTCTTATCGCATATCGCATCACCCGGAAGTTGTCAGCCGGATAAAGCAATGGGATGGCCTTTTGAAGGTGCAACTGAGGTGCCAGCTCAGAGATGATACTATGTGAGAATGGGGCACCCTCTCCAGAATGTAATATACACTCCAAGTCAATGCACACTACATGGTGCTGAATCTCCACAGGCAGACTGTATAGTTTCAGAAAAAAATGGCTGGAAACAGGAGTGGCACCACTTACCATCACTCACAGTGACTCACTTGTGGGAATTCGTGATTCCTGCTCCTGAACTCTGTAGATTTAGAGATACTGGGTCCCAGAGAAGGAAGGCTTCCATCAGGTGACACAGCAAGAACCATGTTAAACTCTAAGCTCTGATTCCATCTGGTCACTTCAGGATCCTTGTGCTAAGAGACCAGCAGACAATGAGTCACTAGGGTAACTGACCTAGTCATCAGGAGGAAGGAGGGGTGCTGACTGGGAAGGGAAGAATGTTTTTGGAAACCAACTGATCCACTGAGGCATCTCTTGGTAGAACCTTGTCCAATTTTGACAGTATGTGGACAAGTGCACAGCCATGGCCTGAGAAGGGCATGACAACTGGGGGCTCTGGTTACTCAAGCATGTGGGTCTCAGTCATCCTACCAGGTAAACACCTAGACCAGCAGAAGTGCTAGGCAATCATGAGGTGATACTAAGATGCACAGTGGAGGAGATGGTGAATACTGGTTGCCATCTCGAGACCAGTGACAGAAGCGAGGGCAGAAATTCATCCCACTTACCTTCCTCTTCTGAGCTCTCTTTTCTCGTTCATTAAAATCTTCTTTTATATTTACTGATTTCTCTTTTATGCTTTTTAAGGCTACACTCTGTTTTTACTTCTTGTAGTCTTTCTTATTTATTAATTAAAATATTTAAAATTATACATTTTCCTTGATTATAGTTTTAGCTACACTCCATCAGTTTTTGTGTGTGATGTTCTCATTTCATGTCTAAATAGTCTAGAATGATATTTTTATTTTTCTTTGAACTAAGACCTAAGAGTGCTTCCTTTCATTTTTTAACTTAACTAAAAATTTATCTTTAACCAATTTTTATACGGTCTCTTTCTCAAATGTTTATATAAATTCAGTTATCTGGTACCCTTGACTTCCACAACTAAAACATTTGACTTAACAGCACACTGCTATGCACAAATGATTTCTTAGGTCACCATCTATGGTATTAGATACCATCCAACTTGCTACAGCCCAACTTCCCATTCATATTGCCAAGTTGAAACCTCAAACCAAGCTGCTTTACTGGAACTCTTACCGCAAGCAAAATGCCTCCTAAACAAAGTCCCAGTGTTTTCTATACTTGCCCTTTCATTCATGAATAAAATGAATAGAGCCTCTGACCCCGACCTGCTCGATTAAAGCCTGCCACGTTCTTCCAGTTCTTTTCTCCTGGTAGAACATCCACACCAGATTCAGTGCCTGTGTGGGTCTGAACTTCACATTGAACTCTGTGCCTACAGAAATGTGCTATCCTATAAAAAGCATCCTTTCACTGAATTCATAATTGGGGTTCCCACACTGTATTACCTCTCTCTGAGTAGCTGCTTTTTGCCTCAAGAGGGAGAGACCCAAGACTCAATTCCAGTATGTGCCCCAAAGGTTTATTCTTGTTGTTTCTTTCCCTCCTAGCAGCTGCACAAGTTCTCTTTTCTTCTCCTGAAAACTCAGAAAAATAAGCAATGCCTCCATATTTTGCTTTCTGCCTATCTTATACATGAGGAAACAGAGGCATTAACAGAAGTGACTTTTCCTAAACCAATTAGTGGCAGGGTAGCAGCTGAGCTCGAATTTGTTCTCTCCTAACTTCTCCTACTACAGTTACCCTAGAATTATGTTGAAGTAGATAGAATTGTGTTCATTCTCAACGAGCAACCTCAAATGGAAAGCAGCCGATATCTAGCCTTCAGTGTCTACATAGTAAGATGGCACAGGCAGAAACTCACAACCATCTCAAATTCGATATGTATACTCTGTAGTCACGTGTCCTCATGTCACTGGCATACTCCCTTGTCAATCTCAGGTGACTGTTCTTAGTTTTACGCTATTTTACCTTCAACCAGCAGTATACCCCAGTCCTGTAACCTGAAGCTTCTTCTGATCCTCAGTAGATTTTCCAGTGTAAATATTAAATGTGTAAACTCCTATAAATCTTAGAGATGAAAAACAGCTACCAGAGCTTCTAGGAACAGCAGTCTTACTCTATTCTCTATGTTCAACTACGTGGGCCCTTATTCCTGCCAATATTAACTAGGTAAGTTCCATGGTACTGTGCAATTGGCAGCAATTTCATGTACAAAAGGGAAAAATTTTCTGAAGTTAAAGGTACAAGGAGGAGGGGGGAAATCAAGCTTTGGTGTTGATTTCTCTTGTGTTTCAGCAACATGTTTTGACTGTGCCTATACACAATCTAAATGCTTTGGCAAGGCTACCCTGCCGGTGGAATGTGCCATACCTTTGTGTGTGCAGTAGGGATGTGTAAAAGTGCACACTTCCTGTCACGGCAGACCATTTGAACTCATTCTATGACATCCTAACTTCTGGCCTCAGGGATGCATGAGTAACCTCTGATAACATAGCCATAATTTTTGTTTACACCTGCCAATAAACACCCACTCTCTGCCAGTTCTTAGGAGGATACAAGCAACAAGCAAGGGGGTTCCCAGATTAGGAAGCACCTTGGGAGAATCCATTCTAGAGCAGTTCACCCGGGACCTTGATCCTAAAGTCACCCACTGAGGTTCCGTAAGGAAGAAACAACACAGAAAGCTTTTATTCAAAAATGTTCAGAAACAAGATGCTGGACCTCCAGAACTTATAACAATAGAGCAAATCAAGATTCAGACACATAAAAAGTACGTGTTAGAGGAATCAAAATGAAGATAGTCTTTCTGTTGGTACCCACAAACGTGTACACACACATACACATACAAAAGGGCTCCAGTCTTTCTCCAACACAACCCATCCTGTACACCACTGTTTATCATGATACTTCTCAATGTCATATTCTTCACACTACTCTATAAATTGTAGAAAATCCTGTTGCCTAGAGAATAGAAGTGCATATTCATGGCAATAAAGCTGCAACGTTCTCCTCCCAAGCCCTCCTGTTTGGCCATGGGACTCTCACCTGTGAACCCTACCTTAGTCTGACATTCCTAAAACACAGTGCTCCAGACAACTGCTACCATTAGATCATCATTGGCAAGGGAGTAGAAATGTGCTTGCCACACCTGGTTTAAGTTTAACTGCTCACACTTCGCTTGTATTCACCCCTAAGGCTTTGTTCCCTACTTACCATTAATATATTGACTTGTTCATTCATTGATTCAGCACGTTAAACTCCTATGATTGACTGTGCACAGTGGGGACAGGGAAACAAAATTGAGCCTGGGTTGGAGGCCATCTCAGGTGAAGGTGGAAAGGGAGAAACTGGTATAATTTGAGAGTGAGGATGCAGGCAGGTGATCAGCTTTGGAAAGGAGAAGAGGATGAGTATGGGTTTGGGCACTTTTGTTGGAAATTTCTTTATGATAATCAAGTAGGAGATCCATTAGGCATTTGGGTAGAAAAGAAGGTTATGGGCTCAATCTAAGATCAGGGAGTCATCAAAGAAATTGTGTGGGCTGAGAAAGCTGCCAAGACCAAACCCAGAAGCACACCAAGACTACCAGGCCTGAGGACAGGTGAGGGGGACATGCAGGAAGGTCAGGGAAGCAGATGAGGACCTGAAAGAGCACAGAGCCAGGGCACCTAAAGCAGCAGAGATTTCCCTTTTTAGAAGATGCAAGACATAAAACATTTTCCCTTCAATTCACAAATTATGTCAAGGAAATGATATGAAATATTCATTGAGGGTACACCTCGAAGGAATAACAAATTTTACAAGAGACTGTCTGGGGGAGGTATGCACATTAGCAGATATGACATGCAAGCATCTTATTTTTCACCAACAGTGAGTAATATCTGTGGGTTGATTACAAACATACTCTTCAGTTAATGGTAGAAAATGAACAAAAGACTAGTGATGAATTTGCATCAGGATTTTGATCTTTTAGCCTTTAAATCTATGTGGGTCTATCCCTTAGCATGATGTGCAGTCAGAGGGAACATTACCCCCGGAAAGCATACACTGCAGTTTAAATTTCTGGAACATGGCCAGGCCCAAATGGAGTGTTTACTAAAGGCAGCTGAAAGCAATATAACTGGAAGGCCAGTCTGAACTGCGATCAAAGAAAGGGGAAAAAGGTCAAAACTAGAGCAGGGGTGCCAGACAATTAGGTCAACAGGATGAAGCCAGGCCATCAACAGATAACCCAGCGGAGGATTAGAAATCAAAAAACAGGCAAACAGGTTGGGAAGTAGAATGAAGACAGAGTGTGAAGGGGGCCCACGCAAGGGGACAGGAAAAAGGCAAAAGTGTCAGAGATGGGCCAGACGTGGAGGCAGATCCACGGCTCAGGAATATTTGCGATGGCCTCAAGGAGTGGCAGGATTTAATCAATGGGCTAAAACCTACCAGCTTCTGCAGTTCCAGGTACAGCAAAGTCTCAGTGAGAGAAGATCACTCTGTCTTTTTGCTGGCACCCAACTCCACCCACCGGGTGACAAGCATCCCATTTTCCTGCTGTGGAGTCTCCCACTGGCCTGGATTGTGTCTGACTCTGGCCAGGGGCAGCCTCTTTCCCTTTGTCTCCTAGGCTTTAATCGCTGTTGAAGACTAGGTGAGGATGATATATTTGTAAATGTGTAATAGAACATTAGGAAGTAGGCATTCCTCCACATAATTAGATAAGTAAATAAATGAAATAAACCAACACTTACTGAGAACTAAAAACTGGGGTCATCTGTTAATGTTTCATATTAAAAGGGAGGATTATGAGAGATTCTCCATGGTTTTTCCCTTCTACTCCTTTCATTTACCTTTCATTTTTTTTTTCTTTGCAGGTTAAAGCTGAGTCCACATCCTAAGGGACCAAGACAAGCCATCAAGTTAAATTATGTCCCTGATAGCCCTGTGGATCAATAGTTATATAGGCCTATTCCTCATGTCAAGCCCAAATTATACACTGTACATGAAAACCACCTCCTGGATTTACTGCTCTGAGCCCCCAACTCCCAGCCACAGCAGGTGGCTTATTGTCCTGCATTTCTTTCTTTTAAGCTTTAACTAAGTCTTTGCTACTGATTTTTCAACATTTCCAGAGTGGCAGAGCAGCAATTAGCCAAGTTTCTTCCCTTCCACAAAACAGCAATGATTTCCTTGACTTCCAAAGAAACTCTTTAATGTCCTATTTCTCTCACAGAAATACAAGAATCTTTCAGTCAAAGGATATGCAGTTAGCAAAGAGATTACAATAGTATGAGGAAGCAGACAAGAATTCAGCCTGCAGTGTTTCTGATGCCCCTAGGATAACCCACTAGAATCTGGACCATCAGCGTTAGTGAGAGAGTGGCTGATAAGCTGAAATCTCTAGTTCTACTTCTGATACCGAGGCATGGAGTAAATAGCCTCACCTCCCCATGCCTTGGTTCTCCTCTCTTTTAAATGGGAATGATTTTACTTACTCACATTACTTCCATGACATGGAGAGGATATTAACCTAAATCAAATTGAGTATATGTGAAAACATTTCATACTGTGGAGAGGGAAGGTGTCCCATAAATTCTAGGTTCTGTTATTATTTAATATTTCTATATCTCAGATAGATCTGGTCTCATGAATCACTTTATTAACAAAGTGGACTTGAACTATATTGAACTGTTTTCGAGCTTCCTAATCTCCCAATTGTGTCAGATATCTAGAATTATAGCCCTCTGAAACAGTGTGTGAAGCGTGCTTTATGATATCGAGACCAACTCTTGTCTGGTTAAGAGACAACATCCCATGGCTTTCTAATCAGTGTCGCAGACAAAGAGGTTCAACAGAGGTCAGTCTGGGAGCCAGATTAATGAGTTGCCTTACTTCCATGAACTGTGATCTTCAAATTTCTCTCAGTCTGACCCAGCTTTCTTATCCTTTTGCATATGTTCCTGGGACATTTCTGTTTAGCGAACAACAATAATATCCGCTACTTTAATTATGTTTAAGATAAATAAACAGGAGACCCTATGTTCTGTTGGTCCAAATAGATGAATATGGCTTCAACATACAGTTTCCCTATGGCTTGCACTGTTGTAAATACTCTTTTTATACTCTAGTGCCCGGTTACCCACATGCCGACCCAGTTATAGTCTATCTTGTATAGCGTTAGCTCTTTATTTTAACAATAAGATGAAACGATGCACTCCTTTAATTTCAGGCATAATTCACATTAGCTTCTGTACTTCTGCATCCAATTATGTCAACCCAGTGTTTTCCACACTGTCCTATTCTGAGTTCCTATAACACTTCATTGTGACCTGTCATTTTAGCTCATCTTAACCAACATTTAATTAATCAAAAACATTTGAGTACCTTCTATTTCTAAATCTGACTCAGCTATAAAATTGCGGGGAAGTGGTCAGTGCTGCTTTTGTATTTCCAGACCCAAACCACAGTTCTGTGGTCATGTATACAGGTGAATTTCTAAATATCTGAGTTTAATCAGCATTCAATTTTGCAATCTGTGCAGAAAGTGAATTACAGACTTTCACTGACTCTCCTGCTTGCAGGACAGAAGGATCCTTCCCATTGCTACTCACGGAGTCTATTCAGATCATTTTCTCAGGACTCTCTGGCATTGCTGGGGACCTTGAGGTCTAGATTGAGTCCTTTTGGTCTCTGCTGTACTCCCTGATGAGTATCAGCATATAGCAATGGCCCACATCTTGTTCATTGTACATGTTGAATATATTCCCCTTTTTCTCTACCTCCCTGGATTGTTTTAAGACTCAAATGAAGTAACAGAATAATAACATACAGAACTTTATAGAATTGAAGGTGTCTTTTCATAAAAGTAGGGAAGGGGAGCCTTGAAAATTTAAGTCTGTTAATAATAGTAAATAAATGCTCTATTCAATTTTTCTTCTACTCTTGGGTGGTCAGCTCTTCTGAAATACTGGCACATCCCAGATGTTGATGAGTTCTCCATTAGTCCTCTAAGCTCAAAAGATTTGAATTTCCCTACCATGACCCAGCCATCAGAACGGAATTGCTTTCCATCATTTAGATTGACTTGCATTCATTGATACCCCACTACAACTGTAGATCATCTCTAAGTTTCTTATTCTGTTTAACAGCCACATTAACTGTGCTTTTGAGTTGGCAGAAAGCTCAGTTACCTCTGTACAGCAAATGGCTTATGAAGTGATACTGGTCCTGATGTCTAATCTTAAACCCCAAAGTCAGTGCTACTTAGTTTTATCTTTCATGGATTCAGTCCACAGGCACAATCACAATAGACCAAGCAAGTCTCCCTGAAACAGTCACTGCTTTAGGAGTTAGCCTTTAATTTGAAGGTACCTTCCCCAGCTGAAAGCTGTAATAATGCTCCATTCATCTGGCAACAAAACAAAGAACTGTAGGATTTATAAGCTGACAGATCCTCTAATAAGTGTGAGTGAGAGATCAAATTTCCACCCTTTTACGTGGCTGGGTGACACATCTCATCACCTATTCTGACTTTGGGGCCTTATTAATAGCCAATTTGCACACAAGCATTGGCATGATGACCCAAATCAATCATAATCATGATGGAAAATGCTCCACGGGACAATGACAAAATAAATCCATCGGCACCCAGAATGTACAGACAGAGCAAGCTGTGAAGGTAATCCACCTGAACATGCCGCCTCCTAATTTCTGAAGATCAGCTTCTCTAACACACTAGAGGTTTGTGCCCTTCCTCACTGGTCTACAAACATCCCTCACATAGAAGCTTGGTCAATAAAGTGAATGACTTTCCCAAACAGAGATTGACAGGAGACAAAAACCAGGGGTGTTTCTGGTTGATTTAAAAGTATTCGTGGAAAGGCCATGGTGGTAAATGCATTTTGTGCCCATCACATCATGTGTGGTGTGGAGACGTGAACTGCAATCCTTGTGTTGACATGTAAAGAGATGTCCACTAGATAATCCTCCTGGTCTCCTGGTCATGGGCCACTCCTTACAAACAGTCCAAGGATGGAGGGTGAAAACTATCAGCTCACACTGCTAAGTGACAAGAGAACTACAAACCCTAAAATTTGGTCTCTTTTCCTCTCCTGTTCCTTGGACCAGAGTAATGCTGCAATCCCAGATGAGTATATCTGCTGTGAAAATGCTAATTTTTCCTTCAAGTGGCAATTTTAGGGTCTAGACTGGAGGGAGGGGCAGCAGAGCGTATTAACAAGCCCATTTGGCTGCATATTTATGTAATGGTTAAAGTTAACCATTTGATTTCCATCTGACTGGCTCCTGTGCTGATCTTCAGTTCACTCTGATTTCAGGCCAGGAACAGAGGGGTGGTGTTTATGGGCTCCTTTCACATCCCAACAGCTTCATCAGGTAGCCATAGGACTTAAGGTAACATTAGCTGATAAAACAAACTAACCCCAACATTTCACTGACTTGGAACAACAAACTCACGTAACAGTTCAATTTAGCAGTTGAGTGGCTATCCTCCAAGGAGGGAGTCAAAGCCCTGCCTCCTTTCATGCTCAGGTTCTGCTATCTTCAACATGTGGTTTCCAAAACCACCTAAAGGGTCAATGTCATTCTAGCAAGCCAGAGCAGAAGGGTGCTCAGAAGAAGCAATAGGAGGATTTTAGGGGCCAGGCCTGGAAGTGGTACATATCGCGTCTCTTCACATTCCTCTGGCTAGAACACAGTTACACGGGTACAATAAGAAAGCAGGAAAATATATTTGAGCCATATACTCAGGAAGAAGAGGAAATGGGTTTGGTGAGCATCTAACAGGCTCTGCTACAGTGGCAGTCTACAAAAAACAAAAGGCCAGTTGATTAGGTTTCAGATCATCGTCAGCAGTCCCATTTGGATGGAGATGCCTCAAGAATAAATGGTGAGAGAATCCGTCAAATAATCTCCCATACATAGCAAACGCTGTTATTAGACAACCCATCAAATGGTATAAATAGGTGTTAAAGGCAAACCGTGAGACTTGCATCGTCTACCACAATCTCACCCTTTGAGCCCGCGAACCACTTCTGTGCCATACCACCAGCCCTGAGGAGGCACAAGATCCTGGCACCCCTGCCTTCTCCCCAGACTCCTGGGCATTATCCCACCTTGCACTCCACTTCCAATCTTGACTGCCCAGTTCTCTACTTCGTGCTTCATCCCTGTCCATGGTGTGACCCCTAGGTCTCCCCTTGGGTCTGACACTGATCCCTTCCTTTCTGTCTGTTACCTCACTCTCATGATTGGTACTCACTCCTCAGACTGAGCTTTCTGGCCACTGAAGCTGACAACTCAGCCAATTTCTGGTCTGAATCACTGGACTCTGCCTCAGTACCAGCCCACAGACCTGCATGCATTAGGAAAATACATTGTTCATGATTTACAAAATTCCCCACCCAGCCAGGTTTTTTAATTTTAGCTACTAAAAAGCATTCTGTATGTAAGCTGATCCAAACCTTTTAATAATCCAAAGCTGCTGGTACCAATGTCATCCCCATGTTGACTACAAGGAAAAAAATAAGACTTAGTAGGAGGAGCTTCAAGATGGTGGAAGAGTAAGATGCAGAGAGCACCACCTTCCTCCCCACAAATACATCAGAAATATATCTACATGTGGAACAACTCCTACAGAACACCTACTGAATGCTGGTAGAAGACCTCAGACCTCCCAAAAGGCAAGAAACCACCCACGTACCTGGGTAGGGCAAAATAAAAAAGAATAAACAAAGACAAAAGGATAGGAATGGGACCTGCACCAGTGGGAGGGAGCTGTGAAGGAGGAAAGGTTTCCACACACTAGGAAGCCCCTTCGTGGGCAGACACTGCGGGTGGCTGAGGGGGGAAGCTTCGGAGCCGCAGAGGAGAGCACAGCAACAGGGGTGCGGAGGGCAAAGCAGAGAGGTTCCCGCACAGAGGATCAGTGCTGACCAGTACTCAGCAGCCCGAGAGACTTGTCTGCTCACCTGCCGGGGCAGGTGGGGCTGGGAGCTGAGACTCGGGCTTCAGTCAGAGCGCCGTGAGAGGACTGGGGTTGGCGGTGTGAACACAGCCTGCAGGGGGTTAGTGTGCCACGGCTAGCCAGGAGGGAGTCCGGGAAAAGTCTGGACCTGCCGAAGAGGCAAGAGACTTTCTGTTTCCTGGTGCGCGAGGAGAGGGGATAAGAGCGCTGCTTAAAGGAGCTCCAGAGACGGGTGCGAGCCGCGGCTAAAAGCGCAGACACCAGAGACAGGCATGAGACGCTAAGGCTGCTGGTGCTACCACCAAGAAGCCTGTGTGCAAGCACAGGTCACTCTCCACACCTCCCCTCCCGGGAGCCTGTGCAGCCTGCCACTGCCAGGGTCCCGTGATCCAGGGACAACTTCCCCAGGAGAACGCACGGTGTGCCTCAGGCTGGTGCAACGTCACGCCGGCCTCTGCCGCTGCAGGCTCACCCCGCATCCGCACCCTCCTTCCCCCCCGGCCTGAGTGAGCCAGAGCTCCCGAATCAGCTGCTTCCTTAACCCCGTCCTGTCTGAGCAAAGAACAGACGCCCTCCGGCGACCTACACGCAGAGGCAGGGCTAAATCCAAAGCTGAACCCCAGGAGCTGTGCAAACAAAGAAGAGAAAGGGAAATTCCTCCCAGCAGCCTCAGGAGCAGCGGATTAATTCTCCGCAATCAACTAGATGTACCCTGCATCTGTGGAATACCTGAATAGACAACGAATCATCCCAAATTGAGGAGGTGGACTTTGGGAGCAACGATATATATATTTTTTTCCCTTCTTCTCTTTTTGTGTGTATGTGTATGCTTCTGTGTGTGATTTTGTCTGTATAGCTTTGCTTTTACCATTTGTCCTAGGTTTCTGTCTGTCCATTTTTTTTTTTTTACTTAAAATTGTTTTTTCTTAATATTTTTTATTTTAATAACTTTATTTTATCTTCTTCTTTCTTTCTTTCTATTTTTTTCTCCCGTTTATTCTGAGCCGTGTGGAGGACAGGCTCTTGGTGCTCCAGCCAGGCATCAGGGCTGTGCCTCTGAGGTTTGAGAGCCAAGTTCAGGACACTGGTCCACAAGAGACCTCCTAGCTCCACGTAATATCAAACGGCGAAAATCTCCCAGAGATCTCCATCTCAACGCCAAGACCCAGCTCCCCTCAACGACCAGCAAGTTACAGTGCTGGACATCCTATGCCAAACAACTAGCAAGACAGGAACACAACCCCATCCATTAGCACAGAGGCTGCCTATAACCATAATAAGGCCACAGACACCCCAAAACACACTACCAGACGTGGACCTGCCCACCATAAAGACACGATCCAGCCTCAACCACCAGAACACAGGCACTAGTCCCCTCCACCAGGAAGCCTTGAAATTAAAAGATTTACAGACAACCAAAAGCTAAGAGAATTCAGCACCACCAAACCAGCTTTACAACAAATGCTAAAGGAACTTCTCTTGGCAGGAAACACAAGAGAAGGAAAAGACCTACAATAACAAACCCAAAACAATTAAGAAAATGTACTTAGGAACATACATATTGATAATTACCTTAAATGTAAATGGATTAAATACTCCAACCAAAAGACACAGGCTTGCTGATGGATACAAAAACAAGACCCATATATATGTGGCCTACAAGAGACCCACTTCAGACCTAGGGACACATACAGACTGAAAGTGAGGGGATGGAAAAAGATATTCCATGCAAATGAAAATCAAAAGAAGGCTGCAGTAGCAATTCTCATATCAGACAAAATATAATTTAAAACAAAGACTCTTAGACAAAGAAGGACACTACATAATGATCAAGGGATCAATCCAAGAAGAATATATAACAATTGTAAATATTTATGAACCCAACATATGAACAGCTCAATACATAAGGCAAATACTAACAGCCATAAAAGAGGAAATTGACAGTAACACAATCATAGTAGGGTACTTTAACATCCCACTTTCACCAATGGACAGATCATCCAAGATGAAAATAAATAAGGAAACACAAGCTTTAAATGATACATTAAACAAGATGGATGTAATTGATATTTATAGGACATTCCATTCAAAAACAGAAGACTACACGTTCTTCTCAAGTGCTCATGGAACATTCTCCAGGATAGATCATATATTGGATCACAAATCAAGCCTTGGTAAATTTAAGAAAACTGAAATCATATCAAGTATCTTTTGCAACTATGAGACTAGATCTCAATTACAGGAAAAAATCTGTAAGAAATACAAACACATGGAGGCTACACAACACACTACTTAATAACCAAGATATCACTGAAGAAATCAAAGAGGAACTCAAAATATACCTAGAAACAAATGACAATGAAAACACGACGACCCAAAATCTATGGGATGCAGCAAAACCAGTTCTAAAATGGAAGTTTATAGCAATACAATCCTACCTTAAGAACAAGAAACATCTCAAATAAACAACTTAACCTTAAACCTAAAGCAATTAGAGAAAGAAGAACAAAAAAACCCCCAAAGTTAGGAGAACGAAAGAAATCATAAAGATCAGATCAGAAATAAATGAAAAAGAAATGAAGAAAATGATAGCAAAATCAATAAAATAAAACCTGGTTCTTTGAGAAGATAAACAAAATTGATAAACGATTAGCCATACTCATCAAGAAAAAAAGGAAGCAGACTCAAACCAATAGAATTAGAAATGAAAAAGGAGAAGTAACAACTGACACTGCAGAAATACAAAGGATCGTGAGAGATTACTACAAGCAAATATATGCCAATAAAATGGACAACCTGGAAGAACTGGACAAATTCATAGAAATGCACAACCTTCCAAGGCTGAACCAGGAAGAAATAGAAAACATGGAAAGACCAATCACAAGCACTGAAATTGGAACTGTGATTAAAAATCTTCCAACAAACAAAAGCCCAGGACCAGATGGCTTCACAGGCAAATTCTATCAAACATTTAGTATCCAAATTGGAAAAGAAAAAGTAAAGCTGTCACTGTTTGCAGATGACACGATACTATACATAGAGAATCCTAAAGATGCTACCAGAAACTATTAGAGCTAATCAATGAATTTGGTAAAGTAGCAGGATACAAAATTAATGAACAGAAATCTCTTGCATTCCTATACACTAATGATGAAAGATCTGAAAGTGAAATTAAGAAAACAATCCCATTTACCACTGCAACAGAAAGGATAAAATATCTAGGAATAAACCTACCTAAGGAGACAAAAGACCTGTACACAGAAAACTGTAAGACACTGATGAAAGAAACTAAAGATGATACAAATAGATGAAGAGATATACCATGTTTTTAGATTGGAAGAATCAACACTGTGAAAATGACTATACTACCCAAAGCAATCTACAGATTCAATGCAATCCGTATCAAACTACCAATGGCATTTTTCACAGTAGAACAAAAATTTTCACCATATGTATGGAAACACAAAAGACCTCGAATAGCCAAAGCAATCTTGAGAAAGAAAAACGGAGCTGGAGGAATCAGGCTCCCTGACTTCAGACTATACTACAAAGTTAAAGTAATCAGGACAGTATGGCGCTGGCACAAAAACAAAAAGATACATCAATGGAACAGGATAGAAAGCCCAGTGATAAACCCACACACATATAGTCACCTTATCTTTGATAAAGGAGGCAAGAATATACAATGGAGAAAAGCCAGCCTCTTCAATAAGTGGTGCTGGGAAAACTGGACGGCTACATGTAAAAGAATGAAATTAGAAAACTCCCTGACAGCCACACAAAAATAAACTCAAAATGGATTAAAGACCTAAATGTAAGGCCAGACACCATCAAACTCCTAAAGCAAAACACAGGCAGAACACTCTATGACATCAATCACATCAAGATCCTTTTTGACCCACCTCCTAGAGAAATGGAAATAAAAACAAAAATAAACAAATGGGACCTAATGAAACTTAAAAGCTTTTGCACAGCAAAGGACACCATAAAGAAGACAAAAAGACAGCCCTCAGAATGGGAGAAAATATTTTCAAATGAAGCAACTGACAAAGGATTAATCTCCAAAACATACAAGCAACTCATGCAGCTCAATATTAAAAAAACAAACACCCCAATCCCTAAATAGGCAGAAGAGATAAATAGACATTTCTCCAAAGAAGACATACAGATTGTCCACAAACACATGAAAGAATACTCAACATCATTAATCATTAGAGAAATGAAAATCAAAACTACAATGAGATATCATCTCACACCAGTCAGAAAGGCCATTATCAAAAAATCTACAAACAGTAAATGCTGGAGAGGGTGTGGAGAAAAGGGAACCCTCTTGCACTGTTGGTGGGAATGTAAATTGAGACAGCCACTATGGAGAACAGTATGGACGTTCCTTAAAAAAATAAAAATAGAACTACCATATGACCCAGCAGTCCCACTACTGGGCATATACCCTGAGAAAACCATAATTCAAAAAGAGTCATGTACCAAAATGTTCATTGCAACTCTATTTACAATAGCCAGGCCATGGAAGCAACCTAAGTGTCCATCAACAGATGAATGGATAAAGATGATGTGGCACATATATACAATGGAATATTACTCAGCCATAAAAAGGAACGAAACTGAGTTATTTGTAGTGAGGTGGATGGACCTAGAGACTGTCATACAGAGTGAAGTAAGTCAGAAAGAGAAAAACAAATACCGTATGCTAACACATATGTATGAAATCTAAAAAGAAAAAAGAAAGAAATGGTCAGAAGAACATAGGGGCAAGGCAGGGATAAAGATGCAGACCTACTAGAGAATGGACTTGAGGATACGGGGAGGGGGAAGGGTAAGCTGGGGCAAAGTGAGAGAGAGGCATGGACATATATACACTACCAAACGTAAAACAGATAGCTAGTGGGAAGCAGCCGCATAGCACAGGGAGATCAGCTCAGTGCTTTGTGACCACCTAGAAGGGTGGGATAGGGAGGGTGGGAGGGAGGGAGATGCAAGAGGGAAGGGATATGGGGACATACGTATATGTATAACTGATTCACCCTGTTATAAAGCGGAAACTAACACACCATTGTAAAGCAATTATACTCCAATAAAGATGTTAAAAAAAAAAAGACTTAGTAAAGCATGATATTTTAGGAACAACACACTGAATGGCTTCTGTTTGAACCCAGTTATTCCTGTCTCCTAAGTTTAAGCTCCAGAAAAGAGCATTGTGTATAAATTAGCAGTGATCAAGGTTTAGATGAGACAGAGATACACTAGGTTAATAGCAGGTTTCTGGGTGAATCTAGTGATGTTGATCTGGTCGTAGGCTGTTAAGGTCTCTCCCCAGAGAGACAACTGTTAAAGAAAACCATTACGTGCCCATCCATTCATGTGGAATCCCAGACCCCATCACTTTTGAGTACCCACTATCACAGTTCCCGACAGTTCTGATTGGCTTCACTGTCCTTGACCCTTCTGAGGATATGGTTGTTACCTCCTTGTCCAAATTATAACACACTTTCTGTTTATTAGTCATGACCTGATTTTTCTGACAATGCGAGGAAATCTTCTCAGCCCCAAATGTCTGCCAATGATTTGTGGATGGCAGGTAAGCATACTAGCAGGCTATATTTAACACAGTTTGAAATTTCATTGTCTTTCAGTAAAAGGCAGATGTTTCCAGATGTCATGAATCAACCTTTATGTCTGACTGACGTGGTATTTGCAGGAAACATCTTGCAATACTGTCATGTGTTATTGGGAGCTTCTTGGACTAGATTATTTGCAAGTCAGAACCTGCTGCTTTCTAGTGAATTGTTATTTGGATTGCTTCAGTAACCTCCTGTTCAGATATGACAACAGGTTGACAATTCTATGGTTCATCTGCCCCATTTGGTCCTCTCACAACCACAAAGCTGCAGCCCATTCAGTATTAGGAACTTTGAAAACATTTGCCAACAATTCAATCACACATCATAATTGAGGAACACACTCAGTGAGAGCTAATTGGTGCTATTGTCAAACCCAAGAACGTTTTATTTGGTTTTCCTGGAATTACTTAATTTTTCAAATCCTGAATTTCCTTCTATTTCTGTAATGTTTTGAGTACTGAGTTAATTTTTGTGTGCATTTGTCAAGTATTCCCATCAACTTATCTTCACTTAAGTCACTCAATGTAAGATACTAATTAGCTGAGCAATTTTATTGTTTAGTCTGTCAGATCCATGGTTATTTTTATACCATATAAGTCTTCCCGGGCTTTTGGTGGCTTTGCCAAATTTCTGTCCCTTTGTTTCACTACATTTTGCCCTATTCACCCCTTTGCTGCTATGTTGTGGAATTATTTAAGTCATTTTTCCTACTGCTGCAACAATCTTATAGTAGATGTTTTACACATATTATTTTAAGCCTGACCTGTCATTTGGCTATTGAGGTAATGCATAATAGCCTAATTATTGTAAAGTAGGAAATCTGGGAAGTGTGGTGTCTTTCATTAGGTCAGAGTATGAAAGAAATTCAAAGCCACAATGAACGTAATTCTTGCAAACAATTTTTGAGTGCCATGGTTTTCAAAAACTATCAGAATTCATTTGAAATTTATACCTTTCCTTCCTTTTTTCAAGCTACAATAATACTCTCTACCCTTATCCAAATTTCCATTCATTGCTCCCAGATCTGAGCACTCATATCTGATGGTATATCCATTTCTGATTCAATAACTAGGCTTCTCTTTACCTTGACTAGTTTCAGATCTACCACATTTTGCTCACTTAACCTGGCTGTCAGTTCAAGATATTTGGTAATAAAATGTGGCTACCTCGCAGGTCTGCACATCGTCACCTCAATTCCCATTACAGAGGTCTCCAATAGCTGTGCATTTACTGGCGCTTCCCTTAATACCCTCTCAGCAATCTGGCTCAAGTGGATGACTGACTCTTTCAGCCAGAACACTTCGGACAGTCACAGCTCACTGGGCTGGGGTGTGTCTTAAATCTCTGGTTACAGACCATCAGGCCTAGCCAGCTACTTGCAACTATTTCCAGCGTGTAGGGCCATTCCTGAGTGAAAAGGCCATCAGTCTCCCCATGGATTCACCTCTAATTCTCCTTTCCCTGGCAGAGTGACTACTCTAGCCCCATTATGAGCTACTAAAACCTTTGTGGGGCATCAGAACCACACGAAATGACAGTGGCACAGTTTTCCTCTCATGCACAAGGATACTGAGCTGGGTTTTGAGAGGTCTGTAATTAGTATAATTACTTTATTTTGATTGCTGAGGTTAACAACATGGGCAATGCCCAAGCATATTATCATCATCAATTGATGAGCTGGAGGTTTAAAAATCTGATTATATGACATGTGTTCAGCCATATCGCCCTCTGCGTTGCTACTGGGGAATAACTAATACCTTGTTCCTTAAGACGCTGAAATAATTTTGCCATGATACTGTGCCAGGCATGAGTAAACCTAAAGAAATGAGCTCCCCGAATACTCTGCCGTGTGGGTGTGTTCGTGTTGGCACAAATGCCATTTTCAAACAGCATCCAAGAAAGCAGGGAGCTCATCACACAGTTGATCAGGAGTATGCCAGCAGAGTTCAAAATACGTTTCCCTGTGTTAATCCCCAGAGGAGCCAATAAACAAGTGGTTCTCAACTGGGGCCATTTGGCCATGTCGAAGTTTGACAAAATTCTGATAACTGCTTTTGGTTGTCAAAACAGGTTGCAGGGGGCGGCGGTAGAGGAGGAGTATGCTACTAGAATCTAATAGATAGAGGCCAGTGATGTTAGTAAACTTTCTACAATGCACAGCACAGCCCCCGCAACGAAGAACCGTTTGGCTCAAAATGTCAGCAGTGGCGATGCTGAGAAATGCTGGGTTAGAGCAATGAAGAAGACTTAAAAAGGTTTAAGAAAAGTGCATAGGACTATTCAAAAATAACAAAGCTCAAACAGTTCACCCAAAATTACTCAATAAGGATTACAAAAATTTCAAAACAGTGTCATTTGTTGGAGTATCCCCAAAATTGAAAGTCCTTAGCTTGGCTTTTCAAAGTGAAACATTTTAGGCATGTGGAAAACTCTCTGAAATTAGGATTTAAGATTTAAATGAACAATCTGCCTTTATTCCAGTACCAAAGGCTCTTTCTCTCATAAATAAAGATAGGATAATGAACCTCCTAACCCCCATCCCAGTCCTCCCACACTTACACCAGGATTTCCTCGTGAAATCATGTTGTGTGTGAGACAGCCAACAGGCAGAATTTTATTTAAAAATGATCACTACCCAAGGTTACAAAACGCAGTCCTGACTCAGGGTGATCAAAAATGAAGGGCTAGCCTTGTACTGCAAATAGACATATGGTTTAATTTATGTTAATATAGGTTATCGTTGCCTAAATTCTGACTCTTCCCAAAATTATTCCCTTCCCTGTGCACTGTGACTCCAATAAATGAAATAAAATTTAAGTTTAATTCTGGACCATTTAAAACGTAAGTACTACTTGCAGGGGTGGACTTTCAATCATTCGGATCTTAGCATGAACAGTTATAAATGTTTGCTAGATTTCTTACATCTGTTTCTGATGACTATGGGAAAGGTGAAGAGATGAAGCTACAGATGAATAAGTCTCATAATCATCTGAGCTTCAAAAGTTAAGGAATTTGCCCAGGAAGGCCCAGGAACCCCAGAATCCTGGTTTCAACTAGCCATCCCACCCTAGGAGTGGTCTAAAAACCTATACACACAGAGGACAATGACACTTGCCCTTTATTAGAAATGGGGCTTTGGTCCCAAATCCCAAGGTGGGTCTCAAGCCCTTCTGAGCTCTGCTGCCTGCCAGAACTCCTCTTGGCCAGACTAGGAAGGCTGAAGTAGCCTTCTTTCCCCTGAGTCTTACTCTAGTTTTCACTTAGGTTTAAAGGGAGTGGTGGGGTCATTCTTTCACAGTGGAAAGGGAGACCTCTTACCTCTGGCCTCCTGAAGGGCAGACCATCTAAAGAAAGAATAGGCAATACAGGAAGAAAGAGACAGACGGACAGACCCTACCAGGCCTTCCTCCAAGCATAGCAAGTCTCTACACAGCCCTCGCCTTGCCTCTCTAAGCCCTAGGAAGGAGCTGTATCTAGAAAGACTAAATGCCATGAAAATACACTTAATTATGCTATTCTGACTAAGCCGCTACATCTTAGAAAATGAGACCCAATGAATGCCCTCAGGCTTGACCAATCCATGCACAGCCAAACTCCTCCTCCTTGGAGATGGGAGTGCAAGCGGGGCAGGGGGGACTGTGACCTCCCTTAAGCACAATCAGCTAAAACGATTAATAAGGGGTTTTGATGGAAGTGTGGTGGAATGGGGAATCAAGTGATTCTGGGTTTGTGGTCTTTAAGAGCAAACAAGGTAAATGGAGAAGTAGCCTAACCAGGAGTTAACACAAGTTCAGAGCATCAAATAGGATCAAGGGGTTAGAAAGGAGCACGGAAAGCGTCTGTGAGAGAGCCAAAGGCAAATAAACTTTTGCAAGATCTTACTTTGACCAGCCTAGGGTCTGAAGGTCTTTTCTCACTGATGCCTCTGTCATCAGGTAGAGAGGATCTCTAGGATGACCCCTCTCCCAAACAGACTTTTTTTTTTTTTTTTTTTTTTTTTCCGTACGCGGGCCTCTCACTGTTGTGGCCTCTCCCATTAAGGAGCACAGGTTCCGGACGCGCAGGCTCAGCGGCCACGGCTCACGGGCCCAGCTGCTCCGCAGCATGTGGGATCTTCCCGGACCGGGGCACGAACCCGTGTCCCCTGCATCGGCAGGCGGACTCCCAACCACTGCGCCACCAGGGAAGCCCCCAAACAGATTTCTTACAGAGATGTCCACCTACACCCTCAATCAAGCATCAATGGTTCAAGCTGCTGTTCAGGCAAATTTAAATTGTGACACTATATATATCATAGCTCCAACCTAAGTCGCCTATGGAAGACTCTGGGTAGCAAATCAGAGATTGCTGAGATATTAAGTTTACCCAAGAGACAACCACCACTGTGGATTTATGTCCTAAGCTTCAGGAAGTAAGACTAGCTGCAGCAAAAGGTAGGTAGTTTGAACAGGTTGACAGTTTCTAAAAACATTCAGAACCATTATTTGAGATTAAGTTTAGAATCATGGAGGTGCCACTTCAACATGGTGTGCAGACTGATGGTAAAGAGGGCATCTACACTTGCTTGTTACTTGCCACAGTACCCTCCTAGGTTGGATGGTGGAAGAAGTACCCCAGTATCCTTATCTACCAAAAAATTATTCCCAGCTACTCTTGTTTGGCCCCCAAGTTATGCACAAGCCCACTGTTGGACTGATTTGAGATTCATGAGTACTCTGCTGAAGAGAAAAGAAGCTATGAAATGGCCCCAGAGCAACTGGCAGGAATGTGAAAAAAGAAGGGCTTAGAAAATCCACCTAGAATAACTGTAGCAAATGCTCTATCCCATTTTTACTGTTGAGGATTATTTGCCTCACACTAGCTCAAAAGGGAAAATGTACTTCCCCGTATGTGCTTAGAAGAAGACAGTCATAGAGGGAAAGCCAGCCAGGATTAAATCAGGACATGCAGAATTACTGCATTCAGGCTGAAAAGAGTTGATTTTAAATGCTTTAGGTAAGAGTTGGATAAGGACAGCAGTTGGGGAAGACTTCTCCAGTAATTTTGCCCTTGGTATGAGGACACTAATGTAAGGCTGGCTGCTACTCAACAGGGAGGTAACTTCAGCTCTCATCACCATCCCTTCAAACTGGGGTCAGTCCTGGGGATGAGTCCACAGCTCTAATGATATGTATTCGTGGCCCCAACCAAATGGGGCAGCTTGCTTGCAGGCAATGGAAGTAACTGCCCACGCAGCAGAGCTTGTCTCTGGATTTCAGAACCTGCCTCTATCCTTCTGGTCCTCCAACCCACTATTATTTTCTGTCTCATTCTAGTTCCCTTTCTTCTTTCTCCTTTCTCCTTTGTGTGTGCTGAACCCTCCCTTCCCTATGGGGCTGATTTGACAACAGCAACCAAGCTTTACCTTCTTAATTTGTTTCACTTGGAGTTTTCCATTTTAAAGCTTTCAGGAGTTTCACCTCACATTATAATTCTGATTAGGTGGCTCCTGCTTTGCCTCCCTCCTAGGCTTGTCGTAAGAACAGAGGAGTGGGAGACCTTAACGATGGCGGAGGAGTAAGACGTGGAGATACCTTCCTCCCAACAAATACACCAGAAATACATCTACATGTGGAACAACCCCTACAGAACACCTACTCAAGAGTGGCAGAAGACCTCAGACTTACCAAAAGGCAAGAAACTACCCACGTACCTGGGTAGGGCAAAAGAAAAAAGAGAAACAAAAGAATAGGCATGGGACCTGCCCCTTTGGGAGGAAGCTGTGAAGGAGGAAAAGTGTCCACACACTAGGAAGCCCCTTCACTGGAGGAGACGGGGTGGCAGGGAGGAAGGTTCAGAGCCACGGAAGAGAGCAGCAACAGGGGTGCAGGAGAGGTTCCCGCACAGAGGATCTCTGCCGAGCAGCACTCACCAGCCTGAGAGGCTTGTCTGCTCACCGACCAGGGTGGGTGGGGGCTAGGAGCTGAGGCTCGGGCTTCTGAGGTTGGATCCCAGGGAGAGGACTGGGGTTGGCTGCGTGAACACAGCCTGAAGGGAGCTAGTGTGCCACAGCTAGCCGGGAGGGAGCCTGGGAAAAAGTCTGGACCTGCCAGAGAGGCAAGAGACAACTGATTTGGGGTGCACGAGGAGAGGGGATTCAGGGCACCGCCTAAGTGAGCTCCAGAGACGGGCATGAGCCGCGGCTATCAGCGTGGACACCAGAGACGGCATGAGATGCTAAGGCTGCTGCTGCCGCCACCAAGAAGCCTGTGTGCGAGCACAGGTCACTATCCACACCCACCTTCCGGGGAGCCTGTGCAGCCAGCCACTGCCAGGGTCCCGGGATCCAGGGACAACTTCCCGGGGAGAACACACGGCGCGCCTCAGGCTGGTGCAACGTCACGCCGGCCTCTGCCGCCGCAGGCCCGCCCCGCATCCATACCCCTTCCTCCCCCCGCCTGAGTGAGCCAGAGCCCCCGAATCAGGCTGCTCCTTTAACCCTGTCCTGTCTGAGCGAAGAATAGATGACAGAGGGCGACCTCAGAGGCAGGGCCAAATCCAAAGCTGAACCCCAGGAGCTGTGAGAACAAAGAAGAGAAAGGAAAATCTCTCCCAGCAGCCTCAGGAGCAACAGATTAAATCTCCACAATCAACTTGAAGTATTCTGCATCTCTGGAATACCTGAATAGACAACAAATCATCCCAAAATTGAGGTGGTGGATTTTGAGAGCAAATGTAGACTTGGGGTTTGCTTTCTGCATCTAATTTTTTTTTCTGGTTTTATGTTTATCTTAGTTTAGTATTTAGAGTTTATTATCATTGGTAGATTTGTTTATTGATTTGGTTGCTCTTCTGCCTTTTTAAAATATAGATATATATATTTCTTTCCTTTTTCTCTTTTTCTGAGTGTGTGCGTGTAAGCTTCTTTGGGTGATACTGTCTGTATAACTTTGCTTTGTCCTAGGGTGTTCTGTCTGCCCATTTTTGTTGTTGTTGTGGGGTTTTTTTTTTTGGATAGTTTTTAGCACTTGTTATCATTGGTGGATTTGTTTTTTGGTTTGGTTGCTCTCTTCTTTCACTCTTTCTTTTTTCTTCTGTTTTCATTACTTTTAAATTTTTTATTTTTAATAATTATTTTTATTTTGATAAATATTTTATTTTATTTTATTCTTTCTTTCTTTCTTCTTTCTCCCTTTTCTTCAGAGCCATGTGGCTGACAGGGTCTTGGTGCTCCAGCTGGCATGTGCCTCTGAGGAGGGAGAGCCGAGTTCAGGACACTGGTCCACCAGACACCTCCTGGCTCCACAAAATATCAAATGGGAAAAGCTCTTCCAGAGATCTCCATCTCAACGCCAAGATCCAGCTCCACTCAACAACCAACAAGCTACAGCGCTGGACACCCTATGCCAAACAACTAGCAAGACAGGAACACAACCCCATCCATTAGTACAGAGGCTGCCTAAAATCATAATAATGTCACAGACAGCCTAAAACACACCACCAGACGTGGTCCTGCCCACCAGAAAGACAAGATCCAGCCTCAACCACCAGAACACAGGCATTAGTCCCCTTCACCAGGAAACCTACACAACCCACTGAACCAACCTTAGCCACTAGGGGAAGACACCAAAAACAACGGGAACTATGAACCTGCAGCCTGCAAAAAGGAGACCCCAAACAGATAAGCAAAATGAGAAGACAGAAAACAGAAAGACAGAAAAACACACAGCAGATGAAGGGGCAAGGTAAAAATCCACCAGACCAAACAAATGAAGAGGAAATAGGCAGTCTACCTGAAAAAGAATTCAGAATACTAACAGTAAAGATGATCCAAAATCTTGGAAACAGAATGCAGAAAATACAAGAAACGTTTAACAAGGACTTAGAAGAAATAAAGAGCAAACAATGATGAACAACAAAATAAATGAAATTTAAAATTCTCTAGAAAGAATCAATAGCAGAATAACTGAGGCAGAACAACAGAAAAGCAATCTGGAAGATAAAATAGTGGAAATAACCACTGCAGAGCAGAATAAAGATAAAAGAATGAAAAGAATTGATGACAGTCTTAGAGACCTCTTGGACAACATTAAACACACCAATATTCAAATTATAGGGGTCCCAGAAGAAAAAGAGAAAAAAAAGGGACTGAGAAAAAATTTCAAGAGATTATAGTTGAAAACTTCCCTAATATGGGAAAGGAAATAATCAACTTCAAGAAACATAGAGAGTCCCATACAGGATAAATCCAAGGAGAAACACGCCAAGACACATATTAATCAAACTATCAAAAATTAAATACAAATAAAAAATATTAAAAACAGCAAGGGAAACACAACAAATAACATAAGAGGGAATCCCCATAAGATTAAGAGCTGATCTTTCAGTGAAACTCTGCAAGCCAGATGGGAGTGGTAGGACATATTTAAAGTGAAGAAAGGGAAAAACCTACAACCAAGATTACTCTACCCAGCAAGGATCTCATTCAGATTCGATGGAGAAATCAAAAGCTTTACAGACAAGCAAAAGCTAAGAGAATTCAGCACCACCAAACCAGCTTTACAACAAATGCTAAAGGAACTTCTCTAGGCAGGAAACACAAGAGAAGGAAAAGTCCTACAATAACAAACCCAAAACAATTGAGAAATGGTAATAGGAACACACGTATCGATAACTACCTTAAATGAAAATGGATTAAATGCTCCAACCAAAAGACATAGACTGGCTGAATGGATACAAAAACAAGACCCGTATATATGCTGTCTACAAGAGACACACTTCAGACCTAGAGACACATACAGACTGAAACTGAGGGGATGGAAAAAGATATTCCATGCAAAGAGAAATCAAAAGAAAGCTGGAGTAGCAATTCTCATATCAGACAAAATAGACTTTCAAATAAAGACTATTACAAGAGACAAAGAAGGACACTACATAACGATCAAGGGATCAATCCAAAGAGAAGATATAACAATTATAAATATATATGCACCCAACATAGGAGCACCTCAATACATAAGGCAAATGCTAACAGCCTTAAAAGGGGAAATCGACAGTAACATAATAATAGTAGGGGACGTTAACAGCCCACTTTCACCAATGGACAGATCATCCAAAATGAAAATAAATAAGGAAACATGAGCTTAAAAATGACACATTAAACAAGATGGACTTAACTGATACTTATAGGACATTCCAACCAAAAACAACAGAATACACTTTCTTCTCAAGGGCTCATGGAACATTCTCCAGGATAGATCATACTTGGGTCACAAATCAAGCCTTGGTAAATTTAAGAAAATTGAAATCATATCAAGTATCTTTTCTGACCACAATGCTATGAGACTAGATATCAATTACAGGAAAAAAACTAAAAAATACAGACACATGGAGGCTCAACAATACACTACTTAATAACCAAGAGACCACTGAAGAAATCAAGAGGAAATCAAAAAATACCTAGAAACAAATGACAATGAAAGCACAACGACCCCCAAACCTATGGGATGCAGCAAAAGCAGTTCTAGGAGGGAAGTTTATAGCAATACATTCCTACCTCAGGAAACAAGAAACATCTCAAATAAACAACCTAACCTTACTCCTAAAGCAATTAGAGAAAGAAGAACAAAAAACCCACAAAGTTAGCAGAAGGAAAGAAATCATAAAGATCAGATCAGAAATATATGAAAAAGAAATAAAGGAAACAAATAGCAAAGATCAGTAAAACTAAAAGCTGGTTCTTTGAGAAGATAAACAAAATTGATAAACGATTAGCCAGACTCATCAAGAAAAAAAGGGAGAAGACTCAAATCAATAGAATTAGAAATGAAAAAGGAGAAGTAACAACTGACACTGCAGAAATACAAAGGATCATGAGAGATTACTACAAGCAAATATATGCCAATAAAATGGACAACCTGGAAGAAATGGACAAATTCTTAGAAAAGCACAACCTTCCAAGGTGGAACCAGGAAGAAACAGAAAATATGAACAGACCAATCACAAGCACTGAAATTGGAACCATGATTAAAAATCTTCCAACAAACAAAAGCCCAGGACCAGATGGCTTCACAGGTGAATTCTATCAAGCATTTAGAGAGGAGCTAACACCTATCCTTCTCAAACTCTTCCAAAATATAGCAGAGGGAGGAACACTCCCAAACTCATTCTACGAGGCCACCATTATCCTGATAGCAAAACCAGACAAAGAGGCACAAAAAAGAAAACTACAGGCCAACATCACTGATGAACATAGATGCAAAACTCCTCAACAAAATACTAGCAAACAGAATCCAACAGCACATTAAAAGTATAATACACCATGATCAAGTGGGGTTTATACCAGGAATGCAAGGAGTCTTCAATATACACAAATCAATCAGTGTGATACACCATACTAACAAACAGAAGGAGAAAAACCATATGATCATCTCAAAAGATGCAGAAAAAGCTTTCGACAAAATTCAACACGCATTTATGATAAAAACCCTCCAAAGTAGGCATAAAGGGAACTTACCTCAACATAATAAAGGCCATATATGACAAACCCACAGCCAACATCGTTCTCTATGGTGAAAAACTGAAACCATTTCCAATAAGATCAGGAAAAAGACAAGGTTGCCCATTCTCACCACTGTTATTCAGCATAGTTTTTTGACCTAGAGTCTGTCATACAGAGTGAAGTAAGTCAGAAAGAGAAAAATAAATACCGTATGCTAATACATATATATGGAACCAAAAAAAAAATAAAGTTCTTAAGAACCTAGGGGCAGGACAGCAATAAAGATGCAGACGTAGAGTATGGACTTGAGGACACAGGAAGGGGGAAGGGTAAGCTAGGACGGTGTGAGGGAGTGGCATGGACTTATACATACTATCAAATGTAAAATAGATAGCTAGTGGGAAGCTGCCGCATAGCACAGGGAGATCAGCTTGGTGCTTTGTGACCACCTAGAGGGGTGGGATAGGGAGGGTGGGACAGAGGGAGACCCAAGATGGAAGATATGGAGATAGATGTATAGCTGGTTCATTTTGTTATAAAGCAGAAACTAACACACCATTGTAAAGCAATTATATTCCAATACAGATGTTAAAAAAAAAAAAAACACCAGAGGATTGTTGGGTTCTTCATATCTATAATGGTCCCCAGAACTCCCTAGAGGGAGGTTTTATATTTAAGACAACTAAAATAACTCTGGTAACAATTAATAAATGAAAAACGAGGCTTCCCATGTAGAATGTCAATAAGCTTCCAGTATATTAAACATTCAGGAAAGAGATCTGTTGAAGACTTAGCCTGAGATGACCCAGGAGGGGCACCGTCATAGTTAATGGAACTGAGAAGCAAATGACACTAGGTGATGTTCAGGGATACCAGTTGCCTCAGCAACTTGAAATATCTCCATCAGCAATCTCACTCCTATGTTAAAGAAACACATTCTCGAAGCAGAGAGGTGACAGAGGTCAGATCAGCTTCTCTCTGACAACCATTCTCAAACTCACTGACCGTCTCCTCCACCAGGTATAAGCCTTGGGGAGACACTTCTAATATGCCCATTATGCTGTTTAACCTCAAGCTTGCTCCAATATGGGGCACTTCTTCCAAACAATAATATAACTTTGAAAGGAGGTGGACCATGGTTTGAACCCAGCCTCTCTCTACTGTGCTACTTTGCTGATTCTGGCCAAGCTTCTTAACTTCTGTGAACCTCAGCATCTACTCTTGGAAACTAAGATTGTGTGTTTTTGCTGCATATCAAATAATCTCAAAATCTCACTGTCTTAAAAAAAACAAACACTGATTCTCTTGCTCACAGGTCTGCCAGCAGTTTTAGGTCTACTGGGATTGGCCGGGGTCAGCACAGCTTGGCTCTAGGCTGTGGGCTGGGTTCATATGTTTCCGTTTTCTCCTAAAACCAGTGGCATCCTAGGGAATGTTCCTCTCCTAGCAAGCCACAGGAGCACAGGGGCAGGCAAAGTGCAAGCACATCTCAAGTCCCTGGTCAAGTCATGTCTGCTAAGATCTCATTGGCCAAAGCAGTTGCATAACCTAAAGTCAAGTAGGGGGAAATGCAATCTATCACCTCTCTTTCCCATGAAGTCTTTGTAAAGCCACAGAGGGAGTGAAGAATTGAGGTTCAATCTCTCACAATTGAAATAACTATCACATAAGGTGTTGAAAACATTAAATGAGATCAACATATATAAAGCCCAGCACAGAGGAGGCGCTGAATAAATGATAGCTATTACCATGGGTTAACAAACAGTGTTTTTGATAGCTATGCCTATCTATACAAAAGTTCCAAAATGAGGCAGACATTACTTTATTACCCTTTAATGAATTTTATCAACTGTAATTACTAAAACATAGCCCCAGGCTTTTGCGCCCTGTCTCTAGGCAACTCTGATGACGCAAATAAGCCAGGGCAAGCTACGAAGAGGCATATACACAAACTCAGAAACTGGAGATGTTTGTCCTAACCCTAACCCCAGCCTCCCTGTTCTGACCAGCTTCCTCCAATTGCTCTGGCCTCATTTAACACAGTAAAGAAGGTCTCCAAACACTCAAATCCTATGTCCCTGCCTTAATTAGAAACCATTAGTATGTCTGGAAAATAGATGCCCCCTTCTCTCTATATCCACATAGGGGTAATGGGAGAACAGGTATGTTGTAGGGTGGCTGATTTCTAGTTTCTTCTCATACAGACCTTTCTTTCTCCATTTCCTACAGGGAGGAGACTTACAGTGTGGGGGAGGTGGGTGTGTTTTAACCTCTCATGATGATCTTAGGGCCCCTTCTCCTGGATCCACAGCCTCTCCCTCCTGCACCATTTCACATACACACTTCCCTACTTCCCACCCATCCTTCTCATGGAACTTCAAGGCAAATTACCCCCAAATGTTCGCACCATTCTAGTTGGCAGGGATTGAGAAGTTTGGGAACATCTCATAGCACTCTGGGAGAGCTGAGTCTTTGGATCTGGAGTGACATTCCTGGGTTAAACTCTCCACTCCATCACCCCTTAAGTGGACCCAGAGCATGTTATTTGGACTCTCTAGGACTCCTTTCTAGCAATTATAAAACAGGGTTAAAAACATGTGCCTTGAAATATTGCTGATGGGATCAGATGAGATTGTTTACTACTGAGAAAATATCTATGGAGTGCTGTGTGTGCTAGATCCAAAAGATGAAGACACAGCCACTGCCATCCAAAGTCTAAAGTCGGTCCCAGGCACATAATGGGAGATCAGTAAACCATCACTACTATTATCATTTACGTTTATCTTGGTGGCAACATGTGAGATATTTAACAAGTGGCACAGTACATGAACCCTTCTACAGGAATGAACAGCAGTCTTAGAGCTGTACCAGGGTGCTGGAGACCACCTGCTAGGCCAGGATCATGGGGAGTAATTATCTGGTAGGCCAAGGGTAATGACCAGGCTATGGCAGGATGGCCACACAGGAAACTCAAGGCAGCAGCTATTTACCCCCCAATAAAGAACTATTTCAACATTTTAACAACTGGTTCAGTGCTACTATTTAAAATATTATTTATTTTTAAATATTATATTTTAAATGATAAATATGCACTTATCACTTAAACTCATATCATACACTTCTGATTGCTCTCTTTTCTACCTAAATGCTAAAATAAAGGAAGAGACCTCTCTTATGTATGTTGCTTTTACTGTCCAATGATGCAAGGAAAAGTTACCCTGGGTGGTGTTCCTGTTTCAGCTCTCAAATGAACACATGATATGGCCAAAGAGGAGCCATCCTGTCACAGGCACCAAAGATCCCTCCCCAACCACCATCCATGGGCGCAAAGCAGAATCAACTGACCCTAAAGTCAAGGTTGAAGGAAGCATCTCTATGTCAGATGTCAGGGATACCAAGCCAGTGTTTAGATGCTCTACCTTCCCAGGGGCCTCCTATCCCATGAGGACTCACTTTCTCAGGGATGTCTGAAGTTTCCCTGAAGTCCTCAAGTTGATAAGTGACAAACAGGTGATGAGGGCAGCCAGTTGCAGGAGAGGAGGAACAAGTACAAGAGCTCTATTAAAAACCAGAGGAAGGAACTTCCATGACATTCATTCCAACCAGAGTAAAACAAAGGCTTGAGACAGCATCAGCTTTCTGCCAGTATCATGTTTACTTGGTAGCATTCACCCCTCCCCCAAAATATGAAAGACTGAGGTAAATGAAGCAACATATTTCAGCAAATGAAAAATATTCCGGTCAAGGAGGGAGTGAAGAATCAGAAAATTCCCATGCATAATGGACAAGATTCTTGTAAGAATCACAGCAAGTAATGACACATTTTTACCTAATTCTGGCTTAGGGTCATGGCAGTTCACAGCTTATAGAAATCATCCAGTCCATTTAATCTGGGAAACTGAAGGCCAATGATGTGAAGTGCCCTGTACTAACAGAGGACTCTTGATCCTCAACCCAGGGGCCGGTTACATCATGCTAACATTTCTTTCTCCCAAATGCAGAAAATAAGTACACACACACATACACAAAAGGAAGACACTGAGGAGTAATCAATGCATCACGAGACAGGCATTCTCGGAAAAGATCTGTGATAAAACATTCTCCAAAGAATATACAAACACAGACATTTAAGATTATTATTTTAGTTGCCAAGACAACAAAAGAACAATATCAGAGAAAGAAAGAACCAAGAAATCTTCCAAGTTCGATACCCAAACCACAAGAGACTAAGGGTGAGGTACCTCTCACCTTGGGATTGTGGGTGCAAGGAAGGCACCCAGGACCAAGATATACCTGATCACAGAAACCTGAGCTGTCCCCAGCCGTGGAAGTACCACACAGCTAAAGTATTTAATGCCAGTGTGCTGCAGGCCAGCGTGATCTGAGGACTAATTCCATACACATGTGCCTAGAAGGTTTGTTTCGGGGAAAGCAATCCAAAAGCCAACTGCCGAGTTCATTTTAATAGCACTGAGGTTGTGTGCATGTCTAATCATGGGATCAGCAAATTACATGCCTGGTGCACAGACCATATGACCTTTGTGGGATTGTGGAACAACTGAGTGCATTTGGGAGAAACACTAAGAATTCACTGAGCATAAGGCCAAGTTGCGAAGCTATTGCACAGGGCAGACGAGCAGCAGTGATGAGCAACGTGCTTTTGAACATCTCCTAAGCCTGGGGCACTGAACTAGGCACTGAGGGAGGATTCATCTCACCCCCAAAGTCGCTGTAGAGAAAACTGCACTAACTCCTTTAATGAAAAGGCACCCCACAAAGAAGGCTCTAAATGCTTGTCATCAAAGACAGATCACGGAGAGAATCACCTTCCATCCCTGTCTGCCTAGCTGTGCCCCCTCCAGGCTCTCAGAACATGGAAAAAGAAGACCTTGAGGCTCTTGGACATGGAAAGGCCCTAGGAGACTAACACAAAGTAGTTAAACAGGCAAAGCACTAATGGTGTCACTGATGGTGAATCAGGAAAAGAAGAGCTAACAGTTACACATCATCCTGCTCTCTTTTCTGGTTTCCACAACTCTCCCAGTACATCGTCGTCTTCACACAGGACCACATGCACGTGCACATGCAAACACACACACACACACACATACACACGACACACTCAGAAGGGTTACCAATTTGTGATAGTAAAAAGGCTTGGGCAAGATTAAGTCCTAGAACTGTGGCAGTAAGCTGTCATGAGAGATGCTAGAAACATCAGGAGAGAGGAGACTACGCTGAGAAGCCTCTGACCTGAATTATAAAAAAGGAATGTTAAGATCTCCTTTCTCCAAGAAAATCCTCCAGAACTTAAAATCCACCCAGACATACAAATGGTGTCGTCAATACACGAATGTGTCCTCCTCTTATTTAATGCTTCCCAAGGATACACTCTGTGCTGAAGACTAATTTCAAAGCATCTAAGAAGCTATGTTTTGCGAGCTCACCAGATTCTGAGTTCCTCAAAGGCACAGGCTATATTTCCATCATATTTGTACATCAGTTCCCAGCACATAAGAGGTCTTCCTAGACGGCTACTGTTGTTGGATGGCCTGCCTACCCCACATGCCCACACCTCAAAGAGGGATTCAATTCTCCAGTGTACACCTCTGTCTCTTACCTAAGATTATGCAGAGCCCAGTAAACCATCACTAATATCATTTACACTGACCTGGTGGCAATGTGTGAGATATGTAACAAGTGGCTCAGTACAAGATCTCACTTACAGGAAGGACTACAGTAGGGTAGTGGATGTTGCCTACTCTGCCACTACTGTCCACCCATCCATTCAACAGGGACCTATATTCAAGGCACAGTTCTTGGCACTAGGAATACATTCCAACCCATGGTCTTCCTGGAATGGTCATCCAGTCAATCCTAATTTGGGACCAATCATTAAATAAACACTGACTCAAAGAGCACCTACTGTGTGCTTGAGTGTGTCCTGAGCACTTTTAGGGAGATGATGTAATAGATGCTGACCATGTCCTCAAGAACCTAACCATTTAGCAGAGTAGCTGAGCCTCTGCACAGCAAAGACAAACTGGGCAAACTCAGCAGAATAGAGAGGTCCCCAGTGACAGGAAAAGTCACTGAATACTTCAGTGTACAGAGGCAGGAACCTGCTGTCCAGCCTACTCAGGCCTGTTAGATCTGGGGCTTTGTCAGAGCTGGTTCTCTGAAGACAGAGAGACTTACAGGATTGGTAGAGTCAGCCCTGAGCAGAAATGTGAGGAAGGGAAAGAAAAATTAACACCGATTGAGCACAGCAATGGGCCTCTACAGCCATGACATTATGCAATTCTCTCAGCGGCTCTTTTGTCATGAACGTTTGTCATCATGTTAGGTGGCTTAACATCGAAGCCCTCTTCCCTTCCGAGAACCTTCCACCGTTTCGCCCAATAGAATGTCCAGCCCCAAACAGGCTTAAATGTGGAGGGAGTGCCAAGAGGAATGGAGCTGAGAGCCACGCAGTATCCCACAGCTGGAGCGTCACACAGTGGTGCATCCAGAGGTGGCAGCATCCTAACAGGACTGTTCCTTCAGCTGCATCTTTGCTGACATTCTGGCTGTTCAGCTTCCCTTGGTCTCTGCCCATTTTCCAATCCTGTCTCCTCAGCCTTCTCCTCAATTCTGAGTTATCTGATATCTTTCCAATGAATTCCTTTTCTGATTGAGTCACTTTTGGCTGCTTACTATGAAGAATGCTGACAAACACACCTGCAATACAGGCATCATTTACTGCATTTTACAGATAAAGAAACCGAGGCTCAGGGAAGTGAAGTAAATGGCCAATTAGTGACAGAGGTAGAGTTTAAGCTCAGGTCTTCTGATCTCAAACCCAGGCATGTTTTCTCTAGTTGTTAGGTTAATCAGGACACCTTGATTGCAAGTGATAGAAAAAATGACAACTGAAACCGGGTTAAACAAAAAAGGATATGTGTTGGCTGAATAGTTGAGATATAGAGAGTATACCTGGCTCTATTCCCCAAAGGATGTTGAGTCTGTCCATTGCTGGTATCTGCTCTCACCTATGTGGACCTGACTCCTGGTAATCTCTTTCATCATCAGACCTTCTCCAGCTTATATTCTCATAACCACAAACCCAGTAGAAATGGGTAATTATTTTCCAAAAAAACAGAATGAAAATCTTGGGTTTGACTCTCACTGGACCATCTCAGTGGCCAGAGATGGGATATATTGCTGGCCAAGCCTCTCTCACCCTTCCCACCCCCAACACACATACAGTCTATGGTGGAGGCAACACCACTCAAACTTTATAAGCTGAGGTTTGTGGAGTGACAGTTCTCAAGAGGATAATCACAGTTCTTTACGGAAAGAACGGTGAATAGATACTGTGTGGCAAAAACGACAGATGTCCACTGGCGTCTACTGCTTTTACAGTATGGGTGACACTCATCTTTCTAGCTCTTCTCCACACTGCAGAAGAGCCTGTATCCAGAACTACATCCTGCCACCCACCAGCTGTCTATTCTCCGCACAACCAAAAGTTTCTTTCAAATTATGTTTTTAATTTACATTGCAGTATAGTTGCTTTACAATGTTGTGTTAGTTTCTACTGTACAGCAAACTGAATCAGCTATATGTATACATATATCCCCTCTGTTCCGGATTTCCTTCCCATTTAGGTCACCACAGAGCAATGAGTAGAGTTCCCTATACAGTAGGTTCTCATTAGTTATCTATTTTATACATAGTATCAATAGCATATATGTGTCAATCCCAATCTCCCAATTCATCCCACCCTCCTTTCTCCCTTGTTCCATACCTTTGTTCTCTACATGTGTGTCTCTATTTCTGCTTTGTAAATAAGATCGTCTATATCAATTTTTTCAGATTCTATATATAGGCATTAATATACAATATTGGTTTTTATATTTCTGACTTACTGCACTCTGTATGACAGTCTCTAGGCCCATCCACATCTCTACAAATGACCCAATTTCATTCCTTCTTATGGCTAAGTAATATTCCATTGTATATATGTGCCACATCTTCTTTATCTATTCATCTGTTGAGGGACACTTAGGTTGCTTCCATGTCCTGGCTATAGTAAATACAGCTGCAATGAACACTGTGGTAAAAGATTCTTTTTGAATTATGGTTTTCTCAGGGTATATGTCCAGTAGTGGGATTGCTGGGTCATATGGTAGTTCTATTCTTAGTTTTTCAAAGAACCTCCATACTGTTCTCTACAGTGACTGTCTCAATTACATTCCCACCAACAGTGCAAGAGGGTTCCCTTTTCTCCACACCCTCTCCAGCATTTACTGTTTGTAGATTTTTTGATGATGGCCAGTCTGAGCAGTGTGAGGTGATACCTCATTGTAGTTTTGATTTGCATTTCTCTAATGATTAGTGATGTTGAGCATCTTTTCATGTGTTTGTTGGCAATCTGTATATCTTCTTTGAGAAATGTCTATTATGTCTTCTGCCCATTTTTGGATTGGGTTGTTTGTTTTCCTGATATTGAGCTGCATGAGCTGCTTATATATTTTGGAGATTAATCCTTTGTCAGTTGCTTCATTTGCAAATACTTTCTCCAATTCGGAGGGTTGTGTTTTTGTCTTGTTTATGGTTTCCTTTGCTGTGCAAAAGCTTTTAAGTTTCATTAGGTCCCATTTGTTTATTTTTGTTTTTATTTCCATTTCTCTAGGAGGTAGGTCAAAAAGGATTTTGCTGTGATTGATGTTATAGAGTGTTCTGCCAATGTTTTCCTCTAAGAGTTTTACGGTGTCAGGCCTTTCATTTAGGTCTTTAATCCATTTTGTGTTTATTTTTGCGTATGCTGTTAGAGAGTGTTCTAATCTCATTCTTTTATATGTAGCTGTCCAGTTTTCCCAGAACCACGTATTGAAGAGGCTGTCTTTTCTCCGTTGTATATTCTTACCTTCTTTATCAAAGATAAGGTGACCATATGTGCATGCATTTATCTCTGGTCTTTCTCTCCTGTTCCATTGATCTATATTTCTGTTTCTGTGCCAGTATCATACTGTCTTGATTACTGTAGCTTTGTAGCATAGTCTGAAGTCAGGGAGCCTGATTCCTCCAGCTCCATTTTTCTTTCTCAAGATTGCTTTGGCTATTCAGTGTCTTTTGTGTTTCCATACAGATGGTGAAATTTTTTGTTCTAGTTCTGTGAAAAATGCCATTGGTAGTTTGATAGGGATTGCACTGAATCTGTAGATTGTTTTGGGTAGCAGTGATTTTCACAATGTTGATTCTTCCAATTCAAGAACATGGTATATCTCTCCATCTGTTTGGATCATCTTTAATTTCTTTCATCACTGTCTTAGAGTATTCTGCATACAGGTCTTTTGTCTCCTTAGGTAGGTTTATTCCTAGATATTTTATTCTTTTTGTTGCAATGGTAAATGTGAGTGTTTCCTTAATTTCTCTTTCAGATTTTTCATCATTAGTGTATAGGAATGCAAGAGATTCCTGTGCATTAATTTTGTATGCTACTACTTTACCAAATTCATTGAGTAGCTCTAGTAGTTTTCTGGTAGCATCTTTTGGATTCTCTGTGTATAGTATCATGTCACCTGCAAACAGTGACTCTTTTACTTCTTCTTTTCCGATTTGGATTCCTTTTCTTTCTGTTTCTTCTCTGACTGCTGTGGCTAAAACTTCCAAAACTAGGTTGAATAATAGCGGTGAGAGCGGGCAACCTTGTCTTGTTCCTGATCTTAGTGGAAACGGTTTCAGTTTTTCACCATTGAGAACAATGTTGGCTGTGGGTTTGTCATATATGGCCTTTATTATGTCGAGGTAAGTTCCCTCTATGCCTATTTTCTGGAGGGTTTTTATAATAAATGTGTGTTGAAATTTGTTGAAAGCTTTTTCTGCATCTATTGAGATGACCATATGGTTTTTCACCTTCAGTTTGTTAATATGGTGAATCACATTGATTGATTTGCATATACTGAAGAATCCTTGCATTCCTGGGATAAACCCCACCTCATCATGGTGTATGATTCGTTTAATGTGCCGTTGGATTCTGTTTGCTAGTATTTTGTTAAGTATTTTTGCATCTATGTTCATCAGTGAGATTGGCCTGTTGTTTTCTTTTTTTGTGACATCTTTGTCTGGTTTTGGTATCAGGGTGATGGTGGCCTCATAGAATGAGTTTGGGAGTGCTCCTCCCTCTGCTATATTTTGTAAGAGTTTGAGAAAGATAGGTGTTAGCTCTTCTCTAAATGTTTGATAGAATTCGCCTGTGAAGCTATCTGGTCCTGGGCTTTTGTTTGTTGGAAGATTTTTAATCACAGTTTCAATTTCAGTGCTTGTGATTGGTCTGTTCATATTTTCCATTTCTTCCTGGTTCAGTCTCGGAAGGTTGTGCATTTCTATGAAGTTGTCCATTTCTTCTAGGTTGTCCTCTTTTTTTTTTTCTTTGCGGTACGCAGGCCTCTCACTGTTGTGGCCTCTCCCGTTGTGGAGCACAGGCTCCGGAGGCACAGGCTCAGCGGCCATGGCACACAGGCCCACCTGCTCTGTGGCATGGGATCTTCCCAGACCAGGGCATGAACCCGTGTCCCCTGCATCAGCAGGCAGACTCTCAACCACTGCGCCACCAGCAAAGCCCCCAGGCTGTCTATTTTATTGGCATATATTTGCTTGTAGTAATCTCTCATGATCCTTAGTATTTCTGCAGTGTCAGTTGTTACTTCTTTTTCATGTCTAATTCTATTGATTTGAGTCTTCTCCCCTTTTTTTTTTTTCTTGATGAGTCTGGCTAATCGTTTATCAAATTTGTTTATCTTCTCAAAATTTTGTTTATCTTCTCAGTTTTTAGTTTTATTGATCTTTGCTATCATTTCCTTCATTCCTTTTTCATTTTTATGATATCTTTATTTATCTTTCATCTTTATGATATCTTTTGTTCTGCTAACTTTGGGGATTTTTTTGTTTTCCTTTCTCTAATTGCTTTAGGAGTAAGGTTAGGTTGTTTATTTGAGATGTTTCTTGAGGTAGGATTGTATTGCTATAAACTTCCCTCTTAGAACTGCTTTTTCTGCATCCCATAGGTTTTGGGTCATGTGTTTTCATTGTCATTTGTTTCTAGGTATTTTTTGATTTCCTCTTTTATTTCTTCAGTGATCTCTTGGTTATTTAATAGTGTATTGTTTAGCCTCCGTTATGTTTGTATTTTTACAGATTTTTTCCTGTAATTGATATCTAGTCTCATAGCGTTGTGGTCGGAAAAGATACTTGATACGATTTCAATTTTCTTAAACTTACCGAGGCTTGATTTGTGATCCAAGATATGATCTACCCTGGAGAATATTCCATGAGAAGAAAAAGTACTGTGTTGTTTTTGGTTGGAATGTCCTATAAATATCAATTAAGTCCATTTTGTTGAATGTCATTTAAAGCTTGTGTTTCCTTATTTATTTCCATTTTGGATGATCTGTGCATTGGTGAAAGTGGGATGTTAAAGTCCCCTACTGTTACTGTGTTACTGTTGATTTCCCCTTTTATGGCTGGTAGCGTTTGCCTTATGTATTGAGGTGCTCCTATGTTGGGTGCATAAATATTTACAATTGTTATATCTTCTTCTTGGATTGATCCCTTGATCATTATGTAGCATTCTTGTCTCTTATAACAGTCTTTATTTTAAAGTCTATTTTGTCTGATATGAGAATTGCTACTCCAGGTTTCTTTTGATTTCCATTTGCATGAAATATCTCTTTCTACCCCCTCACTGTCAGTCTGTATGTGTCCCTAGGTCTGAAGTGTGATTTCAATTTTCTTAAACTTACCGAGGCTTGATTTGTGATCCAAGATATGATCTACCCTGGAGAATATTCCATGAGAAGAAAAAGTACTGTGTTGTTTTTGGTTGGAATGTCCTATAAATATCAATTAAGTCCATTTTGTTGAATGTCATTTAAAGCTTGTGTTTCCTTATTTATTTCCATTTTGGATGATCTGTGCATTGGTGAAAGTGGGATGTTAAAGTCCCCTACTGTTACTGTGTTACTGTTGATTTCCCCTTTTATGGCTGGTAGCGTTTGCCTTATGTATTGAGGTGCTCCTATGTTGGGTGCATAAATATTTACAATTGTTATATCTTCTTCTTGGATTGATCCCTTGATCATTATGTAGCATTCTTGTCTCTTATAACAGTCTTTATTTTAAAGTCTATTTTGTCTGATATGAGAATTGCTACTCCAGGTTTCTTTTGATTTCCATTTGCATGAAATATCTCTTTCTACCCCCTCACTGTCAGTCTGTATGTGTCCCTAGGTCTGAAGTGGGTCTCTTGTAGACAGGATATATATGGGTCTCGCTTTTGTATCCATTCAGCCAGTCTACATCTTCTGGTTGGAGCATTTAATCCATTTACACTTAAGGTAGTTATCGATATGTATGTTCCTATTCCCATTTTGTTAACTGTTTTGGGTTTGTTATTGTAGGGTCTTTTCCTTGTCTTGTGTTTCCTTGCCTAGAGAAGTTTCTTTAGCATTTGTTGTAAAACTGGTTTGGTGGTGCTGAATACTCTTAGCTTTTGCTCGTCTGTAAAGCTTCTGATTTCTCCATCAATTCTGAATTAGATCCTTGCTGGCTGGAATATTCTTGGTTGTAGGTTTTTCCCTTTCATCACTTTAAATATATCCTGCCACTCCCCTCTGGCCTGCCGAGTTTCTGCTGAAAAATCAGATGATAACCTTATGGGGATTTTGTTGCATGTTATTTGTTGCTTTTCCCTCGCTGTTTTAATATTTTTTCTTTGAATTTTTTTTTAAAATTTTGATTAATATGTGTCTTGGCGTGTTTCTCCCTGGATTTACCCTGTATAGGACTCTGCACTTCCTGGACTTGATTGACTATTTCCTTTCCCTTATTAGGGAAGATTTCAACTATAATCTCTTCAAATATTTTCTCAGTCCCTTTCTTTTAGTCTTCTTCTTCTGGGACCCCTATAATTCGAAGGTTGGTGTGTTTAATGTTGTCCCAGAGGGCTCTGAGACTGTCCTCAATTCTTTTCATTCTTTTTTCTCTATTCTACAGTAGTTATTTCCACTATTTTATTTCCAGGTCACTTATCCATTCTTCTGCCTCAGTTATTCTGCTACTGATTCTTTCTAGAGAATTTTAAATTTCATTTATTTTGTTGTTCATCATTGTTTGTTTGCTCTTTAGTTCCTCTAGGTCCTTGTTAAACGTTTCTTGTATTTTCTCCATTCTATTTCCAAGATTTTGGATCATCTTTACTACCATTACTCTGAATTCTTTTTCAGGTAGACTGCCTATTTCCTCTTCATTTGTTTGGTGTGGTGGGTTTTTACCTTGCTCCTTCATCTGTTGTGTATTTCTCTGTCTTACCTTTTGCTTAACTTACTGTGTTTGGGGTCTCCTTTTCACTGGCTGCAAGTTCGTAATTCCCGATGTTTTTGGTGTCTGCCACTAGTGGCTAAGGTTGGTTCAGTGGCTTGTGTAGGTTTCCTGGTAGAGGGAACTGGTGTCTGTGTTCTGGTGGGTGGGGCTGGATCTTGACTTTCTGGTGGGTAGAACCCTGTCTGGTGATGTGTTGTGGGGAGTCTGTGAACTTATTATGATTTTAGGGAGCCTCTCTTCGAATTGGTGGGGTTGTGTTCCTGTCTTGCTAGTTGTTTGGCATGGAAACTTGCTGGTTGTTGAGTGGAGCTGGATCTTAGCATTGAGATGGAGATGTCTGGGAGAACTTTCACCGTTTGATATCACAGGTGGCTGGGAGGTCTCTGGTGGACCAATGTCCTAAACTCAACTCACCCACCTCAAAGGCTAAGACCTGACACCCGGACAGAGAACCAAGACCCTGTCAGCCACATGGCTCAGAAGAAAAGGGAGAAAAAAAGCAAGAAAATAAATAAATAAATAAAGTTATTAAAATAAAAATTAAAAAAAATATTATTAAAAGAAAAAAATTAGGGCTTCCCTGGTGGCGCAGTGGTTGAGAGTCCGCCTGCCAATGCAGGGAACATGTGTTTGGGGTCTCCTTTTCACTGGCTGCAAGTTCGTAATTCCCGATGTTTTTGGTGTCTGCCACTAGTGGCTAAGGTTGGTTCAGTGGCTTGTGTAGGTTTCCTGGTAGAGGGAACTGGTGTCTGTGTTCTGGTGGGTGGGGCTGGATCTTGACTTTCTGGTGGGTAGAACCCTGTCTGGTGATGTGTTGTGGGGAGTCTGTGAACTTATTATGATTTTAGGGAGCCTCTCTTCGAATTGGTGGGGTTGTGTTCCTGTCTTGCTAGTTGTTTGGCATGGAAACTTGCTGGTTGTTGAGTGGAGCTGGATCTTAGCATTGAGATGGAGATGTCTGGGAGAACTTTCACCGTTTGATATCACAGGTGGCTGGGAGGTCTCTGGTGGACCAATGTCCTAAACTCAACTCACCCACCTCAAAGGCTAAGACCTGACACCCGGACATTACACACTCACAAAAAGAGAAAAAAGAAAAAAAATTATATATGTATATTTAAAAAAGGAAGAGAGCAACCAAATCAAAAAACAAATCTACCAATGATAATAAGCTCTAAATACTAAACTAAGATAAGCATAAAACCTGAAACAAATTAGACACAGAAACAAATTAGATACAGAAAGACACAGAAACAAATTAGATACAGAAAGTAAACCCCAAGTCTACAGTTGCACCCAAAGTCCACCGCCTAAATTTGGGATAATTTGTTGTCTATTCAGGTATTCCACAAGTGCAGGTACATCTAGTTGATTGTGGAGATTTAATCCACTGCTCCTGAGGCTGCTGGGAGAAATTTCCCTTTCTCTTCTTTGCTCGCACAGCTCCTGGGGTTCAGCTTTGGATTTGGCCCTGCCTCTGCGTGCAGCTCGCCCTCTGGTGTCTGTTCTTCGCCCAAACAGGAGGGGGTTATAGGAGCGGCTGATTAGGGGCCTCTGGCTCACTCAGGCCAGGGGGAGGGAGGGGTATGGAATGCGGGGCAAGCTTGCAGCAGCAGGGGCTGGCGTGATGTTGCAATCGCCTGAGGTGCGCCGTGCGTTCTCCCCGGGAAGTTGTCCCTGGATCACGGGACCCTGGCAGTGGCAGCCTGCACAGGATCCCATGGGGGGTGGTGTGAAGAGTGACCTGTGCTTGCACACAGGCTTCTTGGTGGCTGCAGCAGCAGCCTTACCATTTCATGCCCATCTCTGGTGTCCGTGCTGATAGCCATGGCTCATGGCCGTCTCTGGAGCTCATTTAGGTGGTTCTCTGAATCCCCTCTCCTCGTGCACCCCAAAACAATGGTCTCCTACTCTCTGGCAGGTCCAGACTTTTCCCAGACTCCCTCCCAGCGTGCTGTGGCACACTAGCTCCCTTCAGGCTGTCTTCACACAGCCAACCCCAGTGCTCTCCCTGGGATCTGACCTCCGAAGCCCAAACCTCAGCTCCCAGCCCCCAACCGTCCCAGTAGGTGAGCAGACAAGCCTCTCGGGCTGGTGAGTGCTGGTTGGCACCGATCCTCTGTACAGGAATCTCTCCGCTTTGCCCTCTGCACACCTGTTGCTGCGCTCTCCTCTGTGGCTCCAAAGCTTCCCCCATGCCCTCCCCCGCACTGCGTCTCCTCCAGTGAAGGGGCTTCCTAATGTGTGGACAGTTTTCCTCCTTCACAGCTCCCTCGCAGAGGTGCAGGTCCCATCCCTATTCTTTTGTCTCAGTTTTTTTTTTTTCTTTTGCCCTACCCAGGTACGTGGGAAGTTTCTTGCCTTTTGGGAGGTCTGAGGTCTTCTGCCAGCGTTCAGTAGGTGTTCTGTAGGAGCTGTTCCACATGTATATGTATTTTTGTTGTATTTGTGGGGAGGAAGGTGATCTCCACGTCTTACTCCTCCGCCATCTTGAAGGTCCCCCTCAGCTGAGGTGTTTTTAAAAATGATGATAAAATATTGATTCTATGACAAAGGCTTATACAAGGTTATCATAGGAACTCTAAAGAGGAGCAGTTAAGCCAAATGCTCTTAAGGTTGTGAGAAGGAACAGTAGGTAATGGAGGTAGAAGGAAAGTTGGGCCTGATCCTCCGTGGAATGGCACAGGTTGAAAAGAGAAAAAGCAATAGGAATTAAGAGTTGGATCAAAACGCAATGCACACCATGATCTGAAGTTCTTCCCTAGAGCATGAGCCACTTAGTATGGGGCCTTCTACCTATAGGGGGCTCAGTAAATGTTTGTGAATTAAACAATGAACCCTGTTTTGCCTTTGGAACAGAATGTAGACCTGCAAGACCAAGGAACGCTGCTTCCTAAATATTATCACAGCCTTTAATTTCTCATTGTGACCCTCTGAGCAGTTTAATTAATAATTGCTATGGGAAGAGCAGGACAAAGTGATAATTAACAGCTATTGGCCAGAGCTATCGATGAATTAAGAGTCCAATTGCAAAACGAAGAAAGCACATCCAAAAAGAAGCATGAATTCCAAGAGTAATGAAAGGCCATGGGTACCAAGGACTCTAGAGGATTTTCTTAATCTGAGCAGCTACTGAGCGAAGTGTGCTCCAAATAGAACTAATGAAGAAATGATAAATGTGAATATTTGCCAGGAAATAACACGCTCACCATGGTCTGCACTTCCTAGAAGGGCAAACTTTGCCACTGGGCTCCTTTTCCTCCCAACCAACAGCACAGATTAAAATAAAAAAGAGGACAAGGGGCAGATTACAGCCATCTTATCCAGGATGTCAAATGCCCAGGATGCTTCCAGCAGTCCCAGGGCCCCCCAGCACTTCTGAGGTCAACAAATTCCTATGACTTGATGGCTTTTTGATTTCCCCTTCAAAAGGCAGTATCATGTTTTCAGAAAGATGGTAACTACAGGACTGTTTAAACACAAAGAACCTCAGAAACACCTGTTGTTTGAATAGCTGGGTGGTTGACCATTCCACTAATCTCTGGCGTTAACCTCTGCATTTATCTCCATCATCCCCATCAGGGATCCTCCTGTTACTGTCTTTTCCATGCATACTCACTCTCCAATACCAGCTGGCTTCTCTCCACAATCTCTTCCCCACAAGGTAGGTCTTCAATTTTCAGTCTTTAGAAATTCATTACACCCAAACCATTAATATAGCTAAGTTTTTACTTTCTTTTATGAAGAGCCTTCTATAAATATGGGATCTTCAGTATTAGGTACTTAAGGTATGGTAGCAATCCAAGTGTCCAACAATAGATGAATGAATAAAGAAGATGTAGTATACATACACACACACACACACACATACACACACACACACACACACACACACACAGTGGAATACTACTCAGCCATAAAAAAGAATTAAATAATGCCATTTGCAACAAGCTGGATCAACTTGGAGGGCGTTATGCTACATGAAATAAGTCAGAGAAAGACAAACACTGTATGGTATCACATGTGGAATCTAAAAAAATGTAACAATCTAGTGAATAGAACAGAAAAGAAGCAGACTCATAGATATAGTAAACAAACTAGTGGTTACCAGTGGGGAGAGGGAAGGAGGGAGGGGCAATATAGGGGTAGAAGTAAAAAAATGTTATTATGGGATTATGTGAAATCAGGTGTGTGAAGATTTTAAAGACTAAAGCACTACAGAATTTAAAGAATCTTTCACTCAATTAAAAAAAGAAGAATTTCTAAACTTAAATCTTTAAGCTGGTTAAATAAAACATAAAGTTTCAGACTTTTTAAAATAAAAATGTGTAGTTTATAAAACTGTATGCTAGGGCTTCCCTGGTGGCGCAGTGGTTGAGAGTCCGCCTGCTGATGCAGGGGACGCGGGTTCATGCCCCGGTCCAGGAGGATCCCACATGCCGCAGAGCGGCTGGGCCCATGAGCCATGGCCGCTGAGCCTGCGCGTCCGGAGCCTGTGCTCCGCAACGGGAGAGGCCACAACAGTAAGAGGCCTGCGTACCGCAAAAAAAAAAACCCTGTATACTAAAGAAGACATTCAGAAAAGCGGTAAACACTGCAAATAATAACAATAATGTGGAAAAAACAGGCAGAAGAGAAGAAAGGAGATTTTTTAAAAAATAACAATGATTTCTATAACTTGGGAACTGCTTTAACTCAAACACTGAATGAGATAATTCTGTGCTTGTAAAGTGGCTTCTTTAAGAAAATCCCTCTTTTTCTGCCCACTAGGAAATGCTGTTATCCAGAAAGCTACATGATGCAAAGATGACATTTTGACATTCTGTGGCTGAGCCAAGGAATTGCAATGGTTTAATCCAAATGCACTGGTCTTCTACCTACCTGCCCCCTTCAGAGCTCCATGAATTTGTAGGCTGGATGGTGGTCAAAGTTAAACTATTTCTTTACACTTCACGGACTGAACCTCAACTAGTATTCACATGGGAGCCTATACGCTTTCTTTGCAGGTTAAGATCTGAGAGTCAACATCAGTTGCTTTCAATTTCTCCTTCATCAGAGTTTATGTAGCAGAAAGATAGGAAGGGTTGGAATCAGAAAGCTTAAGTTCAAGTCCCAGATCTGCTCTCCCTACCTGTTCTCTTGCCCTTTTGTGGTCACTCTTCTCTCATCTGTAAATTATGAGTGATCATGCCTGCCATCTCCAGACCACACAGGAAGGTGTACATATTTGGAGAGTGGGGGGAGTGGACATGATGCACAGTGAAAATGCTGTACCAAGACAGAATGTTTTCCATGTCACAATGGAAAAGCACTTTCTTCCAGACAGAGAACTCAATCCATTTGCAGTATCCACACCTGACAGGTAAACTACAAAGCATCTTTGCCTTGTGTCTTCCACAGGTTTCTCCAATCTTCCTGCCTCTGTTACAGACCTGAGTTACTGGAAATGACTCGGGCACATCATTCTTCTACAAGATGCATTTTGCAAATTCAGTGTCTAGTTCGTCTCCCAAGGCATGAGTTTTTAGGGTCAGTAATATTAACATATCAATAGGTGTCATAGAACAGAGCACTGAACTTGAATCCAGAGTCCTAAATTCAGCAAAGTAGTTCCCCCCAAGTTTATATTCCAAGCCACAGACCAACTCTTATATCATCTGATCCTTTTCTTTGTGGAGGCCAGGAACTACCAAAGGCTTACTTGGCTGAGTATCTTCCAGAGTGTGGAGGCTTGATTAGTTCTCCTGCTAGTTTTATTTTGACAGGCAGAAGTTTCATTTTCCAGATAGGAGCTTAAGATTTCCTTTTTGCCCCTCTAAAGCAAAAACCAAAACCACTAATAGATTGCAACCCTGAATAGATTAAGTACCAACACTACCTGGCTCAAATTCATCTTTGTATTACCATAGTTGTCCCTTCTCCTCTTCTACTTTTTTATTTTTATTGGACTTCTGCCTTCCTATCTGTAGGAGAAGAGATAGGAAAGAGCAAAATAAGGTAGAGACTTAATATCAAAACCTATGACTTACTTTTGCCTTTTTCATTTCTTTTATCAGAAGAACACAAAGGTCTATTTGGGGGAGTAGAGAGAGAGAAAAAGAGAGCAATGCATCAGTTATTACCTACACTGAAGTAAAAGTAAAGTGAGAATGAGTATTTTTTTTTTTTCAACACTACAGATAGATGAAGATCTAGGGCTTGGGATGGGGAGAGATGACAATAGGGAAAACTGGTTAGAACTGTACTGACTTTGTTCTTATCTGTTTTCATTAATACATAATTTTTGGATTTTTCAGTTGTATTGAGGTATTTTCTCCCTTTCTTCTCAAAGATGCCAAAAAGAATTGCACTCAAGGGTAAGGAAACACCTGACAGCCCGGGGATTCTGATGGTGCCCTTGCAGAGGCAGCCTTGCAACTATGCGCATGACTGAAGGCTTTCAGAATCTCTTCCCCTAGCACTGGCATATGTTTTTCCAAGCGAGCAGCACTGGCATCGGCTTAAAGAAGAATCAGACACAGGTTAGAATCCACTTTACGGGAATCGGATACTGAGAGAAGCCTGGCTGAGGATAGGCCTGCAAAGTCCTATCTCTGAAGGTGTGCATCCCCTGCACACACAAGCCCTCCAGGGAGGCTGCATCCTTGTCTCTGGTGAAAACCAAAAGCCTAATATTTATGCACACCCTGCTGGACAGTCCTCAGTGCAAAAGTAATGCCTTAAAGGGTTAAAGCACAGCACTCTGCCAGAAAGAACAACAGAACTTATTGTGGAGTTCAAATGCATTTGGACAGGTCATTTAAGCTTTGTAGGTCATATGGTCTCTGTCACAATTTGTGTTGCAACTAATCAACTCTGCTGTTGTAGGACAAAGCAGTCATGGATAACATGTAAATAAATGAATGTGGGTGGGTCCCAATGAAACTTTATTGATAAAAACAGGCAGAGGGCTGAACTTACAGTTGCTTTTTTAAGTGGGGTTTGCTCGGTGGGGGGAAAAAAGACAGTTTAAATTAAGAGTAAGGTAAGAGATAGCCAGAAAATGCCACCACATCTGAGCCACATTCTTATTTAAAAATATACCTGTGGCCATGAGAGTTTTGCAATTTGACTATAAAATGTAGATAATCACAATTATCTAAAGCCTGTTTTGAATAATGCCTTTTACTTTCAAAGCAAGTTCGTTACTATCATCTTATTTGAGCTTCATGACAAGTATTTGGAGCAGATAGCATCTACCTGTTTATGTCAAAGAGGAATTCTGCACAGAAAAGGAAAATGATTTGCCTGAGAGTTCACAGATTCATGCTGTGCCCTTCAGCCGTACACTAGTGATTTCTCTATTATTTACTTGCAAAATACAGAAAATTGGTTCACCTCATTTTTATGATCACACTACACCTCCACGCCAATTTCTTACCCTTTTATGTAACCCTTTGAAATACGTATTAAGTGCTGAGCTTGCAATTGGGCCACCTGAGCACCTGTTTTCCTTTCCATTCTGTACGTGAATGTGAGTCTGAACAGGTTCTACCAGCTCTGAAATACTTCAGTTGGGTCAGCACGACACTAATGCGCTGTCACCCATAAAAAGAACAAGCTGAGTCACCTCCTGTAGTTTTCACTCTTCAGGCCCCAAACCCCTCAAATTAGATGAACTCTCTCCTATTTAGGGGGAAAGGAGGGTTAGGGGTTAAGTTTCATGTCTCAGTGCAACACCTCAGTGGAGAAATACAAAAGAAAAAGAGAAATGCCACGTAGGTTATAGAAACAAGGCGAGGCCAGGTTTCGGGGACTAAGTCACACCTCAGAGACGAGCTGAACTGAACCTGACTCCTTCCTGAAAAAACCCGAATTGCTAGGAGGCACCGCTCTCCTGACAGCAGCCCTTTCCTGGGCCTCCTGCTCCCAAGACGGCCTTCCTAGCAAGGCGCTTTCTCTGGGCCTCTCGTCCTTTTGTTTTTCACGTTAGTCCACTCAGCCAAATAAAGCCAGCTTTTTGCATATTAAAACTTAATTTGCTTAAGCACAAACAGTTGGAGGCCTGCTTCTCAGGGCCCAGAGTGACAGATCACATGAGGGGGCATTACGGCCTTGGGGGCTGCCAATTTGGCAGGTCCCCGACCCTGAGGAGAGACCAGCCCAGCCCAGCCCATGAGCTGCTCACTGTCAGGACTCCAAAAGGCATCACTCTGAGCTCCAAGGTGGAAGTGTTTACCGATACCATGATCTCTCCCCAGATGCAGTTGCTACTGCAGCTAATTAAGAGAACAATTAAGACTAAAGCAATCAGTCAAGTACACAGACCTCAGTCATCTTCCCAGCTCTCGGATGCGGCGCTGCTCCCAAAGGGCTGAACCGTATTCAGTCATTCAGAAAATGACACGAAGAAGCTATTAAATATCTGAAAACCATAAAAATGCAATCATACTGTTCTTTAGCTGAGCCATCCACCAGAGACCAATGCCCAGCAACTTTAGAAACTTAGCAGTCGTCTCAAATTCACACACTCACAAATAAGAAGATTAATCAAAAGCAGCTCAAATCAAAATTTAATTATAAGGTGGGAATGGGAGAGGCTAGGCTGGCCATTCTCCTGCTTTTTTTTTTTGCTTTATGACTGATCGATACCCCTCGCATCAGCCAAATGCATGACAAAGTCCATGGGGTGTCTTTAGAAAGGAAGTAACAGATTAAATATTGAGCTAAACAATTTAATCTTCTCCTGGAAGAATTTTCAGATATTTGTAAGGTAAATCATACTAGAGGGGAACAGTCTCCATGTGCTACATTATAGAGCCTCATTGGGAGAAGTTCATAAACACATATACAAGGCACTAAAACAAAACTTCTCTTAATTGCATAACAAATAAAGATACGAAAAAATGCCCTTAAAAAGAAATATATATATACATATATATGGATTTTTTAGTAAACTACTTGCAGAGCAGTCTGAGATTTCTCCCTCTGAGCAGGTATTTATTCTCTTTGAACCCGTGGTGACCTACAGCTAAGAAATGAGGCTGACCAGCTTAGAAAAAAGCACCATAAACAATGTTATCAAAACATTTCTTAGGGACTTCCCTGGTGGCGGCGCAGTGGTTAAGAACCCGCCTGCCAATGCAGGAGACATGGGTTCAAGCCCTGGTCTGGGAAGATCCCACATGCCACAGAACAACTAAGCCCATGAGCCACAACTACTGAACCTGCGCTCTAGAGCCTGCAAGCCACAACTACTGAGCCCATGTGCCACAACTACCGAAGCCCGGGTGCCCAGAACCCATGCTCCGCAACAAGAAGCCACCACAGCATTGCAACGAAGAGTAGCCCCCGCTCACCGCAACTAGAGAAAGCCCGTGTGCAGCAACGAAGGCCCAATGCGGCCAAAAATAAATGAATTAATTAAAAAAAAATTTCTTATTAAACACCTACTATATGCCTTGTGAGGGATAATGAAGGAATAAGTAGAAAGTGTTGAGATATATGAACATGGACTTTGGAGTCAAAGCTGGGTTCAAATTCCAACTCCCCACATACTAGCCCTATGACTTCAGGCAAGTGACTAAACCATTCTGTTTCCTCATCTGTTAAGTGGAGGCTAACATTCTTTCTGTTTTAGGGGGCTGTTCGAGGTTTAAATGAGATAATATATGCAAAGTTCTTAGGACAGGTCCCAACAGAAGGGGGACTTGTCTTTATTAACTACTCAATAAAGCTATGGTCATAATGACGATGATGATTTCTAATAACTACAATTTGTAGATGACTTGAACAGTCACTGTGATTTCTATACATGATCTTATTGAATTTTCACTACAGCTTTATCCAGTGAATATCATTATTACTATTACAGTCACTTTAGAAATGAAGAATCAGATCTTATAAGGCAAGGCCTCCTGAGGTAGTGACCAGAAGTAACAAATGAACCAGCCTGGCATTCACAAAAGACTTCAATTTCAGACTTTTGTTTTTATTTCCAAATGAGTGGATACCATCACAGACAGAAACCAAGACCACTAAAAGTGAACAACTTAACCTTCTTCTCTGATTAAAGTCCAGGAGGACACATCTTTTAGTGTACTATGAATTAACATTTTTTATTAAAATTTAAAGTCATCTTGTAGATAGCAGAATCATAATATATTGTTTTATTTATTAAAATGTACTTTTGTTCCAGATTAATATTTAAAACATACCATGATTTTTTAACCTATTTTGGCCTTTCATCTTTTTTATACATCAAAAGCCTCAAAAAAAGGCGGGAAGGTGTGTCCTGGGTTTCTTGTTCACCTGATTTCACGTTACTAAATGGATGCCACTGAACACAGAGCTGGGAAGAGATGCACAACACACAATACTATATATGCTTCCACCATATACACACAATAGTCTCAAGTATCCTCAAGAGCATAGACAAGAGTAAAACGTAGTAAATTAATTAGAAAGGAATGAGCTTGGAGTACCTATTGCCTTTGTTTTTAACATATCTAATTATAAGCCTATACAATTTGATTTTTACTAATGTCTGTCTTTAATAACCAGCTTGGAAATATTCTGAAAATCTAACAAGGGGCTCCCATGCCAGTAGGAGCCAGATCTAGCACATTACGGACTCCACACAAAGGAGTCATGTGTACGAACATGAACCTTTTGGCAAGTGCGTGCAACTGATATAGTGACACTCATAGCAAGTCACTTCTGAATAGTTACATATGCTTAAAAACATATGATCAGGGCTTCCCTGGTGGCGCAGTGGTTGAGGGTCCGCCTGCCGATGCAGGGGACACGGGTTCGTGCCCCGGTCCGGGAAGATCCCACATGCCGCGGAGCGGCTAGGCCCGTGAGCCATGGCCACTGAGCCTGCGCGCCCGGAGCCTGTGCTCTACAACGGAGAGGCCACAGCAGTGAGAGGCCCGCATACCGCAAAAAAAACCCCAAAAAACATATGACCGGGTGCATCTCTTTATATTCATATAAGTATATATGCCTCACACTAATCCAGGGGAGTTCTCCACGGACATTGCTCTCCCAGTCTCCCCAACAATGTGTTAGTTCACGTGTGCAAACGCGGGTACTGCCTGCTACAAACCTTAACTGGAATTGTCCAGGAATGAAAAATACCCACACCCATATGCGGCTGATGGAGTACACTGGGCTTCACCTTGCTAGCTCTTGGCAGACCCAACCCAACATCGCAGATGAGCCGATGGCCTCTGGGTGGCCATCAGTGGGCTACTTTTCCTCCTCATTTGGTGTTACCCATCAGAACACACTCCTAACGCTGTAAAATGCTCAGAAATTGAATAACCAATATCCACTCAGATCAGATATTTTTTTGTTTTTTTGCATTACTGTGTGCTCGCAGGCACACATATACCTACATACATTCACTCCAAAGAAAGCTCATGTTTTAAGCTAAATACTACTCTTCTGAAATGCATAATACTTGTAAAGTGATATGCTATATTCATTTCCTGATATACAGAATGAGAGCTAAAAAACACATTCTTTTAAGAACTAAATTCTACATCCGGCTATTATTTCTACTATGTTATTTTAGTACATGCATGTAACCATTAATTTTTTTTAAGCTACCACCTGAAAAATCCTTACAGCCAAACTACTACTATCAAAAAGGAATTTGTCAAATTCTTATTGCTTCTCCTTTTATTGGAGATGGGGAACCAATTGATCCAAAATCAATGGCTCAGATCTCCACTGTGGAAAAGAGAAGCAAGTTCAAAGCCTTTCATTAATGCTCCAAATTTGAGAAATGTCCACAATGGACAAAAATAAGAGGAATTCATGGGGGAAAATGGAAAGCAATGATTTTCAGGCTCTGCATTTTCCCTGAGTAATTCAAAATGATTTTATAATGAATTTTTCCAGGCCATTAGCCCAAAATGTTGTCTGATACCTATGACTATTTTGAAAAGGAAAAGGAAATTAAGCAGGAAACAGCCACTGAATTTAGAAAGACAGTTATGCCTTTATATAGCAGTCTTTTCATCTCTGCCTACATTGTACATAGATTTTTTTTTTCAATCAGAAGAACCACTGGTCCCTACTTGTAAGGTGTAATCTTCTTGGACAGGATTTTCATACAAAAAAATCAATCTCTTGACTCAAATAGGATCAACTCACCAACCAAGTTCTTTGTTAAGAATCTTCTCTACCTATCATTCAAAGAAATGCAGAATAAAAAGGGAGAAGGAAAAGAAAGTCCTCTGCAACAAAGGAAAACGTTTCATAAGAGACAACAATGCACCTTCCTCCCCACGGTGGCAAGGAAGGACTTGTTCACTTATATTTTTAAATAGATTGTTGAGAAACTGGACAAAGAAATGTCAAGCAAACCTCAAGTGGTGAACATCCACAAAGACCAAAATGTCCCAACAGTGCTTGAATAGCAGAGAGAAGGAAGGAAATCTCCCTAAACATTTTCATTTACCCCTTTTCTGCCAAAAATACTCATGCAGGAGCTCTCTGAGCAGCCATTCCTCTGAAAATTGACTTAGTCTTCACATCATATACAAACAAATTTAGAGGTAGAAAACTTAAGTCCAGACTACATTTAGGCAAACGACTCGTTATTTCTTTACTAAGCAATCACAAAGTAAGTTCATCCAGTTTTTCATTCAGGTTTTGAAAAGAACTAGTTGTTTAATTGAATGCAATTTTTCATACTTCTTTCAACATTTAGAAACCCAAAGGATTTAGAAGAACTATCTGAATAATTTTTGCAAAACAATAATTTACTCAACCACAATAACTGTCACTTGGATATTGTTGGGAAAAACTTACATTGATATGTAGCTTGATTAGACTGATCTCAAAGGTAAGTTCAAGGAAGTTTCTAATAAAAAAGAAAATTTCTAAGAGGAACACCTAACATTACAAACCTCTGGTTTCAGAGCTTAATGAGATTTGAGCAAAAACTGGGTATCAACATAGCCAATGTGCATTTTCTGCCAGTACTTAGGCTAATTCATTCTGCATATTTTCTAAAAATAACAAAATGAAGAGTGGTGAAGAGTCTGTGCCCAGTCATGGGCACACTATGTGAATCTCATTCCACCTCTCATATCAAAACTCCCAGATTTCTGGCTTCCACTGTGGTTTTAAGTGTGTTTAGTTAGGAAAAACCAAAGAGAAATTGGGAGAGATCAGAATCAGCACAGGAATTCAAGAATAGACCAAGTACTAACCTGTTTTTTGTCCCACACCTAAATCATGATCAAGAGCAGCCACAAAAATATGCCTATCAAAGTCAGTGTCTTTACCAAGAATTTGTTTTCTCTCCCAACTTTCCTGTTTGGGTCGGTGTAATCAACTCTCTTCTACTTTCACAAACTAGAACCTTGAGGTCATCCCAGAAACTCCCCTCTCCTCTGCATTTTGACCTGCTCCCAAGTCTTACCATAACCTTTTCAAATTATATCTCAGGTCCAGCCCTGTCTCACCATTTCCATGGCCATCAGCCTAGTCATTCCTGAGCAACTAAGACAACCTCCCACCTGGTTACCAACTTTACTCCAGCCTCTGGCACACAAATCCAGAGACCACACCACTGTTAGACAAAATCATAAAACCCTGTTGTCTTCAAATTGGTCTGTAGAATCAATAAAAGTCCCTGATCTAAATTCCCCTCTCTTACTCCTATGTTACTCCAGTCTTCCCATTTGTGAGACACATGAGTAGATGTCCCCTGATATCCACTGTCATCTTCCTCCTTTAAAAACAGAACCCCAGATTATAGCTGGGCACATCACCACCTGAATAAAGGCTAATTTTTGTACATTCCTTTGCAACCAGGTGTGCCCCTGCAATCAAGCTCCAGCCAATACAATCAGAATACAAGTATTATGTGCAACCTCTAGGTCATACCCTCAAAATGAAGTAACGTGCACTGGCATTCTTCTTTTGTCCTTCACATTGACTGGGATGAAGATGTGATAGCAGGATCGGAAACAGCCACTTTAAACACAGAGATGTAAGCCATATATGGGGGATAACAGACACACTCTATCAGCCCTACCAGTTCTCTGCTTTCAGATGGTTAAGTAAAAAGAAATAAACGTATATCTTACCTAATCCATTGTTAAGTTGTGCTTTTGTGGCAGCAATCTAACCCATACCCTAACGGATACCCCAATATATTCTATGTCCTCAATTGTTTGATAAAACAGCACATATTTCCTAAATTTATTTTTAGGTATATAAACCCATGCATTTTTCATTCAAAATCACAGTCACTTTTGGCACACAGCCCAACACAAGCCAGCAATATGGCAATAGTTTCATCATTCCAAATCACTTTTTAAAATCTCCAGTTGGATTGAAAATATTTCTTCATACATATTTCTTATACATATTAAACGTTTCTGGTTTCAGGAAACTCAAAGTAACATGAGAGAAACAGGAAAATTTATATATATATATATAAATTATATATATATAATATATAAATTACATGTGTATTATGTATGTGTGTGTATATACATACACACACACACAAATAAACTACACAACACACATAGAGTGGCATGTAATGGTTCCAATGACTCTCAAGGAATATCAGAAACTTTCCTCTCTCCATGTGTCAAGTTCCTTGCTCTGTATGTCTGTTTCATTCTCCTCTCTATAAACTAGCTCCCTATGTTTCTCTGTTTGACAGTGGGATACAGCTGCCTATTGTTCCCAAGTTTTACATATTATAATCCAGAAACCCAAAGAAAGAAACCCTTATTGCCTTGAGTTTTATCATGTATTAACCTAGACAGACCCTGAGAGCAGAGGTATATAAAATTGGCTAACCACTGTTAATGTATCTGTTTACCAAAAACAAAACAAAACAAAACAAAACAAATGAAAAAACCTGCTGAGCCTTCAGGTACATATAAAAAGAGTCCCTAATAAAAATTACGCTCTGTCTTGGTCAGTGGCTAATGGATGTACACCTGGACCAGGGGTGGAGCTGAAATGCTCATCAAAGAGTTCTATGAGCACAAATTTGTTCAGACTGCCAAGTTATAGGAAGATTCATTCCCTTTTCAAAGAGGAAATCAAAAAATACCTAGAGACAAATGAAAATGAAAACACGACGATCCAAAACCTACGGGAGACAACAAAAGCAGTTCTAAGAGGGAAGTTTATAGCTATAGAAGCCTACCTCAAGAAACAAGAAAAATCTCAAATAAACAATCTAACCTTACACCTAAAGGAACTATAGAAAGCGGAACAAACAAAACCCAAAGTTAGCAGAAGGAAAGAAATCATAAAGATCAGAGCAGAAATAAATGAAACAGAAACAAAGAAAACAATAGCAAAGATCAAAGAAGTAAAAGCTGCTTCTTTGAAAAGATAAAATTGATAAGCCATTAGCCAGACTCATCAAGACAAAGAGGGAGAGGACTCAAATCAATAAAATTAACAATGGAAAAGGAGAAGTTACAACAGACACTGCAGAAATACAAAGCATCCTAAGAGACTACTACATGTGACTCCATGCCTATAAAATGGACAACCTGGAAGAAATGGACAAATTCTTAGAAAGGAATAACCTTCCAAGACTGGAGCAGCAAGAAATAGAAAATATGAACAGATCAATCACAAGTAATGAAGTTGAAACTGTGATTAAAAATATTCCAACAAACAAAAGACCAGGACCAGATGGCTTCACAGGTGAATTCTATCAAACATTTAGAGAAGAGCTAACACCCATCCTTTTCAAACTCTTCCCAAAAACTGCAGAGGAAAGAAAACTCCCAAACTCATTCTATGAGGCCACCACAACCCTGATACCAAAACCAGACAAAGATACTACAAAAATAGAAAATTACAGACCAATATCACTGATGAATATAGATGCAAAAATTCTCAACAAAATACTAGCAAACAGAATCCAACAACACATTAAAAGGATCGTACACCATGATCAAGTGGGATTTATCTCAGGGAATGCAAGGATTCTTCAACATATTCAAATCAATCAATGTGATATACCATATTAACAAATTGAAAAATAAAAACCATACGATCATCTCACTAGATGCAGAAAAAGCTTTTGACAAAAATCAACACCCATTTATGATAAAAACTCTCCAGAAAGTGGGCATAGAGGGAACCTACCTCAACATAATAAAGGCCATATATGAAAAACCCACAGCAAACATCATTCTCAATGGCGAAAAACTGAAAGCATTTCCTCTAAGGTCAGGAACAAGACAAGGATGTCCACTCTCTCCACTATTATTCCACATAATTTTGGAAGTCCTAGCCACAGCAATCAGAGAAGAAAAAGAAATACAAGGAATCCAAACCGGGAAAGAAGTAAAATTGTCACTGTTTGCAGAGGACATGATACTATACATAGAGATTCCTAAAGTTGCCACCAGAAAACTACTCGAGCTAATCAATGAAGTTGGTAAAGTAGCAGGATACAAAATTAATGCACAGAAATCTCTTGCATTCCTATACACTAATGATGAAAAATCTGAAAGAGAAATCAAGGAAACACTCCCATTTACCACTGCAACAAAAAGAATAAAATACCTAGGAATAAACCTACTTAGGGAGACAGAAGACCTGTATGCAGAAAATTATAAGACACTGATGAAAGAAATTAAAGATGATACCAACAGATGGAGAGATATACCACGTTCTTGGATTGGAAGATACAATATTGTGAAAATGATTATTCTATGCAAAGCAATCTACAGATTAAATGCAATCCTTATCAAATTACCGATGGCATTTTTTACGGAACTAGAACAAAAAATCTTTAAATTTGTATGGAGACGCAAAAGACCCTGAATAGCCAAAGCAGTCTTGAGGGAAAAAAATGGAGCTGGAGGAATCAGATTCCCTGACTTCAGACTATATTACAAAGCTACCATAATCAAGACAATATGGTACTGGCACAAAAACAGAAACATAGATCAATGGAACAAGATAGAAAGCCCAGAGGTAAACCCGCGCACCTCGGTCAACTAATCTATGACAAAGGAGGCAAGAATATACAATGGAGAAAAGACAGATTCTTCAATAAGTGGTGCTGGGAAAACTGGACAGCTACGTGTAAAAGAATGAAATTAGAACATTCCCTAACACCATACACAAAAATAAACTCAAAATAGATTAGAGACCTAAATATAAGAGTGGACACTATAAAACTCTTAGAGTAAAACATAAGAAGAACACTCTTTGACATAAATCACAGCAAGATCTTTTTGGATCCACCTCCTGAAGTAATGGAAATAAAAACAAAAATAAACAAATGGGACCTAATGAAACTTAAAATCTTTTGCACAGCAAAGGAAACCATAAACAAGACGAAAAGACAACTCTCAGAATGGGAGAAAATATTTGCAAAGGAATCATCGGACAGAGGATTAATCTCTAAAATATATAAACAGCTCATGCAGCTCAATATTAAAAAAACAAACAACCCAATCCAAAAATGGGCAGAAGACCTAAATAGACATTTCTCCAAAGAAGACATACAGATGGCCAAGAAGCACATGAAAAGCTGCTCAACATCACTAATTATTAGAGAAATGCAAATCAAAACTACAATGAGGTATCACCTCATGCCAGTTAGAATGGGCATCATTAGAAAATCTACAAACAACGAATGCTGGAGAGGGTGTGGAGAAAAGGGAACCCTCTTGCACTGTTGGTGGGAATGTAAATTGATACAGCCACTATGGAGAACAGTAATGGAGGTTCCTTAAAGAACTAAAAATAGAATTACCATATGACCCAGCAATCCCAGTACTGGGCATATACCCTGAGAAAACCATAATTCAAAAAGACACATGCACCCCAATGTTCATTGCAGCACTATTTACAATTGTCAAGTCATGGAAGCAACCTAAATGCCCATCAACAGACGAATGTATAAAGAAGATGTGATACATATACACAATGGAATATTACTCAGCCATTAAAAGGAACGAAATTGGGTCATTTGTAAAGATGTGGATGCATCTAGAGACTGTCATACAGAGTGAAGTAAGTCAGAAAGAGAAAAACAAATATCATATATTAACGCATATATGTGGAACCTAGAAAATGATACAGACGAACCAGTTTGCAGAGCAGAAATTGAGACACAGAAGTAGAGAAAAAATGTACGGACACCAATGGGGGAAAGCAGCAAGGGGTGGGGGTTGTGTTGTGATGAACTGGAAGATTGGGACTGATATGTATACACTGATGTGTATAAAATGGATGAGTAATAAGAAAAAACAATTAATTAATTTTAAAAAAGAAAGTTCTAAGAATAAAATGTTGGAAATGATTCAAACTTAGAAAGAAATGTGACTATATTCTAAGGCATAGAAAGGATTTCCATTCCATAATGTAAGATATACATATATATGTAAGTTTGTACATTTGGGTACACTGATCAGTATAAAAACGTAATTTAAAAAATAGAAAAAGAAATAAAAAGAATCCAAGTAAAACTGTCACTGTTTGAAGATGACATTATACTATACCTAGAAAATCCTAAGATGCCACCAAAAACTACTAGAACCAGTCAATGAATTAGATGAAGTTGCAGGATACAAAATTAATATACATAAATCTGTTGCATTTCTATATACTAACAATGAACTATGAGAAAGAGAAATTAATGAAACAGTTTCATTTACAATCACATCAAAAAGAATAAAATACCTAGAAATATACCTACCTAAGGAGGTAAAAGACCTGTACTCAGAAAACTAGAAGACACTGATGAAGGAAACTGAACACAACACAAACAGATGGAAAGATATATCATGTTCACGGATTGGAAGGATTAATATTGTTAAAATGACCACACTATCAAAGTCAAACTACACATTCAGTACAACCCCTATCAAAATACCAATGGCATTTTTCACAGAACTAGAACTAATAATTTAAAAGACCCCAAATAACCAAACCATCTTGAGAAAAACGAACAGGGCTGCAGGAATCATGCTCCCTGACTTCAGACTATACTACAAATAGATAGATTAAGAGAATTAACACAATGGAGAAAAAACAGTTTCTTTAATATGTGGTGCTGGGAAAACTGGACAGCTACATGTAAAAGAATAAATTAGAACGTTTTCTCCCACCACATACAAAAACAAACTCAAAATGTAAGACCAGAAACCACAAAACTTCTGGAAGAAAACATAGGCAGAACACTCTTTGACAAAAATCACAGCAATAGTTTTTTGATGTGTTTCCTTAGGCAAAGCCTACAAAAGTCAAAATAAACAAACAGGACCTAATAAAACTTAAACGCTTTTGCATAGCTATAGAAACCATCGACAAAATGAAATGACAACCTACTGAATGGGAGAAAATATCTGCAAATGATGTGACCGATAAGGGGTTAATATCCAAAATATATATAGGTCATACAACTCAATGTCAAAAAACAAACAACTCCATTAAAAAAGGGCAGAAGATCTGAATAGACATTTTTCCAAAGAGGACATTCAGATGGCAATCACATGAAAAAATGCTCAACATTGCTAATCACCAAAGAAATGCATACAAAACCATAACGAGATATCACTTCACACCTGTCAGAATGGCTATCATCAAAAAGACCACAAATAACAGATGCTGGCAAGGATGTGGAAAAAAGGGAACCCTTGTACACTGTTACTGGGAATGTAAATTGGTACAGCTACAGTGTGTGTAAACAGAAATACAACATGATCCAGCATTTCTACTCCTGGGTATATATCTAAAGAAAATGAAAACACTCATTCAAAAAGATACTCACACCCTCATGTTCATAGCAACATTATTTACAATAGGCAAGATATGGAAGAAACCTAAGGGTCCACCAACAGACAAACGGCTAAAGAAGATGTGGTATATATATACAATGGAATATTTTTCAGCCATTAAAAAGAATGAAATTTCACCATTTGAAATAACATGGGTGAACTTGAAGGATATTATGCCAACTGAAATAAGTCAGACAGAGAAAGACAAATACTGTATGATATCACTTATAGGTGGAAACTGAAAAATAAAACAAAGTAGTGAATATAACAAAAAAGAAACAGACTCACAGATACAGAGAACTTATGGTTACCAGTGGGTAGAGAAAGGAGGAAGGAGCAAGATACGGGTAGTGTATTAAGAGAGACAAACTGTTAAGTATAAAATAAATAAAGTACAAGGATATATTGTACAGAACAGGGAATATAGCCAGTACTTCATAATAACTATAATGTAATATAGCATTTAAAAATTGTAAATAACCATGTTGTACACCAGGAACTTATGTAATATTGTAAATAAACTATACTTCAATTTTTAGAAGTCCAAACTCTACTGTGAAAAATAAAAATAATTTTGATCAAAACCACCTCCTTTTTTCTTTTATTGTTCATACTTTTTTCTCCTCTATATAAGAAATACTTGCTTACTCCAAAATGAAAAAGATTTTCTCTTATTTTCTTCTACAAGTTTTATGATTTAGCTTTTTAAAACTTCCATGATCTATGTGGGGTTAATTTTTATGTATATGATGTGAGGCAATGATCAATATTCATCTTTCCATATGGAAATATACTTATACCATTATAATTTTTAAAAAATATTCTCCTTACCCCCATTAAATTTTCTTGGCACCTTTATCAAAAATAAATTGACCAGGGATTTCCATGGTGGCGCAGGGGTTAAGAATCCGCCTGCCAACTCAGGAGACACAGGTTCGAGCCCTGGTCCAGGAAGATCCCACATGCCAGGGAGCAACGAAGCCCATGCACTGCAACTACTGAGCCCGCACACCTAGAGCCCGTGCTCCACAACAAAGAGAAGCCACCGCAATGAGAAGCATGTGCACTACAACGAAGAGTAGCCCCTGCTGGCCGCAACTAGAGAAAGCCCGCGCACAGCAACGAAGACCCAACACAGCTAAAAATAAATAATTAATTAATGTAAAAAAATCAATTGACCACATAAGTGGTGCCCTATTTTTAGAATCACTGTTGTGTTCCACTGTCTGAACATGTCCATATGTCTGTCCTTATACCAGTACCACACTGTCTTGGTTACTGTATCCTTATGCTCAGTCTTGAAATCAGGTAGTTATTCCTATGTTTCAAAATTACTTTGGATTTATTCGGTATTTTTCCATTTCCATGTAAATTTTAGAATCAGTTTGCTGATTTTTTAAAAAAAGCATACTAGGGTTTCATTGAGATTGTATTGAATCTATAGATTAATACAGGGAAAATTGACATCTTAACAATATTGAGTCTGATACGTGAACAAGATCGTTCTGTTATTTCAGTCTCCTTTGTCTCAGCATTTCTTCAAGTAGTTTGTAGTTTTTAGGGTATAGGCCTTATTCATATTTTGTAAAAATTTTTACTAGTTTTTCATGGGTTTTGATGCTATTCCATACGATATCTTTAAAATTTTAATCTCCAATTGTTTGTTGCTAATATATAGAAACTGACGTTTGTACATTGACCTTTTATCGTGCACTTTGTTAAACTAACTTATTAGTTCTAGTAACTTTCTTGTAGAAGCCTTTGGATTTTCAATAGCTATGACCATGACAGTTTTACTTTTTCCTTTGCAATCTATACATGTTTTTTTTTTCCTCTTGCCTTATTATACTGGTTAGGATGTCCAGGACAATGATGAATAGAGGTGAGGAAAGCAGATATCCTTCCTTGTTCCTGACATTAGGGAGAAAGTCTCCAGTCTCTCACCATTAAATATAGTATGAGTTGTAGGTTTTTCACAAATATCCTTTATCAGGTTTAGGAAGTTCCCTTTTATTACTAGTGTTCTGAGGACTGTAACTGATTTTTAATGTTAAACCATTTGTGCATTCCTTGGGATAAATCCTACATTTATCATATTGATAATATGGCATACATTTTACTTCTATGTACTTTATAAGCCTCACAATTCTACATTGTTATTTTTGCTTTTAAAAAGTCAAATATTTTGAAGAAATTTAAATATGAGAAAAATGTGTTTTATATTCCCCACATACCCATCATTCTGAGTGCTTTTCATTTCTTTGTGCAGATATGTTTCCATCTAGCACTATTTTCCTTCCACCCGATTCCTCTTACATTTCTTATTGTGCAAGTCTGCTGGCAACATACTTCCTTGGCTTTTCTTAATCTGGAAACATCTTTATTTTGCCTTCAGTTTTGAAGGATATTTTTGCTGGGTAAAGAATTCTAGGTAGACAGGTTTTGCATCTTTCTTCTTTTAAAACTTTAAATATATTGTTATATTGTCTTTTGTATATGATCTTTTTTTCCTCTGTGATCTATTTCTCTGGCTGCTTATAAGATTTACTCTTCATTACTTATTTGCTTCAGTTTAATTAAAATGTGCATTGGTGTGGTTTTCTTCATGTTAATTAGCCTTGGGATTTAATAAATGTCTTGGAAGTGTGGGTTTATAGTTTTTCTCAAGTTTGAGAATTCGTGACCATTGTTTCTTCAAATAATTTCTGCACCCTCCCCCCTTTCTGGAAGTCCAATTATACATATTATAGAACATTTGATATTATATCATAAGTCGCTGAAGTTCTGTTCATTTATTTTTCATTCTATTTCTATGTTTCCTTTTGGATCATTTCTATTACTAGGTCTTCAAATTCACTAATCTTTTGTTTTTTTGTTAAGTATACAATCTGCTATTAACATCACTCAGGGAAATTGTCATTTCTATTTTTACCTCTAAAAGTTCCATCTGCTTCTTTTAAATATCTTCCATGTCTCTCCTCATCATGTTCATGTTTTCCTTTAAATACCTGAACATAGTAATAATAACACTTTAGTAGTCTTGTCTGTTGATTCAATAACTTCTGTTTCATTGAGTTTTCTTCTAGTTATAAGTCACAATTTCCCTTCTTCACATGTTAAGCAATTTTCTATTGAATGCTAGACATTGTATATTTTACATTTTTGAGTATCTGGTTGTCTTGCTTTAAAGATCTTCGGGATTTATTCTGGAAGGCCCCTAAATTACCTGCTAAGCTTGATTCTTGTTTTTAAGACTTTTAGAGTGTGTCTAGAGAACCCTCTATTCTAGAGTATATTTTAACTTTACTACAATGGTGTAACTATTCTGGATTTTCCACTGAATGCCCTGCATGGTCAACAAAGACTTTTCACCCTCTTTGGTCAGAACCTGAATATGACCCAGTCCTGAGTTATCCCTGGGAAACCTTCAGCTCCCAGCTTACCAGCGTCTTTTTGTGGCATTTCACCCTATGCAGGTCGATCATAGTTTTCAGCAAAGAGTCAAGGAGACCTCTATACATATTCCTGGAGATAATTTTCTGGGCAGCACCCTCCTCTCCATAACTCTGCCCTTTATGTTACAGACACTTCAGCTTCCCTGAACTAAGATCTATGTCTCCTCAACTCCACAGAATCAACATGCTTTGCTTACAATCTTACTCCCTGTTCCATGGTTCAGAGTGTCCTTCCAGGAAGAAAGCTGGGGCAATCACAGGGCTCATCTCATTTGTTTATTTCTTTCAGAGATCACAATCCTCCCCTGCCCATTGTCCAAAATATAAAAGCAGTTGTTTCATATGTTTTGTCAAGTCTTTCATTGTCTATAGCAAAGTGATAAAGTTCATTCCTCTTGTTCCATCATGGCCAGAAACGGAAGTCTACTATACACTTTTGTTCTAATTCTTATTATTTTGCTCTTAGATTCTAGTTTGGGACAAACGTAGAGACAATGATGACTGACTTTTTTTGAGTGTTTACTATGTTCCGGGCATTATGCTAAAAAGTTTTACTTTAATTGCCTCATTTAATCCTTACAATAACCTACGTACCACATAATACCCCATCTTACAGAGGAGGAAAATGAGACTTATGGAAGTAACTTCCCTATAGTCACATAGCTAGTAAGCAATGGGATCAGATTTTCAATCCAGCTCTGCTGGACTCTACAGCTGGACTCTTAACCAATATACTTGGAAAACCCTTTGATTTACCCAATATACTCACCCCATATGACAGTATCTCAAGCATATACACTATTATGTATGTACACTAACACTAAATGGCATTATATAATGCCAAAATGTTTACACCAATGCCTGGAAATTAAGTGCATTTTTTTTGGCAAAACATTATGATCTATCTGTCTATGCAAAATACTTAAAGGTAATGTGTGAAGTTGGGAGTAGGAGAATTTTGCACTTACATACCGATCAAGCATACTGAAGTCCTAAAACATCATCTCTGCAATTCTTAAACAATTGTAATATATTGATACTTATTTTGTTGTTAATTTCATGTAATTCTATTTTTATCTCCCCCAAAAGATTGTAAACAAGCTTCATGAGAAGAAAATCATGTCTTAGTCCTCCTCTGTACACCCTGCATTGTCTAGAACAATGCCTTCTATATAGTACTTACTAGATTATTTTTTGATTTCTTGGTAGTTGGTTGATTCATCAAGAGAAGCTTTTTAATGTAATTGCCTTGATTTGTACTTTGCTTTTAAGTACAGATCCCAAAGGATGTTACTACTATATTAGGTATTTCCTGCTAATTCTTTCTAGATTATAAGTTTCCCAAGGTCAAAGATATGTTTTAAGTATCTGTGTCTCTGCTCAACACAGCGTGTAGATCCAGAGAAGCCATCAATACACAACCAATTGCTGGCTTCTGGTATGGATACACAGGCAGGGGGCCCAAAACTGAAGAGATTGCCTACTATACCTATAGGCCTACTGACTAGCACAAACTGGACCAAGCTCAAATCACCACAGGATTTTGCATTCCAAGATTCTTTTCAGATATAAACATCCTAAATAGTAATAATGTAACCTAACAGATCCCCATTTGTATCACAGTTTAAAAAACACTTCCATTTCACATGTTAGCCATGATCTAGTCAGAAAATGGAAAATTGCTATTTCTCTTACAAATAGAGGAAAGCAAATACAGAGGAACTGGTCACGTTCTGGTGAGGGAAAAGTTAGGAATACAATCAGGGTCACTGAAGGAACCGTGGCATAATTAACAGTAGGAAGCCACTGTCACCCCTAGGTCTGGAGGGGCAATGGGAAGAAGTGATGAAACAGAGCCCAGAACTTGAGGCCATCCAGTGGCTCCACAGCCATGAAGGAAAGAATGAGCCAAGGATGCCACAGGAAGCCAAGAGGAGAAGTGTCCTGGGTTCCCTCCACTCAGGCTCTCTAATATTCTGCTGCTGCCTCTCACTGGTCAAATCAATCTGGAAGCCAAAGGGCAGGGAAGCCTGGGAAAGAAACGTAGCTTCCTGTGTTACGGAGCAGATCAGGGAAAGGCAGAGAAACGATCTGAGAGCCATCAGGCAGTTGATTCTACATTTTATCTCGTTCTGTGGAACAGAAAAGGGATACTTGGAGAACTCCAAGGATATACTCAAGGTCATACATCAGCAAGTGGTAGAGCTAGAATTTCTTTAATTACAAACCAGTTCCATACATTTTTTTCTATAGACCACGACTTCCTTTCACAATAGAACAGAAGAGGAGGTGGAAAACTGTATTTATGTGCATCTTCCCACTTTCTATCTCATTCCTTTGTCATTTCTATTCTCACTACACATGACTGAATTTCCCCTAGAGTTTTATTTACAGTGGTACTGTTCACTTTAAAAGTCCTAAGCTCTAAAGAGGACTGTCCTCAGGACCAAGACCCCTGGTGTCCTTCATTCCCCCAGTCACTCTCCGTCCCCCTGTGCTCCCAGGGCCCCTTTGGCTTCCTTCCCTCACGCACATGCACTTTGAGCAGCAATTATCTGTTGCCCGTCTCCCCTCTTAGGTTGATGCGAACCAATTCTCAGTCATCTTGATATCCTAGGATGATATCCCTGATATCCTGATACAACATCTAGCACATTATCAATGCTCTGTAAGTGCCTGAGTAAATAAATGAATATAACTGAAGGTATCCTCCCTCCAGATAGATGAAGTATGCAAAACTGAGGCTGCTTAACTGACCTTAAGTCCCTGAAGATTGTAAGATACAACAGTTCACAGAAGGTTAGAGTCATCGGGAGGAGGGATGTTTACTCCTTTAGTCCCAGTGTCTTAGCTTTGGTGCTCTAGCTTTATCTTCATCCAAAATAAGGTTGTAGAAGTCATGCCTCTTCATTTAGCCACATGGATGAGAAGAATGAACACAAGTGAGTGGCTTCCTAGACTGAGAATCCATTCAGATGCTGACATGAAAATAACTGGACAACAAAGCCCCATTTTAGCACTTTCTCTACAGTGATACACAAGAGGCATTTGTGGGCCCACAACAATTTCGAAAGCATAGTTCTAGGGAATAATGCTATGTAATCATAAAATGACACTCGAGATAAGATTTAATTATCATTTTCACCTTTCCAACACCTTTCACAAAGTAATACTTAAAAGCTTTTTGCAAGAAAGAATATTACCCTCATAGTGATAACAATGAAAGCTCAAGAAAGACCAACCAACAGGCCAGGCTTTTATGGGAACTTAGGCTCAGGGTGTTATTCAAAATTATTATAAGTGACTGCCACCTAAGGGAGTTTATCGACTAGCTTCAAAGGGGAAGCCACTGGGAAAAATAAATGGACTCCTTCCTAAAAGAGATATTTTCATTTCTCCAGACAGAGAGCTAATAAAGCTGCTGGCTACTACGATAAGCAGGCACTGATCGCAAGCTAAGATGCATGTCCTCAAAATCACTCCATTTTCACTGTGAATCAAAACACACTCAATATTATCACTAATAGAGATGTGCAAGGCAGAGGTGGAGCAGCTGTCTTCTAAGGGGGGGATCTACAGGATGACAAAAGCTTGAACTAATTCTTACCTCTCCTGGATAGGAATATAAAATTAGACGTGGTGTCCTAATTACATTCATGAGTTTCCAGTTAATTTTAAAATCGAACTGTCAAGGTCATGAAAGGTAAGGAAAATCTGAGAAACGACCACAGATCAGAACAACGTGTTATCCTGGATTGAATCCTACACACAAAAAAGGATATTAGTGGGAAACTGGTGAAATCTAAATGAATTCTAGAGTTTAGTTAATAGAAATATATCAATGCTAATTTCTTAGTTTCGACAAACTGGCATTGTTATGTAACACATGAACATTAGGGAAAGCTGGGTGAAGGGTGTATGGGAACTCTCTGTACTCTATTTGCAAATTTTCTGTAAATCTAAAATCATCCCAAAATAAAGTTTATTTTGTAAAGAGTGATAAGCAAAGTCCGCTGGCTATTCTGGTGGTTTTATTACTTGGATAACGACAAGTTGAATACTTCTTCCTAATTTCCAACTTTCCAAAGAGAAAGAAGGCGATCCATCAGACAACATGGAATATGGAAGGGGCAGGGCAGATGTTAGCTCCTGAATGGCACTACAGGTCAAAAGGAAAATCTGCCACCATTACATTTTGAGTGATGGCCTCAGCTGCTGAGGCTCCCAGAGGGATTTAGCCCGTGGTTCCTGATGGACTCCCTCCTTTTGCTGATCAATCAAACTACAGTCAGCAGGCATCACTTAGAAATGAGACCAAAATATTTCTTAATTCATGAGCACGTGTATATACACTTTTTCAATGTAAATAATTTACAAGTATGTGTACTTTCTTTTCTCAGAATACTGAAGAACAAACTACTACGAAGAATGTCCCCAAGTTCTGACAGACTGTTCTACCTTTAGGCTTAAACCGGAAGATTGAGATTGAATTTCAGAGGCATATGGGTCCTGGTAGAAAACAAATGGCTTCATCAATCTGAGGAGAATTTAATGAAGCGACTGATTCCCAAGGTATGGACAAAACTTAGAGAAACAGCAAAGATCAGTGCAGCACCTCAGGCCCTGGGGTTGTGAAGAGCTGTTAAGACAGCTCTTATGAAGATGCCCCTAAAGTGAAGAGACAAAGGGGAGGGAGAAGTTACCGGAAACTGAGAGATGGATATATCTAGAGGGCCACCTGTAGATCATCCACTGGACACAAGCCAGAGGAGTTAATACTCTGACCTTACTCTCCTCTTGCCCTCTGATTCTCTGCTGATGCCTCCCATTGGCCAAATCCAGCTAGAAACCAGAGCACACAGGAGCCCAAAGCTACACCCCACATGGGCAGCCTTCTGGAGGCTCAGAACAGAATGGAGAAAGGAGTGGAGAATGGATCTGGAGGGACAGTCTTATCCAGGCTACTCACTCTGCTAATGGCCTTATCTTGAGTTTTCATTGCCATTGCACCTATTTAATACTAATGCTAATCTATCCGTTGCTCAGTTGCAGGATTTTTCTGAATCTAGTACAGCCAAATAATTTCGCATTTTGTAAAATCTTTGATATGGGTCAAGCCACACCCAGACAAGATGCAGTCACCTCTCAAAGAAGGGGCATTATTGGCCAAATAGCTCAGGGTAGCAAAGCACAGGGGCTGCTGTATGCTTCCACAACGGGATGCACTTGGAAAGGACCGTACCCAGTTTCCCTAAGTGGCCTCAGCTGGCTTCAAATAACACTTTTCCCTCTTTCTAGTCTGTCCTTTATTTTCCCTTCATTTGTGAAACCCTTTAAAAACGTCAGCAGCAGAGACTTCTCCCTAGAGACAAAAGGGGGAGATGTGGCAGAGGAACAATAAAAATACCATTGGAACGCAAAAGGAAAAATGCCAATAACTGCAGACTCGGGCACTCAGAGATTCATTGGCGTTTGTATTATTTGTATTTTCTTCATCACCTTTCAATTTCTAATTATGTGTAAGAAAAATTCCAAATGGAAAAATACGTAAGGCAGTTAAAAGAGAGAAAAGCAAGGCCCATGAGTTGAACTTAGCAACTGAGCTAAGGTAAAGATGGCCACAGGAGAAAATGGGAGGATCAAGGGAAAGAAGACAGAGGCAAGATGAAGCCTCATGTTGGATGAGGGGTAATCTAATTCTCACCTCCGGGGCCAGTAAGACACAAGATGTGTGCCAGTGAGCTGCCCAAGTGGTAGGACTGGGGTCCCCAGAAAACACGTGTAAAAGGTAGGCCCTGCTTTAATAATTCAGATACCAAAAAAGTCACATTTCCTTGATATTCAAGTTGTAATGACTCCAAGGCTTCACAAGATGCCTAGGTTAGCAGTACTTCTCTTTGCCAGACAAGCCCAAGAACACACAGACTGCTCAGTCCATAATATTAATCTTGTGTTTTTCATTTCACAGCAGAATCCATGTTCATTCCATCACTCACTCACTCATTCATTCATCCAATAAATATTTGCTGAGCACCTGCTATGCATCAGGCACTGCCGTAAATGCTGAGGATGCAGCAGAGAAAAATGAAAACAAGATCCCTTATTCTCCTGGCCCAAACATTCAATTGTTAAGGTAGACCAAATGAGCAGAAAATGAACAAGATACATTCAAAGATGAACATACCCTTGAAGGAAATAAAGTAGGATAGACTCTTAAAGAGGGCCTGCTAGTGCGAAGACGATTACTCTAGACTGAGAGGTCTGACAAAAAGCCTCAATGAAGAGGTGTCATTTGAGCTGTGATCTTAGATGACAAAAAAGAAATGAGCCAAGCAACAAAGTGGACCATGAACATTGGAGGCTCATGCCTGGAAGCAAGTGCAAAGGTCCTGAGGAGGAATGGACTTGGCTGATCTTACAAGGTTGTCAGAGTCAGGGTGGGTCCAAACCTTGGCCATAGGGTATGTTTAGAGCCAGCCCTTTCTAAGGACAACCTGGGCCCTGGGGTTTTAAGTCTGCATCAGGTGTCCAGATCCCTGAGCCACCTCCTCCCACCAAGAGCCTCTCACCCATTCCTAATTAGGACGCAAATTTTAGAGTCCTAAATGGACTTATAGAGTCCTGACAAAAACCACCTGGGAGGAATGTATCATAAAGTCCCTGGAAAGGAGTTTCTACCTCCTCCCAGCACAGTGCAGGGTGCGGGGGAGATCTGCTAAACTTTTGGATATCTAAATTTAGTTTTGAAGATTTTTTTTTCCAAAACAAAGGAAGCCCATCACAAAGTTAGTTGACATCCTTCATTAGTAGAAACTAGACTGCTCACAAAACCTCAAATGGCTGTCTTTCTTAAAATGAGAAACTTAGATTTAACCCAAATAGGTTCCCTGCAAGGTGTGCCTGGCGTTCTTCTCCTCAGGCAGGGCGGGAGATGTTTATAAAGCTAGCTGCAGCTCCTGCATGGAGGTATCACGGTTCCTTCTTCAGTAGCAGTGGAAGGTGATGAGATCTTAAAGTACAAACAAGAAATAAACATTTCAATGTAGAGTAGGTCACAGTCAGCAATGAGGTGGCTTTAAAGTATACCAACCGATTCCTTGATACTCCTGTCTTCACAAGATGGAGACTAATTCCTGTTCCCTTACCTCTAAACTGAACTTAGTGACCTGAGGAATAGAATGTGGTGGATGTGACGCAGCATGACTCCTAGGATGAGGACATAAGAGGCAAAGTGGCTTCCTCCTTGCTCTCTTTCAATCTCTCACTCTGGGGAAACCCAGCTACCATGTCATGAGGACACTCACGAACAGGCCCACGTGATAAGAAACTGAGGCCTCCTGCCAATGGCCATGTAAGTGAGCCAGAGTGGAAGCTGATTCTCCAGCCTCAGTCAAGCTCTCAGATGACTGCAACCCCAAACGGTATTTTGTCATGATCTCATGAGACATCCAAATCACCCAGTTAAGCCACTCTCAAGTTCCTAACCCACAGAAACTACTTTTTCTGGGGTAACAGACGTTTGCTGTTTTTAGTCGCTAAGCTCGAAGATAATTTGTTACATATCAGCATAAGCAGTGAGGTCTGGAAGCATTTATATGGGGGTCTATGGGAAGGCACCAAGCCTTAAAATAAATGCTGTGATAGTTTAGTACCCAGATTCTACTTCCAGGCTGGCATGGTATGCAAACAAGGGGAACGTATCTGAAACATGTCAAATGTCTCAAATAGAGGTAACACCATTTGTTCCCATTTGGAATTATTAATAATCATACTGTTCTTATATTGTTATATGTTTTATATTTTTACAAAATACTAAGAGAATGACTTAATAGTTTGCTGACAGGCACAACAAAATACTATGACATCAAGTCTGCCTCGAGACTGGAAGGGGTGAATGTAAAAAAATTTACCCGAGAGTAAAGATGTCAACCCCTGTGGCAGAGAATTTCAGTACCTTTAATGCAAGCTTATTAGTCTGGCGGCAGATAGAATCCTCCATCTTGACGATCTGATTCACTAAGCCCTAGACTGACATCTTTGCATGAGCCAGTGTCTCTCTGCAGGTTAAAAAGTTGAGAGATCACAAACAAGCAATATTATTTTGGAACCAAGAGATGTTATTCTCAAGCTTAAACTTCTTTACCCTCATCACATCTGCTTCCCAAAATATCAAAAATATTGAAAATCAGGAACTGTCAAAGGCAAATCAAGTCAGATGTGCCTATTCCGAGACTAGCATGTCAATAGTGTTTATACCCCTTCTTACACCATGGAGTCTAATTACCTCTGATTATATATTTAAGGAAACTTCCATTCACTGTAAACACTGCGAAAACATATCCCTTTAGGTTTTTATTTCCTCCATCTGGCAGACACAGGGAGTCTCCCAGTCAGCTAAAGTCCTTCACTAGGACACTTCACCTATGGGTTAAGGGATGGGGAATAAATAATGACAACCATCACTCATGAGCAATGTCATATTTCTCTTTTATTGCCCATCTTGCCCATCTCACCATCCTCTAAAAACCTCAAGCCTAGGAGAGGGTGTTCTTATGGCAAATTGAAAATCCAGATAGCACCTGTGCTACCAAATGCAACCTTCCCACAAACTGACTTGGGGACCAATGGTGCCACAATTCTTTGCCAGATTCAGGCGCAGCTGCTAAGGATGGAAACACTATAGCCAAAGAAATAAGTGAACAGGACACTGCCCCCAATATGGCCCTTTGTAGAAAATTGTTTGATTGGGTTTCTTCCTCTGTCCTTAGGTAGCTTTCCAGTGAGTCCTGGGGAATTCTTGCAATTCAGAATCTCATCTATTTTTCCCTGTGTTCCTGTCACCATATTCTTAGAATCAAGTGGTTTAAATTCCCAGTGGGGAAACTCCAACCATTTCAGTTTGAGTTTTTATTCCCAGAATAGACTACGCTTCAAAATCACCCAGTAAATAAAGGCAGCATTTTTAGAGGGCTTCTCTCATGGGAGAATTAATGATTGAAGATTGGAGACACTGGGGAGAGCTGAGGATCTCAGGAAGTATAAGGATAAGGGAAATAGCTTCAGAGGGATGTTATATTTTTATGCAGAGAAAGAGTTTCCTTAGAGTCCTCTCAAACAGAAAAAAATGATTGTCATTTTTCTAATATATAAATGATGCCCATGATAAGCCCAGTAGTGAATTCAGTATTTCAAGAACACAATAAAAAACAGACAACTGGCACTGGTTCCCAAGATGCTTTTAACTTCAACTCAGTAAAAATGAATTAGCAAATCATATGCCTGTGTGTGTGTACATTTATTCACTTATTAAGCATCTTTTACATGCCAGGCACTGTGCTAGGTATTGAGCGGGCATTGTTGAACATAGAAAAAAGACACAAGTCCTGTGTTTCTGAAGTTTATAGTCTAGAACAGAAGATAGATATTAAATGGATACAGGGGATGGGGAGAAAGAGAGAGAGGAATAAAAACACAGAAGTAAATAACAGATAGCTAGAGACAGTTATATTAAAATGGTGCAATTGATGCAGTCAGGGAGGCCAGAGAAAGCTTCTATGAAGGAAGGTTGATTGAACTGAATTCTGAAGAAAGAATTTCTGGGTTATCTGGGGGCTGAGGAGTGAGGGTAACATACCAGAGAAAGGGAAAACCTATGTACAAAGGACCTGTGGCAGAAAAGGAGATCAGCACATTCAAGAAACTGAAAGAAGACCATTATAGCTGCACTGCAAAGATTAAGAAGCCTGGTGTTAGAGGAAACTATAAAGAGGAACAAGGGGCAGACCACACAGGGCCTTCCAGACCACGTATGCAAAGGACCGTGGGTCCATGCCCTAACGTAAATGGGAATCTATCAGAAGGGTTCAAGAAAGGAGCGACACGATTAGATCTTCGTTTTAAAGGTACCCTTCTGGCTACAGTTTAGAGAGCAAATGGCAGGAAGGCCAGAAGGGATTTAAGGACACCCAGTGTTCAAGTGAGAGATGGATGCTTGTGTCCGTGTGGTCTGTGGGCCCAGATGCCAATTACTAACCTGCTTTTCAGCCCCACAACTGCCTTTACATGCTCTGCTCTATTCTGCCTGGCTGGGATTCTATGAACCCCGTCTTCCAGTGTGTCAATTTCTTCCTAACACCTCATTCTCCTAGAACAGCGCACAATGCTCACAATGTGGTCTCAGTGGTATAGAAAGTTCAGTGGGTCTCTGGATTTGAACAGACTACAACACTTGAGCTAGATTTTTGTAATTATTTTGTTTTGGAGGTTACTGTTTTGTTCTTGGCTCATAAAAATCAAAAAAGAGATTCTGAACATACACTGTATACCATAGGTCCTAAGGAGAATTAAAGAAGGAAAAGGAGAAGCAAGAGGAGGACAAGAAAGAAAAGGAGACTGGGGCACGATCCTGTCCTAAAGGACCTTAAGAACTAACTGGAGGAACTGTATATAAGCCCACGGTGTGCTGCAAAGTCACTGCAACTGATAAATACTGAAGGTTATAAAATTAGTATATGCAATGTATTATCCTGGCACTCAAGGTAGGAATGAATTGCTTAACTGGGGAATAAGTGGAGAAAGCTTTACCAAGCAGTAGCATTTGAACTTAGTCTTTTAGGTGGAACAGAACTTGAAATATGTGGGGAAGTGTAGGAAAAGTATGTCTATCTAGGAGAATGATGTCATTCATTTATTCATTGATTTATTTTTCACATATTTATTAAACAACTCTGTATTCTTAGCACTGTATCAAGTGCTGAGAAAATGTGGCTGAAAGAACTATTCAAAGATCTTACAACCTAACACACAAAGATGTACAGGAAGGAAAATATGACTTTTGTGGAGATGAAAAATAAGGTAGCTGGATTTTCAGCACTGAACTCATAAAGGAATAGTAGAAGAGAATGGAAGGTAGTTTGGGACCACAGTGGAGAGGGACCTTTAACGTCAGATTAATAATCCAGAGTTTTACCCTTTGGTTCCAGTTACGATGGCTATGTTACAAAGTACTCCAAATTTATTGCTGTAAAACCACCATTTATTATGCCCATAGTTTCTGTGGGTCAAGAATTCAGACAAAGCACAGTGGGCAGCTTGTCTCTGCTCCACAATGTTTGGGGCTCACCTGGAAGACTCAAAAGCAGAGGGAGATATGGAACCATCTAAAGTCTCATTCACTTACATTCTGGAAGTTGATGCTGAGAGCGGGCTGGGGGTCTCAGTTCTTCTCCACAAGGGCCTCTTCACGTGGGCTAGCTCAGACTACCTCAGAGCCCAGGGCCTGAGTTCCAAGGGGAAGTGTTGAAAGAGAGAGACAGAGTGAGAGAGAGAGGAGGAAGCCATACCCTTTTCATGACCTAACACTGGAAGTCACACACATCACTTTCATATACTCCTAACTGAAGGAGTTACAAGGCTCCTCCTATTTCCAAGGGGAGACCTCACCTCTTGGTTAGAAGAGTGCTGTCACATTGTAAGAAGAGTATATGGAAGGAGTTATCAGTCACTTGTAAGAAGATGGATAGATAGATAGATAGGTAGATAGATAGGAGATTAATCTTTGGAAAACACCATCTGCCTCAACTTAGGTAACACAAAGTCCTGTGAATAGAAGAGCAATCCGACAAAATTATATTTTAGTAAGATTAACCTGGTAGCAAGGACAGCACGCAGATGGAGCACAGAAATGATGTAACAATTACCAAAGTAGAACTAACGAAGAATTTGCATCTTGCCTTTTTGTGTATGAAGTCCATTATTCTGAGTTTCATTCCTTTTCTGCCTCACTATTCTCTTTCAGAAATTTTAATGCTGTACACTCCAAAGTGTATTCTATAGAGTATCAGTCCCAGAAGATTCTCTAACAAAAGAAGACCCTATGTTCAAAAGGAGGTACACATACTGTACCCTTTGTCTCCCTCGGAAATTCCCAATGCTTCTTAGCATAGAAAAGCCTCTCAGAAAGTCAGCAGCAAAAGAAAAAACTCTGCTTAACATTGTTTTATCCAGAGTGTCTCCAAACTTTTTGACCACTGAACCCTTTCAGCTTTTCACTAATTAACGTCCTATAGAACTAGCCTAAAGGCCACAGTCCTGGCTGCCCCTGGGCAGAAGAGTGAAAGGCCAGGCAACTAATCAGTCAACAAGTAAGTATCAGATGCCTAATTAGGAATAAGACTCTGAAAATAAAGGGAATGTGTATTATATTGATAATAAGTTTTCAGTCCAATAACGTAAAACAAAAAAGTAAATAAAAGCAATGGAAACTTTGAGTTGTTTCAAGAGAATCTAAGAAAGATCTCAATGAAAGACATGTGATTTCCTTGAGAATTTAACCAAATGGGGCTGGTTCTTGAATGTCTGCACACTTCTCAAACCTCAGGCAAGGCTAAATTACTGGGAAACTCTTTTACTTTTAAATGCAACATGAAAAAGTGTTTATTTTCCAAAGGTTGTTTTGCATTAAGATGTGACCATTGCTTGCACTCAAAGAAAATTTTAGAGAAAGTGTGCCAATGAAAAACTCCATGTGCACTGAAGTAAACTACCAAGGAGAGCAGGAGAGCTTCCTATAAATCACCACTGGTGTGTCCTGATGGGGCGTCAGCTGGTAGAATGGTGATGCTGTAGGAGATCAAGGCTGTGTCACAGGCCTCTTTGTCAGTGTGATTGCTCACAGGCACCATCAGCAGCTTTTCCCTGTGGCCTATTTCCTTTCACCTTTTCCTTACTTTTCTCTTTTCTCCAAGATCCCTGCTTCTGGCCTTCCCCAACCAACACTTTTGTCTAAAGAAGCTAAACCCAATCAAACAGACCTCCTTAATATCTCCTGGCCTGCCAGGTGCCAAACTAACACCTAGAACTCAGGCTGCTGTTGCTGGGTTAAAAAATAAATAAAAAATGAAAATTCTATTGCGAAGTAATTCTACAACTGCTTTGAATCTCTGAGAGGATTCCTGATCTCTCCATTTCATCTCAGGCTCTCATACCCCTCTTGGTCTCTCCTCCAGCCTGAATTCTTAGCTTGATCTTCAAGCTACTCACTCACCTGCAGCCTCCTTTCTTTTGCATCTTTATCCTTTCCTCCAAATCCATTCAGAAAAACACCATCCTCAGATCGATGCAAGAATCTGCCTCTTCTGGTCCCACCTACAGCACAGCTGGAATGATTAAAACTATTGCAAGCTCTGATCCCAGCTGCTGAGGCCAGAGCTCCACCTTCCAACCCTTACCCTTGTCAGCGGTCAGCTCCCTTTCCCGTTCATCTCAGTGACTGCTCCAAACTTCCCTACTCTCCTTACCACCTAGACAACCCCTCCCACACCCGAGTCTGAGAAAGACTGAGCTCTCCTTCAGCATGGAAATCAGGGCCATCAAGTGGAATTTCCTGAACCACCCTACTTCTACAATTCTGTAGCTACATGTAACTGCTCTAATTTCATACTACATTCTTCTGTGCCTGTTATGGTCTGGGCACAGAGGCAGGGGACAATTAATTACTGGGTAGAAGAAGAAAGAAAGAAAAGAGGCAACCATGTCCTAGCGCAAGAGGGAAACAAGCTACTAGCTCTTCACCTGGCCATCACTGACCACCTCTCGCCACACCGCCTGTGCATTTTTACATGCAAGGGAATCTTTGTTCCTTGTTCTGCCTTGAGTTGTATCTCCAATGGCTTCATCTGTCTAACTTTGAAACATGTCAAGCCCCAGCTAGAAAGGGAGGAAATAGGAAGAAAAGTAAATGGCATCCTCTTAGGTATTCATTAACACACAGGTTGTTTGCCTCTCAAGGAAGCTTCCCCTCAACACCTCTCTCTAGTCCCTTATCAGGATTAGAGAACTTCGGTTAAGCATCAGAAAACTTGGAGCATTTGTCTTTGGTGCCCTGCCGCACTGCTTCAAAACATCTATGAAGTTATCATAAGAAAAGATGATTTTTCCTATTTCTTTAATTTTGTACCAATATGAGATGGATATTCACTAAACTCCCTGTGGTAATCACTTCATGATATATGTAAATCAAATCATTATGCTGTTTACTTTAAACCTACACAGTACTGTATGTCAATTATATCTCAATAAAATTGTAAGAAAATTTTTTTAATAAATAAAAATAAAGGGCAATGGGGAAAAAAAAAACCTATATATGGGTCTGTTTTCCCCACTAGACTTTGGGTCATATGAGGGGAGGACAGTATTTTACTTATTTTTGCTTCCTATCACAAAGCGTACGGCTCAGCATATACTAGGCAATCATTAACTTTCACTGAATAACTGAATCAATAAACAAGTGCATGAATTATACCAGGATCAGCAGACTTTGCATGAATGCTGTAATAACACACACCGGGCAGACCCCCAGGGCATCTGGTCTCCTGTAAGGACCAGGAGTCATAGTGTCACCCTGCCCCACAGGACCAACCATAGCAGGCACCACGAAGAATTAGAGATGAAAGGCCCCCTGAGATAATCTGGCCAAACACGGACACACGGGCCACCTCTAAAATACTTGGAGTCCTCTGGCACAGATGATATATAAACAAACACAGGTATTATTGATGAACTGATATCTGCTCAGTTCCCAAAGGTCCCTGAGAAAAATAAATTCTAGGAAAGTTCAAAGTACAAGTCAGCTCAATGGGAGGTGGCCCTATTTGTTTCTCTAGAACTAGCTCTCCTGCCCTTACTTGAAGTTTGACTTTTAATTGCCAAATCGCTACTTCCATGATAAGATTTACTGGTAGAACTAATGAGGTACCTCCAAAAAAATGTTTTCTTTATTTTTTACTGGAGTATAGTTGCTTTACAATGTTAGTTTCTGCTGTACAAAAAAGTGAATAAGCTACATGTATACATATATCCCCTCCCTCTTGGACCTCCCTCCCCGCACCATCCCACCCATTTAGGACATCACAGAGCACTGAGCTGAGCTCCCTGTGCTATACAGCAGGTTCCCACTAGCTATCTATTTTACACATGGTAGTGTATTTATGTCAAACCTAATCTCCCAATTCATCTCACCCTCCCCTTCCCCCCCGTGTCCACATGTCCATTCTCTACATTTGCGTCTCTATTCCTGCCCTGCAAACAGGTTCATCTGTACCATTTTTCTATATTCCACATATATATGTTAATACACAGTTTTTGTTTTTCTCTTTCTGACTTACTTCACTCTGTATGACAGACTCTAGGTCCATCCACATCTCTACAAATGACCCAATTTCATTCCTTTTTATGGCTGAATAATATTTCATTATACACATGTACCACATCTTCTTTATCCATTCATCTGTTGATGGACACTTAGGTTCTTTTCATGTCCTGGCTACTGTAAATAGTGCTACAATGAACACTGGGGTACATTTGATTTTTTGAATTATGGTTTTCTCAGGGTATATGCCCAGTAGTGGGATTGCTCGGTCATATGGTCTACTTTTAGTTCTTTAAGGAACCTCCATACTGTTCTCCATAGTGACTGTATCAATTTACATTCCCATCAATAGTACAAGAGGGTTCCCTTTTCTCCACACCCTCTCCAGCATTTGTTGTTTGTAGATTTTTTGATGATGGCCATTCTGACTGGCGTGAGATGATACCTCATTGTAGTTTTGATTTGCATTTCTCTAATAATTAGTAATGTTGACCATCTTTGTATGTGCCTCTTGGCCATCTATATGTCTTCTTTGGAGAAAAGTCTATTTTAGGTCTTCTGCCCATTTTGTGATTGGGTCGTTTGTTTTCTTGATATTGAGCTGCTTGAGCTGTTTGTATATTTTGGAGATTAATCCTTCGTCTGTTGCTTCGTTTGCAAATATTTTCTCCCATTCTGAGGGATGTCTTTTCATCTTGTTTATGGTTTTCTTTGCTGTGCAAAAGCTATTAAGTTTCATTAGGTCCCATTTGGTTATTTTTGTTTTTATTTTCATAACTCTAGGAGATGGATCAGAGAAGATCTTTCTGTCATTTATGTCAAAGAGTGTTTTTCCTATGTTTTCCTCTAAAAGTTTTATAGTGTCTGGTCTTACATTTAGGTCTTTAATCCATTTGGAGTTTACTTTTGTGTATGGTGTTAGGTAGTGTTACAATTTCATTCTTTTACATGTAGCTGTTCAGTTTTCCCAACACCCTGTATTGAATAGGCTGTCCTCTCTCCATTGTACATTCTTGCCTCCTTTGTCATAAATTAGGTGACCATAGGTGTGTGGGTTTATCTTCCCTGGGCTTTCTATCCTGTACCATTGATCTATATTTCTGTTTTTGTGCCAGTACCATACTGTCTTGATTACAGTAGCTTTGTAGTATAGTCTGAAGTTGGGGAGCCTGATTCCTCCAGCTCTGTTTTTCTTTCTCCAGATTGCTTTGGTTATTGGAGGTCTTTGTGTTTCCATACAGATTATAAATTTTTTTGTTCTACTTCTGTGAAAATGTCATTGGTAACTTGATAGGTATTGGACTGAATCTGTAGATTGCTTTGGGTAGTATAGTCATTTTCACAATATTGAGTCTTCCAATCCAAGAACATGGTGTATCTCTCCATATGTTTGTGTCATTTTTGATTTCTTTCTTCAGTGTTTTACAGTCCTCTGAGTACAGGTCTTTTGCCTCCTTAGGTAGGTTTACGTCTAGGTCTTTTACTCTTTTTGTTGCAGTGGTAAATGTGATTGCGTCTTTAATTTCTCTTTCTGATATTTTGTTGTTAGTGTATAGGGATGCAAGAGATTTCTGTGCATTAATTTTGTATCCTACACAACTTTACCAAATTCATTGATTAGTTCCAGTCATTTTCTGGTGGTATCTTTAGGATTTTCTATGTATGGTATCAACATTATCTGCAAAGAGTGACCGTTTTACTTCTCTTCCAATTTGTATTCTTTTATTTCTTTTTCTTCTCTGATCGCTGTGGCTAGGACTTCCAAAATGATGCTGAATAACAGTGGCAAGAGTGGACATCCTTGTCTTATTACTGATCTTAGAGAAAATGCTTTCAGTTTTTCACCATTGAGAATGATGTTTGCTGTGGGTTTGTTGTATATGGCCTTGCTTATGTTGAGGTAGGTTCCTTTTTTATGCCCACTTTCTGGAGAGTTTTTATCATAAATGGTGTCGAATTTTGTCAAAATCTTTTTCTACATCTATTGAGATGATCATATGGTTTTTATTCTTTAATTTTTTCATATGGTTTATCACTTTCACTGATTTGCATATATTAAAGAATCCTTGCATCCCTAGGATAAATCCCACTTGATCATGGTGTATGATCCTTTTACTGTGTTGATGGTTTCTGTTTGCTAGTATTTTGCTGAAGATTTTTGCATCTATGTTCATCAGTCATATTGGTCTGTAATTTTTTTTGTGACAGCTTTGCGTTTGGTATCAAGGTGATGGTGGCCTCGTAGAATGAGTTGGGAGTGCTCCTCCCTCTGCAATTCTTTGGAAGAGTTTGAGAAGGATGGGTGTTAGCTCTTCTCTAAATGCTTGATAGAATTTGCCTGTGAAGCCTTCTGGTCCTGGACTTTGGTTTATTGGAAGATTTTTTAATTACTGTTTCAATTTCATTACTTGTGATTGGTCTGTTTATATTTTCGAATTCTTCCTGATTCAGTCTTGGAAAGTTGTACCTTTCCAAGAAGTTGCCCATTTCTTCATGGCTGTCCATTTTATTGGCATGTAGTTGTTTGTAGTAGTCTCTTATGATCCTTTATATTTCTGCAGTGTCCATTGTAATTTTTCCTTTTTCATTTTTAATTTTATTGATTTGTGTCCTCTCCTTTTTTTTTCTTACTGAGTCTGGCTAAAGGTTTATCTATTTTGTTTATCTCTCAAAGAAACAACTTTTACTTTTATTGATCTTTGCTATTGTTTTCTTCATTTCTATTTCATTTATTTCTTCTCTTTATGATTCCTTTCCTTCTACTAACATTGGCTTTTCCCTGTTCTTCTTTCTCTAGTTGCTATAAGTGTAAGGTTAAATTGTTGGAGATTTTTCTTGTTTCTTGAGGTGAGACTGAATTGCTATAAACTTTCCTCTTAGAACTGCTTTTGCTGCATCACAGAGGTTTTGGGTCATTGTGTTTTCATTGTCATTTATTTCCGTGTATTTTTTTATTTCTTCTTTGATTTCTTCAGTGATCTCTAATTATTAAGCAGTGCACTGTTTAGCCTCCATGTGTTTGTGTTTTTTACAGTTTTTTTTTTTTTTACTCTAATTGATTTCTAATCTCATAGTGTTGTGGTCAGAAAAGATGCTTGATACAATTTCAACTTTCTTGAATTATCCAAGGCTTGATTTGTGACCCAAGATGTAATCTATCCTGGAGAATATTCCATGTGCACTTGAGAAGAAAGTGCATTCTGCCACTTTTGGGTGGAATATCCTGTAAATATCAATTAAATCTATCTGGTCTATTGTGTCATGTAAAGCTTGTGTTTCTTTATTCATTTTCTGTCTGGATGATCTGTCCATTGTTGTAAGAGGGGTGTTAAAGTCCTCCGCTATTATTGTGTTATTGTTGATTTCCCCTTTTCTGGCTGTTAGCGTTTGCCTTATGTAGTGAGGTGCTCCTACGCTGGGTGCATAAATATTTATAATTATTATATTTTCTTCTTGGGTCAATCCCTTGATCACTATGTAGTGTCCTTCCTTGTCTCTTGTAACATTCTTTATGTTAAAGTCTATTTTATCTGATATGAGTATTGCTACTCCAGCTTTCTTTTGATTTCCATTTGCATGGAATATCTTTTTCCATCCGCTCACTTTCAGTCTGTATGTGTCCCTAGGTCTGAGTGGGTCTCTTGTAGACAGCATATATATGGGTCTTTTTTTGTATCCATTCAGCAAGCCTGTGTCTTTTGGTTGGAGCATTTAATCCATTCACGTTTAAGGTAATTATCAATATGTATGTTCCTATTACCATTTTCTTAATTCGGGGGGTTTGTTTCTGTGGGCCTTTTTTTTTTCCTTGTGTTTCCCACCTAGAGAAGTTCCTTTAGCATTTGTTGTAAAGCTGGTTTGGTGGTGCTAAATTCTCTTAGTTTTTGCTTGTCTGTAAAGCTTTTGATTTCTCCATCAATTCTGAATTAGATCTGTGCTGGCTGGAGTAATCTTGGTTGTAGGGTTTTCCCTTTCATCACTTTAAATATACCCTGCCACTCCCTTCTGGCCTGCAGAGTTTTTGCTGAAAAATCAGAGGATAACCTTTATGGGGATTCCGTTGCATGTTATTTGTTGCTTTTCGCTTGCTGCTTTTAATATTTCTTTCTTTGAATTTAATTTTTGTTAGTTTGATTAATATGTGTCTTGGTGTGTTTCTCCTAGGGTTTATCCTGGATGGGACTCTCTGTGTTTCTTGGACTTGTGCAGCTCTTTCCTTTCCCATGCTAGGGAAGTTTTTGACTAATCTCTTCAAATATTTTCTCAGACCCTTTCTCTTTCTGTTCTTCTTCTGGGACCCCTATAACTCGCATGCTGGGGCTTTTAGTGCTGTCCCAGAGGTCTCTGAGACTGTCCTCAATTATTCTCATTCTTTTTTCTTTATTCTGCTCCCTGGCAGTTATTTCCACCATTCTGTCTTCCGGCTCACTTATTCTTTCTTCTGCCTCAGTTATTCTGCTATTGATTCCTTCTAGCGCATTTTTCATTTCAGTTATTGTGCTGTTCATCACTGCTTGTTTGTTCTTTAGTTCTTCTAGGTCTTTGTTAAACATTTCTTGTATTTTCTTGATCTGTGCATCCACCCTATTTCCGAGATTCTGGATCATCTTTATTATCATTACTCTGAATTCTTTTTCAGGTAGATTGCCTATTTCCTCTTCATTTATTTGGTCTTGTAGGTTTTTACCTTGCTCCTTCATCTCTAACATATTTTTTTGTTGTCTCAACTTTTTGATGGGTAGGGCTGTGTTCCTGTCTTACAGGTTGTTTGGCCAAAGGCGTCAAGCACTGTAGATTGCCGGCAGTTCGGTAGCGCCAGGTCTTGGTGCTGAGATGAGGACCTCTGGGAGACCTCACTCTGATTAATATTCCCAGGGGTTGAGGTTCTCTGTTAGTCCAGTGGTTTGGACTCAGCACTCCCACCACAGGAGCTCAGGCCTAACTCCCAGCATGGGAACCAAGATCCCACAAGCCACACAGTGCAGCAAAAGGAAAAAAAAAAAAAGAGCAGTACAAGAGCAAAGAATAAAAAATAAAACAATATTAGAAAAATAAAAAATATATTAGAAAAAATATGAAGAACCTAGGGATATTGGAAAAGGCAAAGGGGGCCTCAGAGTGCAGAGTGCAGAGGTAAGGCCCTGGGTGGGGGTGCGGGGGTGGGGATTAGGCCCAGCATGGCCAGAGGGGGCCTTGAAGCGTGGAGGATCAGACCCAGGACCTCAGCAGGCTCCCAGGTGCCCAAGTGGGCTGGTGAAACGCTGGCCTAGTTCCCTTCCGATCCTCCAATCTCCTGAGGGTCTGTCCTCGTCCCCATTGTTTCCCTCACCGTAGGTGGGCCCCTCCTGGCATGGGAACCCCTCCTCTCCCCCAGCCGCCCCTCAGGGGTGCCAGTCCCATCCCGCCTCCACTTCTCCTCCCTCTTCCCTCTCTCCCCACATGCTACCCAGTCACTCAGGGGTTCCTCCCATCCCCTTAGGTGTCTGTGGTCTCCCATCAACACCTGGTAGGTGCCCTAGTTGTGAGGAGACTCAAACTCTGCATCCTCCTACTCTGCCATATTGACTCTGCCCCCCAAAAATATTTTCACAACTTGCTTTTGAACTCTGAGAAGTTCCTTCTTGGAAGCTACAAATGGGGTCTTTGTGAGACAAGTCGCCTCCTCCTGACCAGGTGTGCCCATCCAGCTCCATGCTGACAGGCCCCTCCACCAACGGGGACCATCTTTTTTCTGGGACTGAAATGAGTCCCTGGAAGGGCAAAGCCAGAAAGAAACCCCGAAAGAGGGAGACTCACCTCACTGTTCTCGGTAAGCTTAGCTGCTGCTCAGGTTCCTTGGGATGAAGACAAGTGGTCATGTTGAGTTGGGTTGGCCCTCTTAGAACTCTCACCAACCCAAGATGCTTTCTAGATCTCTCTTCCCCACAGGGTGCCGACCCCATTGTGAGGGCAGGTGAACACCTATGCCAGGAACTTGACATGTGTGCTCTAATATGTCTCGACCCGTAGGTGGAAATGTTAGCAAAACCTAAGGAACTTTTAAAAAGTGTGCATGTCTAGACTCCCTCCCAGAGATTTCAATATACCCTCTTCTCATGCTGAACACCAGGGGTCCCCACACCCCGGGCCATGGACTGGTACCGGTCCATGGCCTGTTAGGAACCAGGCCACACAGCAGGAGGTGAGTGGCGGGCAGGCGAGTGAATCTTCATCTGCATTTACAGCTGCTCCCCATCCCTCTCATTACCGCCTGAGCTCCACCTCCTGTCAGATCAGCGGCGGCATTAGATTCTCATGGGAGCACAAACCCTACTGTGAACTGCGCATGCGAGGGATCTAGGCTGTGTGCTCCTTATGAGAATCTAATGCCTGATGATCTGAGGTGGAGATGAGGCCGTGATGCTAGCGCTGGGGAGAGGCTGCAAATACAGATTATCATTAGCAGAGACCATAATAAATCAATTGCTTGCAGACACATATCAAAACCCTATCAGTGAGTGGCAAGTGACAATTAAGCTGTATCTGGTGGCAGGCCTTATAGTGGCAAGTGAGTTGATGTACTTCAATTGTACAACTGCATCTGGTGGTAGGCTTTAAGTCAGAATCCAACACTTATTTTAGTCTGCGCATGGCCCGCCCATTATTTTATTTACCACTTCCATCCATGCCTCTTTCCTGCACTGCACACTTGTCTCAGTCACAGTTTTCATATGCTCACAAGCTAACCCTAGCCAAAATGAGTAAAAAACAAACGTTGCTGGAGAGCTTCTTTGGAAAGGTGTGAAAGACCCAATGACGAGACAGCAGAAGACTCTAAGACTGCCAACAAAAAGAAAGCTGCATTTAAAAGAAAATACCAGGAGTCCTACTTAAATTATGGGTTCATTGCGACAGGTGATTCACATTCTCCAATCCTGCTTTGTATAATATGTGGCGACTGGCTATCCAATGAAGTCAAACCTTCAAAACTGCTTCACCACAAAGAGACCAAGCACCCTGCATTAAAAGACAAGGCTTTGGAGTTTTTCAAAAGTAAAAAACGTGAACACAAAGAACAGAAGCAATTATTGAAGGCCACCACTTCATCAAATGTGTCTGCCCTGAGAGCATCATTCTTAGTGGCTAACCGCATTGCTAAAGCTAAGAAGCCCTTTACTGTTGGTGAAGAGTTGATCCTGCCTGCTGCTAAGGACATTTGTCATGAACTTTTAGGAGAGTCGGCAGTTCAAAAGGTAGCACATCTTCCTCTTTCAGCTAGCACCAGAACTAGACGAACTGATGAAATAGCAGAGGCTACTGAGACACAGTTGTTAGGATTAATGAGTCATCGTGGTACGCAATCCAGGTGGATGAGTCTACCAATGTTGACAACAAGGAAACAGTACTTGTTTTTGTGCGATATATTTTTCAGGAGGATGTGCATGAGAATATGGTATGTGCACTTTTGTTGCCAACCAACATCACAGCAGAACTATTCAAGTCTTTGAATGATTACATATCAAGAAAACTGAACTGGTCATTTTGTGTCGGTATATGCAAGGACGGAGTGGCTGCCATGACTGAACAGCTTTCTGGTTTCACTACACGGGTCAAAGAGGTCGCTTCTGAATGTGAGCCTATGCACTGTGTCATCCATAGAGAAATGCTGGCTAGCCGAAAAGCATCACCTGAACTTAAAGTTTTGCACGATGTGATTAATATTATCAACCACATTGAAGTACATGCCCTTAACCCATGCCTGTTCATGCAGCTCTGTGAGATGGACGCAGAGCACATGTCTTCTCTCATACACAGAAGTGAGATGGCTTCTAAAGGCAGATCACTGGCCAGAGTTTCTGAGTTATGAGAGCTGCTCCAGAGATTTCTTTTATAAAAACAGTCACCACTGGCAGCACATTTTAGTGACACAGAATGGGTCGCAAAACTTGCTTACTTGTGTGACATATTCAACCTGCTCAACGAACTCAATCTGTCACTTCAGGGGAGAACGACAGCTGTGTTCAAGTCGGCAGATAAAGTGACTGCATTCAAAGCCAAACTGGATTTATGGGGGCGACAAGTGAACATTGGGATTTTTGACATGTTTCAAGAATTAGCAGAGATTTTGAAAGAGACTGAGCCAGGGCCTTCTTTGCCCCAGCTGGTGCATGATCACCTATCTCAGCTTTCAAAGGAGTTGAGCATTACTTCCCAACCACAAAAGACCCCCAAATTGGGAAGGAATGGAGCCGTGACCCATTTATGAACAGCCAGGTGAATCGACTTTGTCCGTGCTAGAAGAGGATCAACTGCTTGAGATCGCAAATGACGGTGGCCTTAAAAGTATGTCTGAGACAACTTCAAATCTCCATACGTTCTGGATTAAAGTAAAGGCGGAATAGCCTGAGATTGCCACAAAAGCACTGAAAAGCCTGCTTCCATTTCCAACATCCTGTCTTTGTGAAGCAGCGTTTTCTGCAGTGACAGCAACCAAAATGAGATTACGGAGTAGACTGGACATAAGCAACACACTTCGGGTGTCACTGTCTCCCATCACCCCCAGATGGGACCATCTAGTTGCAGGAAAACAAGCTCGGGGCTCCCACTGATTCTGCACGGTGAGTTGTGTAATTGTTTCATTATATATTACAGTGTGATAATAACAGAAACAAAGTGCACAGTAAATGTAATGCGCTTGAATCATCCCGAAACCATCCCCCCACCATGGTCCCTGGAAAAACTGTCTTCCACAAAACCGGTCCCTGGTGCCAGAGAGGTTGGGGACCGCTGCTGAACAGCATAGCTATGCTGTTACATTTCTGTTATGTTTGTCATGCTAATACTAAGAGTAAAGTTTATGGTGGGCACAGTAAAGGCAGCTGTCAGCAGGAAATTATTCTGATTATTGGAGGTGACAAGCAAGTTATATGCAAGGGTCAACTCTAGAAGTGGGCAGTGGCTGCCATGAATTGAGAAGGGCCCTGGGGCCATGTCCAGATGTAACAACAACAACAAAAAAGGTGCCAGTTTCAACTACCGATATCTGCCGTGGGTTAGGCACTGGGCAGTGATGGCACACGGGCCATGTGTTTGCCTCTGCTGCCTAGATCCTCTACAAAGCCAGAAACAAGGCTTATGGCTCTAGCCTCTTTGCATTCTAAGTAAAATCCCTTCTGTTAAGCCAGTCCTGGCAATGCAGCTGCTAAACTAAGTGCTTATTTAAAAATGCCATGGATAGGACTGGGATGACACTTAAAAAAAGGAAGTCAGACCATGTGCTTCCTGGAAACACACCCCAAATACAAAGAAAACATCCTTACAAAGAGGAAAAAGGAGGTTTCCTACGAGAAGCACAGCTAGGATGTATGAGAGAGTGTTAGCAAAGTGATGTCTGCCAGTTCACAGTATTTTCTTTGCACTGCTCAAAGGTAAAGTGAAAGATAACAGTGTTTTGAACATGTTTAGATGTTTTGTTACCAGAGGGAGCTGCAGAAAGCCTGAATTCTCTGAAATGAAAAAGAGAGCACAAAAAGGCAGGCTGTGCATTTTGCTTACTGTCAGTTACTTCACAGCTTTTCTTGAAGACCTGAGGCGGGATCTGGTAAAGAGGGGTTGGTTAGTAGATATTTTAAATGAAGACAGTTTTCATATTTTCTTAAATGCTTTCAAATAAAGGTTACTGGGGACACCCCAAGGTCAGTGTCAGGTCTGACCTTGGTCCTCATTCTGAGTTGGCTGGACCAGAGGGGGCAATGGTGTCCAACTGCATTCACCTTTTCCCCAGGTGGACAAGTCTGAGGACCCATCCTTTCCAGGATCCCCCACAGCATTTAGCAACTTTGCTATAGGTGAATTTACATCCACACCGGCATCTCTCTTGGGTGTGTTCGTGCATATTTACTGGCAGGTCTGATCTGTGCTGTGGGAGTGAAAGACTCCACTTGGACTAAGGCAGCCTGAGTCCAGACTCAGCTGTGTGCATACTTCCTAGTCATTTAACCATCTCCACTCAGTCTCTTCATCTGTAACGGAGGATAATAACTTCTTCCCAGGGCTGTGATGTGAGAACTGAACGACTGTTAAAGCACTCTGTGCATTAAAAAGCAGATGCAAAGCATCCAGTGCCAGACTTCCTCACCGTAAATGTCATCTCCTCAGAGAGGTCTTCCCTGACCACACTGTGAAAATGATCACTTTTCTCCTCCTCCATCCCCTTTCCCTGCTTTCCAATCATTTATATAGTTAGTTGGTAATGTATTTATTGTCTGTCTCCCACAGCAGAAATCCATGGGCGGGGACTTCTGTCTGCCTTGTCGCCTACTATGAGTCCAGGCCTCAGAACCGCACCTGGTCTGAAGTCAGCACTCAATAAGTATTTTTTGAATAGATAAATGGCTCTTTGCACCCCATACCACCTAGCTGATGAAGATGGGGGCAAATGACTTTTCTTGGTGGACCATCTATCTCCCAGCTAACCACCAAAAAAAAAAGTAGACAACTCAAAGATAGGAACAATCTTTCTGTTTAATGTATCTGGGACATTTCATGTAATAAGGAAACATGATCAAAAGTTTGCCTGAATAAATCCTAAAAGGAATGGATTTTAGTGTCTCGGGAAGTTCTAAGTTCAACAACTATAAAAATCAAAGGAATTTCTCCCTAGAGGAAAAAACTTTAAGTAGTACCCACTCTGTTTATAAGTTTGCTGCATAAGGGAAAATTCACTAAGAATGAAAGAGGCCTAACTCAGATCTGGCTCAATTTGAATAACAGCTGAACTCTTTTTCATAATATTTGATGGAAGCTGGTCTCAACTGGTGCCTAAAGATGTCAGTCTCACAGAAACAGCCCTCTGGAGATTAGAAAACAAAACATTGAGAAGCCTGCTAACCACTTGCTGATGTCAACTATTTCTTATTCATGTCCAGGAAATAATTCAATTCATAGTGCCAAGGCCCATTAAAAGTCTTCAAAATGTCCCATCAGCCATTTTAAAAGTTCATAATTAAATATGCCCAGCTTAGAGAGCAAATGAATTTTAGTCAGGGAACCCGGAAAGCAAAATAGTACAAATAATAAAGAAGAACAGTTATCTTCGAAACCACTGTGACAACGATTACCTTCTAACAGGTCTACCATAAGTGAAAAAGGGGATGAAAATTTAGTCAATTTTCTACAAAACTCAAAACCCATCCCCCTCCATTGAGAGGAGCAATGGCTAACACTTCACATTTCTCATTTTAAATAAACGTTTCAGGATTCAAAAGAATATGTTTGAATTGCTCCTGAAATATTCACCAAGCTCAATCCCAATTCTTAGAGAAACTGCACATCCTTACCCATTGATCCTGGCAGACATGAGAACAGCAGTGGAGAGGACAAAACAGTGTCATATTTGTATTGACTTGGAGGCAATGAGGAGGGAAAGTTCTGCCTGGGATAAGCCTGAAACATGCCATTATATCCACTGTCCTTTAATTGGATCTTCATTTTCCCTGGCAATCCCTCTAAGCCCACCCCTTCTCACAACCCCAATATCTCCATGGGAGACGTCAACAGAGCCCTAGCCCTGCACTTCCATCTCTAGGACTCTCTCCCAACACACCCACTGAACGGCATATTTTCTCTTCAAGTCCACATCTCTTATTTATACCAAACTATCCTCATTCTGTTCATCACTGTCTACTGACCCCCAGGAGACCCTGCTTGGATGACGTCAACTCTTGGCTTCTGGTTCTTCTCACCAAGGAGCCCAGGCTCTGGGATAAGACTTGCATTCACAGACTATCTCCAGCATGTCCTCCCTGGAAGACCTTAGCTGGGCCACCTTGAGAGGCTCCTGCTTCTCATCTGTAAAGTAGGTGCCATACTACCTACCATTATAGGGCTGCTCTGAGGATCAGATGCTATAGGAGATGAGAAAAAACATTTGTATACTGGCACATAGTAGACCCTCAATAAATAGTAGCCTCTTTCCTTCCTTTTCTGCCCCCTACCTTTAACCCTGGTGGGTTCAGAATCCATATTGATGACCCTTTCAGCACTGTCTTAACACCTCCTGGGATGCTGAATTACTGTAAACTGTCCCAGCTAAAAAATCCAAAACCCAGAAATGCCCTTCTCTGTGTAGTCCTTTCTTCTGCGTGTGTTCACTCCTACTACATATACTCTGTGCCATTATCATGACAGCCAGCCATGCACTGCACCCTCTCCCTCCTCTCCAGCTCCATTCAGCCTACTCCCCAAGCCAGGCTGCATCCAGGCATTTCAGCCTCCTCCCCTGCAAGCACCTTACAGCCCCTCAACTTCTCGATCTCCTGCTGAGACTGCCTGGTCACACTCCAACCCCAGGAACACTTGCCATCTATCTTCATTTAACAAAATCATCACACCATGCTGACTGGGTTCATTCTCAATGCTGTTTCGCTCCAGCTGGCCCCTCACTGCTGACGAACCTCCTCCCTTGGCTCTTCCGAACTTCCACTTACAGCCCTGTTCTCAGCCACAGCCCTCTAACTCCCAGCAGTGGCACTGCCTCCTGCCTTGCAGAGACATTCAAGCTAATACGACAGGAGCTATCACAGCATGTCTCTAAGTGGACCTGCTCGCTTAAGAGCCTCTGGTGACCTCTAACAGCCTCATCCTCAACTGCTTCCCAGCACTTGATCCTACTGCTCACCACTTCCTTCTCGAAGCTCGCTCTCTCATCATCCTTTACACTGTACATAATTCTCCTGTCTCTCTCCTCATTGGTTCAACTTCTGCCTCTATGCCTGAAAAGCATAAATTCCCTCAATTCTGAGCCACGGGCCCTGACCCTCTGCCCTCAATACGCTCATTGGAAATCGCATTCATCCCCATTATTTTTGCCCTTACCTCCAAAAAATTACTTCCAAATTCCATGCCTTCAATTCTACTAAATACTCCAGAGGATTCTGTCAGGGTATTCCACGGGGCATCTCAAATTCAACATCTTTAAACGTGTTTCTCTCACTTTCTTTCTCCTATTTATATTATAATATTACCAATCTTCCATTCCTTCATTCTTGACTCTTTCTCTCATCCTTGACAATCCAACCATGCCAACTCACACCTATTCTAGCTCCTGAATCCATCACTGCCCCCCATTCCCATGTCACCCTCCCGCTTCACGCCCTCAAAACTCTTACCTGAAATACCACAAGAGCTTTGTAACTGCTTTTCCTTCCTCCTAAGTCCCAGGGTCCCCACCACCAGATTAAGTGGCTAACAAGTTAAATCTAAATCACAGTTTAGCTTGGAATTCCAGAACTTCTCTAGCCTGGCCACAACCTAGCTTTGCAGCTGAATCATTCTCTACTCTTCTCAATGAACCTTACACCAACTATAACTGTCCTACATTTCACTGTTCCCCAAACATGTGCTCACATTTCCTGCCTCCACACTTTTGTTCTCATCATTCATCCTAACCCATTCTGTACTCATCATATGATTTTCCCAAAATTCTAGCTGGAAAAAAATCTTTCACACTCTTCTAGGCTCAGCTCAAATGTCATACACACCCTGAAGCCCTGCCTGATCCACCACCAAACGTGAGCTCATCTCTTGCTAAGCAGGCAGAGCAGTCTGTCCTTCCACTGTTCTTGGGATTTAAAGCATTCTGTATGACTCCCTGATGACTCCTGCTCATAGAAGTGTCCCCCTCAGCAGGAGACTCACCTTCTCCTTCCTGCCAAGCTCTCATGCCTTCTAGGACTATCCCCTCTATGCCACTGCTGCTGACTTGGGCCCCTCTTTCCTCTTTCCCCCTTGTCTTGCTCTGCTACTTCTCTGCAGCCAAAGGCTCTAGCCGTCACTATCACCATCCACCCCTTTCAGTCCCTTCCACCCCATGCAGTCTTAGTGTCTCCTAATTCCATCTATACTGACCCTGAAGTATGTCGGAAAGTCATAGGTGTGCAAGCTGAACCGTAAACTTGCATAGAGGTTCTGTTCTCAAGAGAGCTAAAAATAATCTTACAGTGAAATAAGTCAGACAGAGAAAGACAAACACTGTATGATATCACTTATATGTGGAATCTGAAAAGTACAACAAACCGGTGTTTGTTGTAACAAAAAAGAAGTAGACTCGCAGATGTAGAGAACAAACTAGTGGTTACCAGTGGGGAGAGGGAAGGAGAGAGGGGGCAAAATAGGGGTGGGAGATTAAGAGGGACAAACTATTAGGTATAAAATAAGCTATAAGGATATAGTGTACAACATGGGGAATATAGCCCATATTTTATAATAACTATAAATAGAATATAACCTTTAAAAATTGTGATTCACTATATTGGATATCTGTAACATATAATATTGTACATCAACTATACGTCAATAAAACAAGAAAAAACAATAAAAATCTTACAGAATTGTCCTTCACACACAATTTTAATAATCGATTCCTATCATGTCGTGTCATATCATTTTCTTTCTTACTCATTTGGCTTATTTAATAGGCTGAAAAAGGCAAGAGTTCCCACATACAACATACCAAAAACGATTTGACCTCTCTCATGTACATTCACTTGATAGAACCTACACTTTTAGTCACCACATTGACATTTTCATTCTGCTGTTTTGGACTCTTTTTTTCAATCATCAGGGGAAAAGTACATAAAATATTTAAATAATTTCATATATAAACAAATTGTACAACTAAAGATTGAATCCTTGCACAAACTATTAGAGGCTGGCAGGCAACATCAAAATTTTGAAATATCCTGTTGGCTACTGTAAGAAAGCCTAAATCTGGCCCACAGAAGACAGTATGGGGTATCAAAGACAATGCGCAAAAGTGAGAGGTGTACAAAAGTTGGGACCACTGGTATTCCTCACAACACTCAGGGTCATTCTCGACACCTTGGTAATCCTGTGTCAGAGCAAAGTGGGCAAAGGAAACCCTCAAGATACCAATGGTGAGAGTTCTGGGTTTTAACGGAACTGAAAGAGAATGCTTAAAATGGTTACCAACCGCACTGTTTCAATTACATAAGGAGTTAGAGAGGCTTTTTTTTTTTTTTTTGCAGTACGCGGGCCTCTCACCGTTGTGGCCTCTCCCGTTGCAGAGCACAGGCTCCGGACACGCAGGCTCAGCGGCCATGGCTCACGGGCCCAGCCGCTCCGCGGAATGTGGGATCTTCCCGGACCGGGGCACGAACCCGTGTCCCCTGCATCGGCAGGCGGACTCCCAACCACTACGTCACCAGGGAAGCCCCTAAAGAGGCTTTTATTGTCTTGCCTAATTATAATAGTATTTTATAAACAATAAATTGTTATATAATTGCAGTGTGTTTGAACCTTATTTATACGGAATTCATTCCAAATTTCAAATGACATCAAAATGCATTTTAAAATGTGTCTCAGTGTAAGCTCCTAGAAGGCAGGGCCCATTTCTTGCTTCTCTTTGTATCTTATCTCTCATAATATTTTTCATACAAATGATCAAAAGTTCTTATAATACACATGACAAGATGAATTGACATTAAAAAAAGAAAAGCCATAATTAACCAAGAGGTTTTTTTTTAAAATTAAAGTATAGCTTGATTTACAGCGTTTCAGGTGTACAGCAAAGTGATTCAGTTATATATATATGTATGTGTATATATATAAAATATATTCTTTTTCAGGTTCTTTTCCATTATTGGTTATTACAAGATATTGAATATAGTTTCCTGTTCTACACAGTAGGTGCTTGTTGTATACCTATTTTATATATAGTAGTGTGTATCTGTTAATACCAAATCTCTAATTTATCCCTCCCCCCCTTTCCCCTTTGGTAACCATAAGCTTGTTTTCCATGTCTGTGAGTCTATTTCTGTTTTGTAAATAAGTCCCTTTGTATCATTTGTTTCTAATAATAAAAACCAAGAGGTCTTTAAAGATGTAATCACTTGGCATCACACACACCCCTATAAGTTACTTTAAATGGGCATATTTAAATCGGACGCAGACGCTTTCCAAGTAAGAAACAGAACGCCTACAGATAAGAAAACAATTGTGTACATTTATATCTTCATCAGATTATATTTCCTCTCATGCAAATCAGCGGAATCAACTTGCATGGAATTTGACGGCAAGTCTTTCAGCAAAGGCGAAGGAAAATTATTCAGCTTCCTTGGCTCAAAAGCCAACTTGAGCCGTGGCTAGAATGGAAAGGAAATAAAAAGCAAGAGAGGCATCCGCAGAATGTGGCATCCTTTCACTGGAGGTTTTCATTTGCTCCCTCACACTGGCCAATATGAGAGCAGGAAAATGTTTAACTTCTGCCTTCAATGGCATTGCCTATGCTATTCAGGGAATCAGCGAGCTTGAGACCTCAGTATCCTCACCGCACGGCGATTGTTGACACACCACACACACAACTGAAACTTCCACTGCTTCCTCTGAATCCAGAGCTGGCTCCTCTACTAAGAATCTCCTCCCTGGGAGAGGCATCAGTGGAGCAAGGAAAGTGTCTCTCTGGGTGTGTTACCAGGGTTCCCTCCTCTCAAGGCTTGTCACAGCCGTGCTCTGAGAGACACTGATCTGTGCTCCCCTCACTGTCCCGCTGCACCAGAAACAAGGAACAGCAAAAGAACAGTCATTACTTGTATTTGGCAAGAAAGGCAGCAGTGAAAACTGGGAGTCAGTGGGCATGAAAATGTCAGACTGAGGATCTGAATGAGGCAGGGACAGCAAGCACAGAGGAGCAATCTCAGGGGAGAGGAGCCTCAACTATAGACAAATAGGTAAGTGATGGAGAAGAAAAGAGAGAGAGAAATGGGGGTGGGGGAGTCCACTACACCAAAGACCAAACAAACTCAGGTTCAATGCTGCTGTCACCTCCTGAGGTACAGAGCAGGATGGCTGAAAAGCACACAAACTCTCAAGCTGAATGTCCACAGCTCTAATGCTGGCTCCGCCACCTGCCACTTGCATGATGTGTAAAGGTCAATTTTTTAACCTCTTCGTGCCTCCGTCTCCCCATCTGTAAATAGTGATGATGATGATGACATTGATAACCAACTAAAAGAACTGTCATGAGGTTCAATGTTCATAATGGTTAAGGTTAGAACAAGGTCTGGCTCATAGTTGCTACAATTCGGATGATGATGCGGTAAAAGACATTTCAACACCCCTGACTTCCTTTCCTTATGTAGAAGAAGAAGCTAAACCAGTTACTTTCATCTCTAATAGTCTCTCATTCTACTCACATTATTTGCCACATGCCTTGGGGGAAGCACTGCCTAACCCTGTAGGTAAGCATCCTGTAAGCCAGGCCTTCCGGTGTCATTTGAACACATCAGCCTCCGCCTGTAATCAGTGCTACGCAGCAGGCATTTTTTTTTCCCCCGCCCGGGGGGGGGGGGGGGGGGGGGGGGGGGGCTCCACTGGGCCAGATGCCTGCCTGGGGGCTGAACTCCAGTCTCTGGCGGACAAGGTTCTAGGAGGAGGTATCACTCCCAAAGCACTGACAACATTCACCTTCAGTAAGTCAAAATGCTACTGCACAGGACTTTATGCCGAAATAAAATATTCGGTATTTTCTTTTTCCTTCCAATTTGGATTCAAGATGGGTCTTTAGCAAATCAAGTAGGTAAAATATGTCTTCAGAGCACTTTCTTCAGTTCCCTACCTCAAGCCCATTCCAAGCAGAGGTGGATTAAACAGCAGGACGGGGTCACAGGGAAGTTCTGCAGGGACCAATTTGCAAGGGGCACTAAAACATCACTAGGACACAGAACATCACTAAAAATGTCATCAAATGGTGAAAGAAGTGTATTAAACGTGCTCGGAAGAACATGTAACTCAATGGAGTTTATCTGGGATTTTACTGTTCTGCAGGGGTGTCTGGAGATGGGTGGAGAGTAGGGTTTGGGTGGTCACAACTGCTGGGAGAGTAATAGGTGGCGCCAGGAACAAGAATCCATGAAATAGAACTTTTCTGTCAAAAATGCCAGTGGCTACCTTATTGAGAAACAGTGCTAAGTACTCCCAGAGAGCACACACCTTCTAAGGACGGTAGTCCAGCTAGCCCCTGGCTCCCCGTTCCCGCCCCCATGGCCCAGGAAGGTGAGCATGCCCACTGGGGCAGATACTGGATTTCCAGGTCACAGAGAAGCTAAGGCTTCTCCTGGCAGCCTCCTCCATGGTCTGACACTCAGTGCTTGCTGCCCGATTCCTGCATCTGGAATCCAAGGCCAAGCACCTGCTCGTGGAAGAGAGTGAATTGTGACCAGCATGCTCTAACTGTCCTCCACTTGGTTTCACATTTAATTTGCACAGCAACTCCCTGACGATGAGATATTCACTTTCGCAGAAACTCCAAGACTAGCGAAGGAGACTGGGAGGCCGCCCATCTAGAATACATAGCCACAATTGCCCTGCAGCCCTCCTCCCAGACCCTGCCCTGAGCTCTGGGTCCCACAGGATGACCGCCATCCTTGATGCACCTGGAAACTGTAGGCAGCTCCGCGGAGACCCTGCTTCTTCGCATCACTAGCCCCCAAGCCAAGTCCCTTGTGGATGTGCCTGGTGGGCAAATCAGGGTCACATGTCTGTGCCCTAGTGCAAAGGGGTCTGAGAAAACACAGAGTGGGAGACAGTCTCTGACTCCTAACAAGACTGAGGAGACAAATTCATCAACACGAAAGGGAGCCTCAAAAGCAGGTGGCGGAGAGGAAGGGCAAACCTGAGAACATGGGCTCAGAGAAGAGACTTCGCCTTCAGGACTTGATTGTGGTTTTCACCTAAGACTAAGGTGACTGTGTATCCTCTGTGCCGGGACCATCTCACTTACGCCTGTTGTCCTGGCTCCATTAATAATAATATCCTTTTCATTCTCAAAAGTGTTGTAGTTTGGAAAATAAATGATGATACTGTCACCCTCCCTAAGCTCATGCCCTGCAATTAGCCTCAAATGAGGCCTGCAGGGCTTTGCACATAGGTACATGCATGTGTGCACACAGCCCCAAACTGACTGCCCGGAACCGTCTTGCAGAGGCCAGGCTCCGATACAGCGGACACTACCTCCACTCCCAGGAACTGACCCACCCAATTTGAGACTCCATCTTGAGAATGATTCACAGGAACCACTTCCCCAATAACAGAGTTGCCTTGACTTGGTATATGATTTGTTGCTTTGCAGTTGGAAAACCAGGAAGTGATAATTCCTGGAAAAGATTCTTTCCACTGTGTCTGTTCTGTTAAGTGCATTGCTCAGACTCCATTATTTTATCTCACTTCCCTCAGGACTCTGCCCTTAGGTGCCTTCCAAGTAGCAATAAAATTCAACTTTTTGCTTGAACTTCAAAATGCCAGCATATTTTAGCCCTTTGGGGATAAGTGGCTGGGGGAGGAATAAGAAAAGAAAAAGAGAAATTCAAAAACGGAAGGTTGAAGGATGAAGCAGAGAAAGGATGGAGAATGGAGAGAAAAAACTAGAAGAGAAAGGAAGTAAAAAGGAAGAAGGAAATTAAATAAGGGGAAAGAAACAAGAGAGAATCATCTTATATGATGTATTATTTAGATGTTTATTTCCCTTGGACTGTAACATGTGTTGGTAAAAGCTAACAATTCATCAAGCTTGGTGGTCTCAGCCTGATTCCAACGGGTTTCTCCAGCTAAACTCTCTCCCAGCATCTGAGCCAGTAAGCACTTCTGCCACACATAGCGGCACCACAGAGTCCTCCCAAAGAGCCAGAATCCATCCAGCAGACTGCTATATAGTGGAAGGAATGGATACCTGGGTTTACCCAAGCTAACGCTCAAAATAAACCCTGAACACAGTCCCTTGTGGTGTTAATGCCAAGGGGAAACAACCCCAAACATTATCCAACCCTGATTTTGAGTCCCAGCAAAATAAAACCGAGAAACCCTTCCCAAGCTACAGAACAACTTTACCTGGAATTATCAGCTTCTTGAGAAAAGCCTTCCTCATTTTGAAAAACCCTTAGGTCAATTCCATTTAGGTCTTCTGTTATTCCCAGTGATGTTTTAAAACAATGGTACTCAAATACATATTCCTAAACTGATAGAGGGGAAATCACAGTTCACGAATTAAGACAATGACGCTTCTCAAAAACCAATACACCCTATAACCCTGCTATGTTACTCAGTGCCAAGGCAGCATTTTCTCTCCGTGTTTACAGGTAATTTAGGCCCTCTGGCATGTTACTATCACTAAATATTGAAAAATTTTTAAAGCTTCTGTTTTAACCCACAACCTCATTCTGATCTGTACATGTCTACAAGGAGAGAGCTGGGGAAAATATCACCTCTTTTGAATGATCCAACCTCACAATTAATAATTGAGAATCTCTTTCTCTTTCTCCCTTGCCTTTTTTCTCTCCGAACTAGAGTGCACTCTTCAGCTTGTTAAGCTCAGCTCACTCCCACTGATAATTCACTAGAGATCATAATTTATGGACAATTGAAGCTGCAGAAACATCTCTTAGAAGGAACAGAGCAGATCCATAGCAACAATTCTTCAGGGGAATATTAATCCCCAGCTTTATGTAGTGCTAAGTGTACAATAGTAATCAGAACTTGAGTAGAAGCTGCTAATCATTGAGGGAAAAGGCTGTATAAAGAATTCATAATGGAATTAGCCTGCGGCAAACAAAGAAAGACAAAATTAAATCAGCCATCAAATTGCACCAAGGAATTTTAATTTACAGGTTAATGTAGGATTATGTAACTAATCACAGCTAACATTTTCAATGAACAACCAATAAAATTCTGCTCTTTTTCTCCCTCTCTAATCTTACTAATGGTATTCTAATAACATGCTTTTATTACCTTATAATATGTTAGAAATGATTCTCAAAAATTCTAAGTCTTTCCAACTGTATCAGTGTAAAATGTTAGATTTGAAATAGTCAGTGGAAAGTGTGGATCTAGGAAGATCCATTCCCCAGTTTAGTCCAGACCCAATAATATCCATGTACGTTTGCATAAAATAGATTTACATAACCATATAGCTTTAAAGTATATGCATGTTTTTCATGCAGTGCAGGGAGCTAAAATAGGGCAAAAGAGACTAAATTAAATATGTGAAACTAATTTGGAGCACAAAGTGTATCAGCTAATTCTAAATAAAACCACTGCCATAGATTTATATGTCAATATTGCAGACATATCCAATGACATACACACCAAGGACCACTCTAACGGAGTTTTCATGGTTTATAAATGTAAACATCATAAAAAGAAATACGGTTTCTAGGATAAAAAGTTGATTAGCATTTCCCACGGGAGGGGGGGTGAAATCCTGTATCCTCCCCAGTTATATTTTGATATCAACCAATGCATGACAAAAACAGGGGGAGAAAACCCTCTGCACAATTTGAAAAATTATATGAAACCCACTACTTCATAAATATAAATATATAAAAAAAGACAGCATAACTCTTTGCACATTGGCAAGGGGAAACTCCAAAATTATTCTGTATGCTTAAAAAGACATCACTTTAATCAAAAAGATCTTTTTCCAACATATGGCAGAAGGAAAATTATTATAAATGGAGTAAAAAGTATGTTCATAAGCTTTACTTCATGAGGGAAGAATGCTGGGAAGAAAAGGCAACGGCATTCTTCTTGCATATGTTTTTCTTGTCGAGAACAATGTGGGAAAGTCTCATTTTCCTTTAATCTAAATGTTCATTTTATGGAAGCAGCAACATGCAGTCCAGATATTAGCAAAGGAGTTTTGTTGCTTTATAAAGTCTAATTTTAAGATGCTCACTTCCAAAAAAACATTATGGTGTCAATTGCACTACCCTTCAGCAATCCTGTAATAACTTTATTCAACCATTTCTAATTATAATTATATTTTCAATTCCTTTTAGCTATAGAAACTCTTTATCAATCAGAGCACAAGACAGAAAATTACTTTATTACAGCTACAGCTCGTTAGGCTGAGTGCTCTTAATGAAGCAGCCTCATAATCAGATGAAAATCATGCTGGAGAAAACTTGCATCATTAGTCTGGGCCTTAATTACCAAGAAATATAGTCACTAACAATGATATTCCATTTCATGATATGGTGCATGCACCTTCTACACTAGTTGCAATTAATAATTCCGCCGACTGCTACAGAATCCTTTCTATTTATTCATAACAATGGAGGGGGGACTCTAAATTTAATTGAGCGCTTCAGATTGAGCTCTCTTTCTCCCTCTCTCTCGCATTCAGATTAAAATGTCACAAGGCTAATATTCTATCTTACAATAATTCATCATTTTAATTACATATTTTATGTATGTGAAATGTCTTTTTCAGCTTTATAGTTGAGGCTGACATTTTTGGGGACACATCTAGGAAAATGTGTGGCCTCTTGTGAAGGTGGTTCCTACTACCCAGGACCACATCAAGGAAACTGCGGAACAAGAAAAGTCACTGCCATCAGTCCGTCAACTCCCTCCATACTGAGAACAACTGCCAACAAGAGGAGAGACATTTGTTTAGATTAATGTCAGTGTCTTCTGACGGGCTTTGGATGGCAGGCTGGTGATGCTCTGGGAGGAACAAGGCCCTGTGTCACGGGCGTCTCTGTTAAGCGTGATCGATCACAGACAGAATCAGCAACTTTCCTTTGTGAAAGCCTCCTTTCTTCTGCTCCGTTTCCTTTCACCCTTTCCTGCCTTCCTCTCTCACCAAGATCCTTGCTCCTGACCTCCTGAGAAAAACCTTCAGCCAGGGCAGAGTGCCCTCAACCCTCCTGCTGGGTTCTGCATCCTGCGGGGTCCCTGCGGCCCACCTGACTTCTCATCCTCTCTCCAGGTGGGCTTAATGCTGAGCTCAGGGTGCTGGTACAACCGCCGCTCTTTTTCAGAAGCAAATTAGGCAATGGGGTGAGGTCAAAGAGCACTTGAGGGAAGGCAAATGGCAATGGGGTTGGCACAGATAAATGAGAACCCCATCTGACCTCAAAACCCAAGTGTGCCTACAGCTGAACTTCCTGCCTGACATCTCCTTTCATAGGAATCGGTGCCAAACAGCTGGTTTCATTAATCTGGCCTGTGCCTTCCCCAATCATCTGCCTTATAAGCACCAAGCAGTTTGACAAATGAAATCGATAGAAGAGAATGACTTGGAAAAATCCACAGGGCTCAAGATGAAAAGCTGGCTATAATAAAAGACAATGCTAATTTTTAAAAAGATTTTAACATCCAATTTCTATAGCATGAATGTAAAAATCCCAACTTAAAGAACCTTGGCTTCACCCTAATTGGTGTTGAGCAAGCTAGGGCACAGTTCCTGAGGCACTATCAGGAGACACATTCTTCCCACCCAAGTTCAGATCCCAAATAAACAAATGACTGAATAAAGTAATATATGAAAAACCACCATTGAATAAAACACCAGATGACAATTAGCTTGATGATGTTGAAGAACTGGCTGGATCATGTCTTTGTGCCTTCTGGCACTGCTAAGGTTTGGAGGGAAGTCGTGGCAAGTAGCACTGTATTTCACATAGACTTTACAGCAAAAGTGGACTCAGAGGAGGAATTGGGAAGATGAGAGCCAGTCAGAACCAGCAGCGCAGGAAGATGCAGCTGCCTGGAAAGGAGCACTAGGTGGACAAGAGGAGGTGGATCTGGACCAAGGTGAAAAGCCATGGGAAGCAGCAGGAAATGAAAGCTGTCCAAGAAGACAGCAGAGAAGAAGGACATTAATCAGAACCACACAGAGCACACTTCCATAAGAAAAGTGTTTGGCATTCTGGACAGCACAGTGGCTTGCAAAACAGATCCCTAAAGACAACTGGTTTGCAAAGCCCAGCCTGACACCCTTAGAAGCAGCCTCTAAGCATCCTTAGAAGAGAGCCAAGTGAGAGTTAAAGGGAACCGGCTGCATTTCCGTGTTCTTCCATCAACGCAATGTCAGGAGAAGACGTCAGCATTATCGTCCTTGCCTTCAATCACTTCTTAATGTTTCCTCCTAACAGCACTTCACTTAAGTACAGAAGTCACTGCAGGTGTTTCCATCCGACAATGGCTACACTCAGGGACATGGGAGAGGCCCCGGTGGAGCACTAGACCTTTGTCAAGGGCTGTGTCTCACATTCTGATGTTCCCACTCTCCATGTCTGGCAATGTCCACATCCAGTTCCACAGTGAGACAACAGCTGTATATGGGGAGACTGAAGACCCCTGCACCGTGGAGGCGTTCAAGGGGAGGTACCCAGCTTAACAGCCCAGTCCTTCAGCATCACTGCAGTGGCTACAGCATGAGATCTTCCTGGGGCCTGCCACATACTAGCTAGGGGGTCTTAGGAGGTTGACTTAACTCCTCTGTGCTTCAACGTTCGCATCTCCAAATAAGGGCAACAATAGCAACAGCGTTGCTGCAACGGTAATCTCGGAAGAGGCATGTAAAAGTGCTCATAATACAATCTGGCACATTAGTAAGTTTCAATACGGTCATCATCACTGTCATCATTACAATCATCATCACAGACAAGAGACAGGCATGGCTTGCACTGAAAACTGGTTCAAGGATTTCAAACAGTGGTTTTCAAACTTGGCTATACATGGAAATCACCTGCCCTGAATTCCCCCACCCCAGACCAATTAGATCAGAAGATCCCAGGTGGTATTCTTTAAAGCTCTTTGCATGATTCCAGTGTGCAACCAGGACTGAAACCCACTGATATGGAGTCTTAAGGCCTATGCATAATATTTAGACCATGATGTTGCCAGTTAAAAGGCCTGCATCTTGGAAAGTGGCAAAGCCCACATCTCAGTCTCCCAGAGAGCAATGGGGATCTTGGAACTCCACTTTTAAGATGTGATGGTTTGGAGCATTTATGGCCCATGAAGGAGCAGCCACAGCCTTGGCTGAAGGAATGTGCCTGGTGGCTTTTCCAGCTGGCAGAATGGTCCATTTACAACATACAGAGTGTAATGCGTGCAGCCAAATGTTCCCATAAGACAGCACCTGTGACTTGCAAACTCTTCTGTCTGGGGCCAGGACACACATGTGCCACAAGGACAAAGGTCGCCCTTGAGCACCAGCGAAAGGACTGTCTTCCCCTGTGCTTTAGTAAAAGCAGCCCAGGCAGAAACTGCCCAGAGAGATTATATTAAGGCCCCAGGGGAGGAAATGACTACCATCCAGATCTCTGAGAGTGAAGATGAACCTGTCAGAATGTATGAAGTTAGATTCAGGCTAACCCTGAATGAATGTGACAAACCTAACCAGTTAAATCCTTAGCTATCTTGATGACTTTGGCAGCTGTTTGACACTTGCATTTACAGGATCTAGGAAAACTAAAACTTTCAACTACTCAGACTCCTCAAACCCAAATAAATCTGCCAGATGCTCATAAGACCATCCTCTATTTGCTTTTAATATTTAAGACACTCCCGCCACAGAAAGACCTCCAAGACCAAGTACGAAACGATAGAAAAACCACAGTTTAAAAAAAGAAATTAAGAACAATAAGCAGCATCTAAACTCATCAGTCATTTCAATTCAAGTTTTTCTTCTGGCAGGAAGGGATTAATTTAGACTGTGGTGGTTACCGGAAATCTGAAAGGGGATCAGTTCATCCCAAGGAGTGCAGGTTAGCACAGCCCTCCTGTCCTCACAGGGAGCTGGAAAGGATGGGAGGGTTCAACTTCCCTCCCAATTAGAGACATCAAACCCCCCCACTTTGTGTAATTATTTAATATTTCATGAGTTTTTGCTTCAGTGATTTTTTTAAAAAAGCAAAACCAAAATAAATAAATAAAATGCAAGCTCTCCCTTGAAACACCAGAAGCAGATCAGAAAAGGAAGACTTGAGGCATGAGAGACTGACAGACCGAGTCAAGAGTCCTGGGTTGACAACTTCTCTCTGACCCAAATGGGCCGAGTGACCTTGGGCAAGTTACCACACCTCTTGGGGCCTTGGTTTCCTCGTCATTAAAACCAGAGAGTCAAGGAGGATCACCAAGGCCATGCAATTCTGAAGTCCACAATTCTACACCTTCTTTCCTTTGCCTCATTCTTCGAGTCTACCTTGCTATTCATGGAAATATTTTCATAGGAAAACCAAAGTCACTACAGGCAAGTATTCTCCTCCCTACAGGTTATGTAAAAAAAAGAGGATAGAGTTAGAAACAATTAGATAAAAATAACTTCACTGTCAAATTTTCAGACAAAGAACCCACAAAAATATGCAAACCCCAAGAGCGAATACTGTTTTGAACGTTTCACTCCTTTGTCATGAAGTGTTTTTAATCTGATGAAAGTAGTCTTTTCTTCATGATTGTAGATTACCTAGTTAGAAGTTGTTGGGTCTATGCCTGCCCTTGAATGAATGGCTGAGCCTGTGCTTAAGACTCGGGAGACCAGAAGTGTTCAGAGTTCATGAACAGCCAGGTCATCACTACAGCAGAACGCAAAGCATCTGTCCCCTCACTGGGCTGTTTCTAAACTTTCACTCTACCCTCTACCCAGAAATCTTGGCAATCAATGCCATGACTTCAAGGGACCAACATCCCAGCCACAATTTGCATTGTTAAGTACCTTTTCATCCGACTTTGTCCCTTCTTTCCACTGCCTCTAAAATGTCTGGAAAGCAAGAATTCTGCTATACATCTCCTTGCTAAGCCCCATGGCATCTAGGGGAAAGTAAGAGTTAGTGTCAGCCAGCCTCCTTCTAAGTGCCACGAACCATGCCATCTGCACTCCATTCTTTAGGCCAGCGATTCTCAACAAGGGACAATTTGTCCTCTTCCCCACTCCAGGGGCATTTGGCCATATGTGGAAACATTTTTGACTGTCACAAGTGAGGACGGGGGAGATACTGGCATCTAGCTGGTGGAGGCCAGGGATGCTGCTAAGCATGCTACAATGCACAGGACAGCCCTCACAACAAAGGATTATTAGACCCAAAAAGTCAATAATGCTGAGAAACCCTGCTTTACACCACTGGAAGTTTCACAGAAATTATGAAATAGATTTTCTCATCCTCATTTTACAGATAAATCTAAAGAGGTTAAGTAACTTCTCCAAGGTCACCTAACAAGGCAATAGAAAGGCCAGGAATGGATCTCAAGTCTCTGGGTCCAAAGCCCCACTGCCTCTCCCTGAATGAACGAATGAACAGAGAATAAATAAAGTCACCCTGCTGCTCTGTGACAGGGAAGCCAAAAAAGGGCAGACTGCACTAGGGGCAGATGCAGGTTGACCTGAGACCATCTCACTGCTGATGCCCCAAGCCAGATGCTCAGTTAAGACATGCTCACGGCCTCTCCAACACTGCTCACTGGAGCTGCCCAGCCCAATGGAGTAGAGACAGCGAGGTCAACCAACAGGACCTCACGTTTTTATGACACTGTCCAGCTCCAGGGGGCTTCTGGGGAAGGCACAGCTACTACTCCCCAGAGTGGCTCACGAAAAAGCTGAGAATTGGAGCCGCAGAGGTGCACATGCAGAAAGCGTAGGCCAAGACTGGCCACCTGGGTAGGTGGTCGGACCCCTTAGGTCCTTTCTTTCAGGAAATGGAGATGGATGGGAGAACAGTGATTGGGAATGGTCCCCACCCCCCGCCGACCCCAACTTCCCCCTTGTGGGAAGGCCACCTCTCTATCAGCTAATTGCTTTCAGTTTCTTTGAAAAGTAAGCCATTCACTCCATAGAACCACACACAAGATGGTGGTGGCTTTAAAAGATAACAACTCCCCCCTCCATAACCTCCCCAAAAGCCTGCTTCACACCACTACTAACTGAGATCTCCACAGATTGACAAGTGCCAGCCTTCTCGGTGAAGTGCAGTGCGGAAGGTCAGCTTTCAAACCCTGGTCACTGGAGCCCAGGCTTGGGAAGCCCCCCTCCACCCAGTGCCTCCTGGCCCCTCACATCCCCACCGGCCCCTCGGAAACAAGGACCCACTGTCTGAAGCACTGCAGACTACTGAGCTGGATGGAGTAATTAAGGGCTGCTTCTGTCAACCATTTGTGCTAAAAAGTCTTAAGAATATTTAACTCCCTCAGACTGTATATGCATTAATTAAATCCTTTTCACCTGCCCTCTCAGACTTTTCTGGAAGCAGAAGACTGGTGGGGGAGAAGAGAAGTCCTATAGTATACCACACTGCAGACATTAAAACCCATCCATCAGGAATTTGAAAAGTGCCTTCGAGGTGCTTAGCATCTGGCCCACTCGTAAGGGCCACTCTCCCAAGGACCAGACCACAGCGACAGAGATGGGTGTGAGTTTGCAGCAGCCTCCCAAGGACACTACAAAATGACTGTGGTTCTAGGGTCATCCTCAAAGCACCCATGGCTGGTGGAGCTTTTTTTATCAACTACTGAGCAGAAGAAACAAAATTTATTAAATAATACACGATTAGTGTTTGTTTGTTTGTTTGTTTTACTATTAACTAAAATTCAGACTTCATTTGGATTTTACTAGTTTTTCCACTAACGTCCCTTTTCTGTTCCAAGATCTAATCCAGAATAACTTAACGCACTTAGTCAATGTAGTCTCCTCTCATCTACGTCAGTTTCTCAGTCTTTTCAGGCTTTTCATGACCCTGACACTTTGGAGTTCTGGTCAGGTATTTTGAGGAATGTCCCTCAATTTAAGTTCGTCTGATGTGTTTCTCATGATTAGACTGAGGTCATAGGTTTGGGGGAAGAATATCACAGAGACAAAGTACCTTCTCATCACATCCTACCAGGAGATATACATACACACATCACTGGACATGCTCACATTGATCACCTGGTTAAGGTGTGTATAGCAGGCTCCTCCACCGAAGGCTTACTCTTTTCCCCCTTCTATAGTCTATTCTTTTGAAGCAAGACACCAAGTCCAGCCCACATTCAAGGGGGAGTGAAGCATTTTTATCATGCTCTGCCCTAGGACAGACTTCTCAATAAGACGTAGAAATCAATTTTTTCAAAAAAGCATAATCTGGAAGTCAGGATCTTGGGCTCTAGCTTCAGCTGTGTGACCTGGGAGGCATCACTGCTGCTTAGAATGGTTTGCTCAGCCTCCCCTCTGTAAGATACACAGGGTGGCCCTGCCTTCTTCAGAGGGTGACTGAGGGATCAGAGGAGCAAGACATGTGAAAGGAGTTTCAGCTGCCATGCTGCACCCCCACGGCCATGAAAGTTAAACTCCTGCCATCTTCCTTGCTTTCCCCTGCACCTGCGAACACACAGCACTTGCCCACTTCTGGCCTCTGCTACCTCTGCCGGAAACGCCCTCCTCCCTCTCTCTGCTCAAATATCACCTCCCTAGGGAAGTCTTCCTTGACCTTCCTACTTAAAATAACATTCTCGTACACTCTCTCTATCCCTTCACCCTGCTGAGGTGAAGTCTATTATAGTCCATTTTTATTTCTATTGTCTGCCCCCTACACAAGGTTGCTTGCCCCTTGAAGAGCAAAGACTTGGTACGTTTTATTCCCCCATTGAATCCCCAGTGCCTAGGACAGAGCCTGGTCCAAACTAGGCAGAGTGTCAAGAGATATTTTCTGAATGAAGGAACACACAGGAATGATATTTTCCTGTGTCTTTACAATGCTTGGTGTCCTTGTAGATTTGGGTACCCTTGGGATAACTACAATATCACACAACCTCCCACCAGGCTTAGAACCACTGCCTAACCTATTAGTGACTAAGATTATAATGTTGGATGAAGATACCTCAGACAGGAGAAAGACTATAATATAGGGATGGGAAAATGGTTTTATCTGCCATGACACCTGTGGTCCATGGGCAGTGGCTGCCTAGAAACTGTTTTAAGAAAGTTTCTGAGACCAGATACGGGTTCATTAGGACAATGTGCCATGACTGATTTGTAGTTTTGTAATATCTGCAATGGATAAAAGAACAGGAGCAGTGAGGTGCATGAGATTATATATATATATTATTCCTGAGCCTCAGATCATTCCACGGTGAGTAGCCCTGGTTTTCTAACTAATACAAAATGATTGCCATTTAGTCAGATTCCTGTAAAATCACTGCCTATATCAAGGGTTGGTAAATTTTATATATAAAGAATCAGTTAGTAAATATTTTAGTATTTATACTATTTAGTATTTAGACATACAGTAGTCTCTGTGGAAACTACTCAATTCTGCCATTGTAGCACAAAAGGGGCATAGACAACACATAAATAGTGGGTATAGCTGTATTCCAATAAAACTTTATTTACAAAAACAGGCTCCAGGCTAGATTTGGGGGGCCACAGTTTGTCAACCTCTGACCTCCATGAATTTCCCTTCAGAGAACACCTTTCACCAACCCACTCTCCCTATTCCCCCCACCAAAAAGCAAGAGCTTTAGAATGACCAAAAATTATTATTCAGCACTTGCTAGATCTTGACTTCTGCCTACCTAGAGTCCACAGAAATTGTTTACATATCAACATCTTCTGGCACTTTAAGAGATATCAAAAATGTCACCAGTCACCAAATGTTTCATTACTGATTGCAAACATCTTTAGAAAAATACCACGGTGGGTTTCTTTCACTGAGTGATTTATTTCAGATATAATTTCAGTTTAATTAATAGGGGACTTCGTTGTGATCCGGAGGGTGTGAGAATCAGCAGAGAGTCTGTGGTTTGGTTAAGAGGAAACTAGAAACCTGTCTGTGCCTGTAGAAGGAAAATTTTACAGAAGAGAAAAAGAAAGCTGGCATTTTTGTGAACATCCAGCCTATACCCTCATTAGAGGAACCAGTGCAATATCTTAGAAAAACAAACTAACAGGAGGTAGATAGAGGAGGAACCAAGAGGTACAAATTAGGAGGCTGTGGGGCGGGGCGGGGAAATGGTATCTGGCTTATGTACTCCCTGAAAATAATTCTGTTTCTTAGCTGAATTGCAATCTTTATCTGTACCATACGTCCTTAAAAATCCAAAATCAGCAAAATCAACAGTACGATTTATTAGGCCCCGCCTGGCACCACACAGCAAAAGTCAAGAGACACGGTCCCTGCACTTGAAGAGCCGAGTCTTCCTTCAAGTGGCTTCATTTGACTTCCTGGCATTCTCAAAACATATAATCACTTATCTAAGCAATAAAGCTTATTTTTTGAGGGGTGCATTTGGAGGGGAGAGGGTTGTTGTTTTCAATTACCAATAAGCAAAACGCCTCATCCACATTTCCCAAAACACCAGGTTACATTAGTTTCAGTTTTAATATCCTGCCAAAGAGAGAAAAAAAGGCCCCAAATATGAAACAAATACAGCTGTCTAATATTGCTGTTCAAATGCCACTGCATTAAATAAAATTCCATGCTGTAAAATTTTGCAAGGTGATAAAACAAAAATGATATAATAAATATAAAACATCTGCATTTTTTTAACAAGACATTTGGAAACCGATTTCATTTATATTTAAACTTGTTTTGAAGTGTTCCTCATTTTGAAAAACATCCTAGTTACAGTATATTAGATTTTTTTCCCCAGGCGAAAGATTAAAGGGCTGATGCCCAAATAAAGGAGGATGGAGGGAGGAGAAACCACCATTGTGTTTTCCAGAATGAACTTTGTATTTGAATCTTCAGCTGGCTTTCAGTCATAAAAAGGGGCGATGAGTGCCTCCCATCAGCAGGGCTGGAAAATGGATCCTCTCACACACACAAAAATGAGTTAAAACATCATGAAGTTTCTGGCAACAACTAAGGCACATACACCCAGAAAAAAGAAAGTTTAACAGTGTCTCTGTCTCTCTCTACGTGCCTAGGCAGGGTAGTTGCTAAAACACTGGGAGAACAGTAAGACCACCCACCACTTTTGGTTTAGGCAGGCTTTGGTCTGGAGGGGTAGGCCTCAAATAGGGGGAACTCTCTGCCTCTACCATCAGGCTGGGAAACCCAAGGTCTGAGCACCTGGGCACTGGACTTACAACAGCTCAAAAAGGTCTCAGATTTCTTTGGTTTTTACAAAAGAGCACAAATACCATTTGGGAAAGAGGGGACAAAACATGCATCTGTTTGCTACAATCATAAGCACCCTCATTCTCCATCGCTAGAGAGAAGAATCCAGGGATACCTGAATTCACAGATGGGAACTCCACCACCACTCTACCCAAACACCATTTTATCTACAACACCCATCTTTTGACCCCAAATCCAGCTACAGAGCTGCAAAATTAGGAGCAAGTTCTTTGTTCATTTCATGGCTTATAGCAGAATGGATAAATTGTGCTTGGAACAATCAAGGGAAGAGAATCTGACCTGAGGACTGCTCATAGATGAGTTTTCAATGTTAATATTAGCTAACCTTCACTGAGCACCCCTTTGTGCCAGGAACTTTACAAACACTGCCACGTTTCATCTTTATGACCACTGCTATTTCAGGTGATCGTTATCATCACCTTCCAAATGAGGATGAGGAACTTCAGTAGAGCCAGATAAATCGCCCTGGGTCACAGAGCTGGCCAGTGGCAGAGCAGGAACCTGAACCAAAGTCTGGATGACTACAAAATGACCACAGGTCATTCCTCAGCATTTGGTAAGTGAGGAATGGGTTGCAGCCCAAGTTGTACGTAGAAAGTTTACTGATTTCATCCACTAAGGAGAGGACCTTTGAATGGATCAAAATTCTGCTTAACAGAGTATATGAAGAGAAGTGCAATTAATATTTTTCAGCTTAGATTGCATTTGGAACAAGGTTAACCACATATCAGGTAGAATTAGAAGACCACATCTTGATGCACAGTTAACGGTGGTGTGTGTACAACACATGTCACTTATACAAAAATGCATCTTTCGAGGCTGTTTGCAATGAATTCACTCTCAAACTGTATCTTTTCTACAATTTATTTATTAATTTGTTTGGGAAACATTTATTGAAGTATAGTTAATTTACAATGTTGTGTTAGTTTCAAGTGTACAGCAAACTGATTCAGTTACACAGAGATATATATATATTTTTTTTTTTCAGATTCTTTTCCATTATAGATTATTACAAGACATTGAGTATAGTTCCCTGGCCTATACAGTAGGTCCTTGCTGTTCACCTGTTTTATATCTGGTAGTGTGTATATGTTAATCCCTAACTCCTAATTTATCTCTTCCTCCCCCTGCCCCTGCTATCCCCTTCGGTAAGCATAAGTTTGTTTTCTATGTCTGTGGATCTATTTCTCTTTTGTAAATAAGTTCATTTGTATCATTTTCTTAAATTCCACATATAAATAATATCATATGATATTTGTCTTTCTCTGTCTGACTTACTTCACTTAATATCATAATCTCTAGGTCCATCCATATTACTGTAAATGGCATTATTTCATTCTTTTTATGGCTAAGTAATATTCCATTGTATATATGTACCACATCTTCTTTATCCATTCATCTGTTGATGGACATTTAGGTTGCTTCCATGTCTTGGCTATTGTAAATAGAGCTGCAATGAACATTGGAGTGCATGTATTTTTTTGAATTAGAGTTTTCTCTGGATATACACCCAGGAGTGGGATTGCAGGATCATATGGTAACTCTATTTTTAATTTTTTAAAGGAATTTCCATACTGTTCTCCATAGTGGCTACACCAATTTACATTCCCACCAACAGTGTAGGAGGGTTCCCTTTTCTCCACATCCATTTCTTGACTTTCTAATGATGGCCATCCTGACAAGTGTGAGGTGATACCTCATCATAGCTCTGATTTGCATTTCTCTAATAATTAGCGATACTGAGCATCTTTTCATGTGCCTGTTGGCCATCTGTATGTCTTCCTTGGAGAAATGTCTATTTAGGTCTTCTGCCCATTTTTTGATTGGGTTGTTGGGTTTTTTTCATATTAAGCTGTTAGTATATTTGGGAAATTAATTCCTTGTCGGTCACATCATTTGCAAATATTTTCTCCCAGTCTGTAGGTTGTCTTTTGGTTTTGTTTATGATTTCCTTTGTTGTGCAAAAACTTTTAAGCTTAATTAGGTCCCATCTGTTTATTTTTATTTCCATTACTCTAGGAGATAGATCCAAAAAAATACTGCTGCAGTTTATGTCAGAGTGTTCTGCCTATGTCTTCCTCTAGGAATTCTATGGCATCCCGTCTTACAGTTAGGTCTTTAATCCATTTTGAGTTTTTTATTGTATATGGTGTTAGAGAATGTTCTAATTTCATTCTTTTACATGTAGCTGTCCAGTTTTCCCAGCACCACTTACTGAAGAGACTGTCTTTTCTCCACTGTATATTCTTACCTCCTTTGACCTATTAGATTAACTGACCATAAGTGTGTGGGTTTATTTCTGGGCTTTCTATCCTGTTCCATTGATCTATATGCTTGTGTTTTTGTGTCAGTACAATATTATTTTGATTATTGTAGCTTTGTAGTATAGTCTGAGGTCAGGGAGCATGATTACTCTAGCTCTGTTCTTCTTTCTCAAGATTGTTTTGGCTATTCAGGGTCTTTGGTGTTTCTATACAAATTAAAAAATTTGTGTTCCATTTCTGTGAAAATGCCATTGGTAATTTGATAGGGGTTGCACTGAATCTGTAAATTACCTTGGGTCATTTTAATAATATTGATTCTTCCAATCCAAGAACACAGTATATCTTTCCCTTTGTTTGTGTCATCTTTAATTTCTTTGATCAGCATCTTATAGTTTTTGGAGGACAGGTCTTTTGCCTCCTTAGGTAGGTTTACTCCTAGGTATTTCATTATTTTTGATGTGATAGGAAATGGGATTGTTTCCTTAATTTCTGGGGAACTTTTTGCTCATAACTAGTTTAAAAGCTATCTTCAGCCCAACCCCTGTTCAATTCACACACAAATGCTTAATGAACATGTTCCCTCAACACCATCCCACACACAAAACTGTCAACCAAAATTTTAACTTGCCCTCCTGACATAATATGTTTTCCCTAATTACATAAACAATTCCAGGTTTGGGGTCTTTGCTGTTTGGGGTTTTTTTCTGTGACAGTGATGGACCTTGTGATTATCTCTATAGTGTCTATTCTATGCTCCCATTGAGGCATGAGTGGACTGCCCGGACCCCAGCTCCAGGTCCATTTCAGGTCATCACAGCAATCTCATCTTTCTTGACATGGCCAACCCAGGCCTAAACCAGATAGCTCAGGGCTCAGGGATGATCCAATCAGGGTGAAGATCAGGATTCTTGTTTGATACTCCTGGGAGGAGATGCACCCTCTTCCTGGGATACAAATTAGGAAGCAAATAGCTCCAGTCGTGGCTGTCTGATCTCTTGCAGTCAAGAGAGGAACCAGCCTGACAAAGAACCGACAGTGAAGTCCAACCCACACACAAAGGAGAGAACTGAGGAAACCTGAGAGAAGGAGAGTAAAAGCCCTGGTTGAGCTTGACCTCATGCTAGCTTTCTCAGTAACATGCAGCATTTCATCTGCTTTCTTGTTCAGGCTGATTTGAGTTTTATTTTGTTTGTGAGTTAAAAAACCCTAACTGGTACACTGAGTTTGTTAGAGCACTTTGAGAATGTACTAGGCAACCTCCAGCACTAAATCATAGAGCATCCACTCAATACCATGAAGTTGCATCTTAAGTCAAGAGAGTTTAGAATCTAGTATCATGATGTAAAAAAACCACACATAGCAAAATTTACTACAGCAAATTCCATGAAGATGGTATACAGTAATACTTACATACATCAAAGTTTGAAACTCAACTACGGGAAGAAACACTTAAACATGTTCTATTTGACATATTTGTACCCATGCATTAACGTACTGCAGATTCAATATTTCTACCTTGAAACCTACTGCATAAGGAGGCATGTAAGAGGTCCTTCCCAATCAGACCCCACCTACTCCACTTGCCTCACCCTATTTCTTGCCTTCATGCTTTAGCACATATTGTTTCCATTAAAGTTCCTTCTACATTTTTCCTCACCTGGCATACTTCTACTTCTACTCCAACGCCCAACTCAAATACCACCGTCTGCCTTAAATCTTCTGACTTCCTAGGAAACAATCACTCTTTGCTCTGGACTCTCAAAGCACTTTGTTCAAATCTCTATTAAAGCACAGACCTTGTGCTTTGAGACTCAGCCATTTACACATAGACCATGAACAATTCTAGAGTGGAAGCATGTCTAATTCATCACTGTATCTCATTTTTTTAAGAGGCAGAATTTTACATTTATTCACTTAACATTACACCACAAATTTTTTCCTATTTTTGCCACAATCTTTTTTTTTTCTTATATCCCTCCCGCACTTCCCAGCCCAAGTAACTGATATCACCTGACTGGCACCACTGTATCTCTTGTTTAGCATATAAGACTGGCTCAGAGTATGCAGTCATTGTGTTTGCTCAATAGATGTTCTTAATTCAGTTGACATATCCCAAATCTACCCATTTCTCTCCATCTCCACTACCCATGGTCTGATTCTGTCTTAGCTGGGTGACAGGAAGAGCCTCCCTAAATGATCTGACTGCTTCCATTCTTACTCTTTTCAATCTTTTCAGGGCAGACATGACTTCATAAGAATTAGAAAAAGGCAGCCCTCTGAGTGGTTAAGTTAGAAAAAATTCCCTCTTCTAGACTGATACAACGTACTGGGAAACTATTACAAAAGAAGACGTCTATTTTCAACAGAGTTACTAAATTGACAGAACGAAAGCCTGGAGTTGGTGGTCTTTGCCACTGCACTGAGGGATGCATTCTTTTTTTTTTTTTTTTTTTTTTTTTTTTTTTGTGGTACGCGGGCCTCTCACTGCTGTGGCCTCTCCCGTTGCGGAGCACAGGCTCCGGACGCGCAGGGTCAGCAGCCATGGCTCACGGGCCCAGCCGCTCCGCGGCATGTGGGATCCTCCCGGACCGGGGCACAAACCCGCGTCCCCTGCATCGGCAGGCGGACTCTCAACCACTGCGCCACGAGGGAAGCCCTGAGGGATGCATTCTTGAGACTGAAGTAAACGAGGAGGAAGAAAGATGGAAAAGGACAGATTTCTGATTGTGTTGTTGAGCATCTGGGTTCAGCCACACCTGAAAGAGTTGTCCCTGGACTTTCTAGTTACCTGAGCCAATTAAGTTACCTTTGTGCTCAAAAGTTTGAGTTGTACTATAGACATTTACCACCTAAGCAGTCAGAACATATACCATTGCTACATGCTATGAGCACAACATTGAAATGTGACTCAGGGACAGTGTTTCTGCAAAACCTAAAGTACACAGGACTAGAAACCAGATTAGTTAGTACCAGTATAGGCCAAGACTCTCCAAGGTCTCTAATTCAAACCCATTTGCAGAATCTGCTTAAATTAGGACTCTATATTGTAATTCTGTGCTTTGAGTTCAACATGAGTGAGCCCCAGACTGGAATACACAAATTTGCCTTTTATTTTCAAAATGCTTTTGTCATACACATCAGAACTAAGAGGAAACGCTCATGAGAGGTCATCATCGGTATCTCTCTACCTCCACATAGTTCTGCCCTGAAGTCACCCCAAAAACAGAGCTGCGTAACACGTCAAAGAGGAAACTGGAGCTTCCCTGGTGGCGCAGCGGTTGAGAGTCCGCCTGCCGATGCAGGGGGCATGGGTTCATGCCCCGGTCCGGGAGGATCCCACATGACGCGGAGCGGCTAGGCCCGTGAGCCATGGCCGCTAAGCCTGCGCGTCCGGAGCCTGTGCTCTGCAACGGGGGAGGCCGCAACAGTGAGAGGCCCGCGTACCGCAAAAAAAAAAAAAGGAAACTGGCCTGACCTTCTGAAAAGAGTTTGAGTGTTCAGATGGTTTCATATCATTTTTTTAAAAAACAACTGTTCAGAGGTACCAATGCAATCCTATGAAATATTGAACAGAAAGCCTTGAGGGAAAGTCAAAAAGCAACCAACATCATTAGATAGCTTGCCCTATTATAACCAAGGTTATAACTGTGGCTAAGAAAGTGAGAAATTCTACCAATGGTTTATTTGTTTATTTACTACTACAGGCACATCCATTGCCTGCTTCCCACTTACCCACCCCATTTCACACAAGGTTGGATGATTTGATTTGAGAAGGCTGTCGCATGGTGGATGGGCTTTGGGTTCTTTTGGTTCTGACACTTATTTTCCAGGTGGCCTAGGCCAGTCAATTATCTTCTCTTGGACTCAATTTCCTCTTCGGCACAAATGGGGACAGTAACAATGCAGAGGCTCCTGTGAGAATCGAATGAGATTCCCAGTTCAGAGCACCTACACAGTGTCAGAAACACAGCAGGTGCACAAGAGACATTTGTTCACTCGCTTTTTACTGAACTGTCTTAAGCAAAACTAGCCAGTTATTTTGGTATTAAATAGGGTAATTTCTTGTCAAAGTGTTTCCTGGCTAGTCAATTCCACCAACATTGGCCCATGTGCTCAGGCCAGAAGTGAAGCATAGTCTTGAATCTTGTTTCCCTCACAACCCACATCCTATCCACCAGCAAGACCAGCTGGTTATATCCCAATAAATATCTCAAATCTGACAATCTCTCCCCTCCTCCTACTCTTCTGTCAACTTCATCACCATCTCTCTGCTGGATACTGCAGCAGCCTCCTAACTGGTCTCCTACCTCCCCAAATTGTCTCTTTACAGAGTCTCCACATGGCAACCAGGATGACACTTTCTAAAGTACAGAGCGGATCATATCACTCCCCTGCTAAAATCCTCCCATACCTTCCAATAATATTAATAACTATAATAATAGTAGCTATAATTTATTGAGCACATACTATATAAAAAAGGGCACAGGTCTAGCACTTTGGACATATTACATTATTTAATCTAAAACAACTGTCCAGTGTCTGTCGACAGATGAACAGATAAAGAAAATACATAGAGAGAAAATGTATTCCATATATATATATAGAGAGAGAGAGAGAGACAGAGAGAGACAGAGACAGAGAGAGAGAGAATAATTTTCAGCCATGAGAAAGAAGGAAATCCTGTCATTTGCTACAATATGGATGAAACTGGAGGGCATTATAAGCCAGACACAATAAGCCATACACAGAAGGACAAATACTGTATGATCTCACTTATATGTGGAATCTAAAAAAATTGAACTCATAGAACCAGAATGTAGAATGGTAGTTGCCAAGAGTTGAGGGTGGGGGAAATGAGAAGAGGCTGGTAAAAGGGTACAAACTTCCAGTTAGAAGATACAGTTCTGGGGACCTAATGGACAGCGTGGTGATTATAGTTAATAATGCTGCACTGTGTACCTGAAATCAGCTAAGAAAGTAATCTTCAGTGTTCTCACCACACACACACACACACACACACAAATGGTAACTACGTGAGATGACGGATGTGTTGATTAGCTTGATTGTGATAATCATTTCACAATATGTATGTATATTAAATCATGTTGTATACCTTAAAAAAACACTGTGTTGTACAATCTAAATATACACAATTTTTATTTGTCAATCATATCTCAATAAAGCTGGGAAAAAGTAAAATAAAACTGTAGGGCTTCCCTGGTGGTGCAGTGGTTGAGAGTCCGCCTGCCGATGCAGGGGACACAGGTTCGTGCCCTGGTCCGGGAAGATCCCACATGCCGCGGAGCGGCTGGGCCTGTGAGCCACGGCCGCTGAGCCTGCGCATCCGGAGCCTGTGCTCCGCAACGGGAGAGGCCACAGCAGTGAGAGGCCCGCGTACCGCAAAAAAAAAAAAAAGTCACCATCATGACCGCACTGATGGGTGAAGCAGGTATGAGCACCGGTTTGTCACTATCATTATAACCACCAGCATGAGTCCAGAAGGGTGTTCCCTAAGGACCTCTTATTATTTTTGCTGGGGGTTTAAAAACATGGGGAGGAGGAGAATGACTTCCAGTGCTATGACTTATTTATATCAGGTAAATGATATAAATCTTAAATCCTTGATTCTAACTTTGATTCTGAACAGAAAAATGCCTATGGAGAGAGTGAAAAGTCTATGGCATGTTTTTGGAAATTGCTTCTTAGAACCCTGAGTTTTTTTGCCCCCTCAGTGAATGAACTACTCTTTGAAAAACTCTGAAGCCTGAAAACTGACGGTACTGAAAACATTCTCTCACAAAAAGGGCTTACTTTAACTTTTTAAAAGCTATTTGTGTTTCTTTAAATATTCCTACAGTTCTTTTTTTTTTTTAAGGCAATTCAATTTGGGGGAAACATTATGACAATATGCTTCTTCGTGCCAAAGAAAAGCTTTTCATTGGCCTCTTTCGTGTTTCTGGCTTTCTTTTTCCAGCTGTTATACCAGATATAATCAGCCAAAACTGCAATTTGTCATCTCCATCAAATTTGGTTTACAATTCTCAATGTTGCCGTTTTTATGAAAAAAATTATGGATTAAAACTCAGAGTAGTGTGAAGATTTCACAGATTAGGGACAAAGTTAATATTCCTCAAAAGGTTGGATTACAAGCAGACCTGAAAAACACTGAAGTTTATCCCAGATGTCAGACACACAGAACTGCCTGTTCTACTGAAATGTAGTGGAGCAGAGGCCATATCCACACTGCCAAACCAGCCTGGGGATTTGGTTCCCTCCTACAAGTAACTGGATGATCTGGGGAGGGTGGTGGATAAAAATGAGCTCTTAGACCACCTGACCTGTCAATCCAAACAGAAATATCACATTTAGGCTCCTGATTAAAGTTGACTGAATGGTTATTATATGCTTCCAACCTACCATCACTGCCCACATCAGCAACATATTGTTCAAAATAGTTACCATTTATTGAGCAATGACTATATATCAGGCAGTGTGTTGGGGAATTGGCACGGCCTTATTTTCTTGAATAAACATTTGTTGCCTAAGTGGAGGTTCTTTATATTGGGATGAATAATATGAAACTGACATTTTTGTAGATGAAAACAGTCCAGTAGTAGCAATTTCATGCAGTTCACTCTAATACTTGTTCTGTGCCTCCCAGCTGACCCAGCACAATGCTTATCACTCACGGCAGGGCTCAGTAAACTCTCATTTCATTTATTCTTATATAGAAACAACCTCCAAGAGAGGGACAAATAGCAGTATTTCAAGCAAGATTCAATCTAAGCAAGATTCAATCTAGCCATCTCTGCTGTGCTGTTCTCAGCCACACAAGTTTCATCTGAAAGGTCTTAGGCCACCCACCTGCCTCCACCCCCTCAAAGCTCACTTAGTAAAACAATGAACCTTACCGGTGTGCCCTACCCAGTATAATCGCAGGGAGTTACGGGACACTGCTGGGAGGTACTCAGTTACAACTCTTCCCTACTATCTCCAGGCAACCCACTTTTCCTCTCTTGAAAATCACCATAAAAGGCATTGGATGGTTAAAAAGCTGCAGAGGAGTGCCCAGGAGAAGTGAATTCAGTACTGGGGTCAACCTTAAAAGTTGAATTCTAGAATAAACATATATCCCAATTAATAATATTTATCATTCTTTTAGGAGGTGAAACAAGATCACAAGGAATGAGTGACAAGAAAAAAGATTCCACCCCTGACGAAGTTGTGGGGATGCTGGTGAAGGGATGCTCAAAATCCCAACCAAAACCCTAGAAATTTAAACTGAATATGAATAGAAAAGCCAATGAAGCCATTCAGATAAAGGGGGGTATGAAGTTATTCCATTTTAAAACATTGCCTGAGGGAATGTCTTTGCCCAGCCCCTTCTCACCCCACCAAGGAACAAAATGAAACAAACAAAAACATGCCAGAATCAAGGGGTTCCATTCTCACCAGAAGTTAAACTGAAACCAAAGACCAATGGCTGCCCATCTTTACCTTTTCTAGGGCAGTGAAACTACTCTGGATGTACTCTGATGGTGGATACCTGTCATTATACGTTTGTCCAAACTCATAAATGTCCAATACCTAGTGAACCCCAGAGAGAACCCAACTGCAAACTGTGGACTCTGGGTGATAATGACGAGTCATGTAGGTTCATCGACTGTAAGGAACGTACCATTCGCGGGGGATGTTGATGGCGGGGGAGGCTGTGTGCGTGTGTGGGGGCAGGGGGTACATGGGGACTCTGTGCCTTCTACTCAATTCTGCAGTGAACCTAAACCTGTTCTAAAAAATAAAGTCTACTTAAAAGGAAAAAAAAAAAAAAAAGACCAATGGCTGAACAACAGAGCACATTCCCACACCTCCCACCATCCATTTGAACATTTACAGCTCAGAATCACAGAAGATGAAGGTGACTGTCAAGATCTGGTGTGTTTTGAACTAGGAATAATTTACCATTTGGGGTAGGGGATGCTGAGAACATCCCCAGCCAATCTCTCTAGCCTACTCATTATGGAACTACTAACGAGACACGGAAACATGTGCCTGTCAGCTATGAACATGAACCAGCTGATGCATCTATAGACATGAGACACCCAACCTGCCCCACCTGGTGTACAGGACTACTGGAGCAGGGAGGAGATGAGGAGAGGGGAGGAGAGGAGAGGGCTGGTGAGAGGAGCACTTTTCAGAACCTGAAGCAAAGAAAGTTCATGTAAGGGCTCGCTGTGGCCCACCTATGTTTCCACCTCTTTTCTTCCTTGCCCTACCCCACCCCTTATCCTCACAGGTTAACTAATGAAACTGATATCTTGCAGGTTTTTAGCTACTGGAATACCAAATAAGAGATGTGTGTTCAGCCCCAATGAGAATAATATGCATGACCAAATGATCTTTTCTTAATTTTGTGAAAGAAAGAAAATGAAGCAGTAGTGACATAAACCTAATGTGGAAATGTGATGCAGGTTGACAGCTGCCTGTGTGCATTAAGTGGTACCCAGAGCACCCATTCTTCCATAAGGAGAGTGGCCACTCCTGGCCCAGACAGGATCAAGATGGTATAGATTAAGATCTATTCTCCACCAACCCAGATACAGAGCCGATACCACATAGGGAGCGACCAGGCTGGGAAAGCCTATGTCCTCTTTGGCGAAAGATTCTACCTTCTAAGCTAGGAAGTGCCACAGCAGGAATCAGGATGCAGCATTGCTGCACAAGGGTTCGTACTGTAGCAGCTCTGGGGCAAAAACCTGCTCCTACCTCTCCTGATTTACAGCTTCTGAAATTCGTGAGCCATTGGCTCTGACTGCTATAAGTAAGTCATGTAAGGGCTGCACTAGAAGAAATCTTAGAAAAGACCCTTGAGTCTTGCTCTTTTCTGCCAACCCAGCTTTATCCTGTACCCTATGCCATCCCTCAAATGGACAAGAAGTACACACTCCATTTCACTCTCCTCTGTTTTCAAGCAAGAAATCCATGACACAGTCTAATGATCAGCACAGAGACTGACAATGCCATTAAGACTGATATGATCAGCTTGGTGCTTTGTGACCACCTAGAGGGGTGGGATAGGGAGGGTGGGAGGGAGAGAGACGCAAGAGGGAAGAGATATGGGAACATATGTATAACTGATTCACTCTATTATAAAGCAGAAATTAACACACCATTGTGAAGTAATTATACTCCAATAAAGATGTAAAAAAAAAAAAAGACTGATATGAACTTCATTGGTTCAAGATGGCGGAGTAGAACAACGTGTGTTCACTCCCTCTTGCAAGAGCACCGGAATCACGACTAACTGCTGAACAATCATTGACAGGAACTGGAACTCACCAAAAAAGACAGCCCACATCCAAAGACAAAGGAGAAGCCACGTTGAGATGGTAGGAGGGGCGCAACCACAGTAAAATCAAATCCCGTAACCGCTGGGTGAGTGACTCACAGACTGGAGAACACTTATACCACAGAAGTCCACCCACTGGAGTGAAGGTTCTGAGCCCCACGTCACGCTTCCCAACCTGGGGGTCCGGCAACGGGAGGAGGAATTCCTAGAGAATCAGACCTTGAAGGCTAGTGGGATTTCATTGCAGGACTTCGACAGGACTGGGGGAAACAGAGACTCCACTCTTGGAGGGCACACACAGAGTAGTGTGTGCATTGGGACCCAGGGAAAGGAGCAGTGACCCCAGGGGAGACTAAACCAGACCTACCTGCTACTGTTGCAGTGTCTCCTGCAAAGGCAGGGGGTGCCTGTGGCTCACCATGAGGACAAGGACACTGGCAGCAGAAGTTCTGGGAAGTACTCCTTGGCGTGAGCCCTCCCAGAGTCCGCCATTAGCCCCACCAAAGAGCCCAGGTAGGCTCCAGTGTTGGGTCACCTCAGGCCAAACAATCAACAGGAAGGGAACCCAGGCCCACCCATCAGCAGACAAGCGGATTAAAGTTTTACTGAGCTCTGAGCACCAGAGCAACACCCAGCTCTACCCACCACCAGTCCCTCCCATCAGGAAAATTACACAAGCCTCTTAGCCTCATCCACCAGAGGGCAGACAGCAGAAGCAAAAAGAACTACAATCCTGCAGCCTGTGGAACAAAAACCACATTCACAGAAAGAGAGACAAGATGAAAAGGCAGAAGGCTATGTACCAGATGAAGGAACAAGATAAAACCCCAGAAAAACAACTAAATGAAGTGGAGACAGGTAGGCCACCTTCCAGAAAAAGAATTCAGAATAATGAGAGTGAAGATGATCCAGGACCTCGGAAAAAGAATGGAGGCGAAGATCGAGAAGATGCAAGAAATGTCTAACAAAGATCTAGAAGAATTAACGAACAAACAAACAGAGATGAATAATACAATAACTGAAATGAAAAATACACTAGAAGGAATCAAGAGCAGAATACCTGCGGCAGAAGGACGGATAAGTGACCTGGAAGACAGAATGGTGGAATTCACTGCTGTGGAACAGACTAAAGAAAAAAGAATGAAAAGAAGACAACCTAAGAGACCTCTGGGACAACGTTAAACGCAGCCACATTCGCATTATAGGGGTCCCAGAAGGAGAAGAGAGAGAGAAAGGACCCGAGAAAATATTTGAAGAGATTATAGTTGAAAACTTCCCTAACATGGGAAAGGAAATAGCCACCCAAGTCCAGGAAGTGCAGCAAGTGCCATACAGGATAAACCCAAGGAGAAACATGCCGAGACACTTGTAATCAAATTGGCAAAATTTACAGACAAAGAAAAATTATTGAAAGCAGCAAGGGAAAAACAACAAATACTGTATAAGGGAACTCCCATAAGGTTAACAGCTGATTTCTCAGGAGAAACTCTACAAGCCAGAAGGGAGCGGCATGATATACTTAAAGTGATGAAAGGGAAGAACCTACAACCAATATTACTCTACCTGGCAAGTATCTCATTCAGATTCGATGGAGGAATCAAAAGCTTTACACACAAGCAAGAGCTAAGAGAATTCAGCATCATCAAACCAGCTCTGCAACAAATGCTAAAGGAACTTCTCTAAGTGGGAAACACAAGCGAAAGGACCTACAAAAACAAACCCAAGGGCTTCCCTGGTGGCGCAGTGGTTGAGAATCTGCCTGCTAATGCAGGGGACACGGGTTCGAGCCCTGGTCTGGGAGGATCCCACATGCCGCAGAGCAACTAGGCCCGTGAGCCACAACTACTGAGCCTGCACATCTGGAGCCTGTGCTCCACAACAAAAGAAGCGCAATAGTGAGAGGCCCGCACACCGCGATGAAGCTTTAAATGACACAACAGACCAGATAGAATTAATTGATATTTATAGGACATTCCATCCAGAAACAGCAGATTATATTTTCTTCTCAAGTGCACATGGAACATTCTCCAGGATAGATCACATCTGGGGTCACAAATCAAGCCTCAGTAAATTTAAGAAAACTGAAATAATATCAAGCATCTTTTCTGACCACAACACTATGAGATTAGAAATCAATTACAGGGAAAAGAATGTAAAAAATACAAACACATGGAGGCTAAACAATACATTACTAAATAACTAAGAGATCACTGAAGAAATCAAAAAGGAAATCAAGAACTACCAAGAGACGAATTACAACAAATATACGACGATCCAAAACCTATGGGATGCAGCAAAAGCAGTTCTAAGATGGAAGTTTATAGCAATACAAGCGTACCTCAAGAAACAAGAAAAATCTCAAATAAACAATCTAACCTTACAACTAAAGGAACCAGAGAAAGAAGAACAAACAAAACCCAAAGTTAGTAGAAGGAAAGAATACATAAAGGTAAGAGCTGAAATAAATGAAATAGAAACAAAGAAAACAATAGCAAAGATCAATAAAAGTAAAGGCTGGTTCTTTGAGAAGATAAACAAAACTGATAAACCATTAGCCAGACTCATCAAGAAAAAGAGGGAGAGGACTCAAATCAATAAAATTAGAAATGAAAAAGCAGAAGTGACAACAGACACCGCAGAAATACAAAGCATCCTAAGAGACTACTGCAAGCAACCCTATGCCAATAAAATGGACAACCTGGAAGAAATGGACAAACTCTTAGAAAGGTATAACCTTCCAAGATGGCTTCACGGGTGAATTCTATCAAATATTTAGAGAAGAGCTAACACCCATCCTTCTCAAACTCTTCCAAAAAACTGCAGAGGAAGGAACACACCCAAACTCATTCTATGAGGCCACCATCACCTTGATACCAAAACCAGACAAAGATACTACAAAAAAAGAAAATGACAGACCAATATCATTGATGAACATACATGCAAAAATGCTCAACAAAACACTAGCAAATGAAAACCAACAACACATTAAAAGGATCACACACCATGATCAAGTGGGATTTATCCCAGGGGTGCAAGGATACTTCAATATACGCAAATCAATCAATGTGATACATCGTATTAACAAACTGAAGAAGAAAAACTATATGATCATCTCAATAGATGCAGAAAAAACTTTTGACAAAATTCAACACCCATTTATGATAAAAGCCCTCCAGAAAGTGGGCACAGAGGGAACCTACCCCAACATCATAAAGTCCATATATGACAAACCCACAGCAAACATCATTCTCAATAGTGAAAAACTGAAAGCATTTCCTCTAAGATCTGTAAAAGAATGAAATTAGAACACTCCCTAACACCATACACAAAAATAAACTCAAAATGGATCAGAGGCCTAAATGTAAGACCGGACACTATAAAACTCTTAGAGGAAAACATAGGAAGCATACTCTTTGACATAAATCACAGCAAGAACTTTTTTGATCCACCTCCTAGAGTAATGGAAATAAAAAAAAAAAAATAAACAAATGGGACCTGATGTAACTTAAAAGCTTTTGCACAGCAAAGGGAACTACAAACAAGACCAAAAGACAACCCTCAGGGGCCTTCCTGGTGGCGCAGTGGTTGGGAGTCCGTCCCCAAAAAAAAAAAAAAAAAAAAAAGAAAAAAAAAGACAACCCTCAGAATGGGTGAAAATATTTGATAACAAATCAACAGACAAAAAGATTAATCTGCAAAATATATAAACAGCTCATGCAGCTCAATATTAAAAAAAACAAACAACCCAATCCAAAAATGGGCAGAAGACCTAAATAGATATTTCTCCAAAGAAGACATACAGATGGCCAAGAAGCACATGAAAAGCTGCTCAACATCACTAATTATTAGAGAAATGCAAATCAAAACTACAATGAGGTATCACCTCACACCAGTTAGAATGGGCATCATCAGAAAATCCACAGACAACAAATGCTGGAAAGGGTGTGGAGGAAAGGAAACCCTCTTGCACTGTTGGTGGGAATGTAAATTGATACAGCCACTATGGAGAACAGTATGGAGGTTCGTTAAAAAACTACAAATAGAATTACTACATGATCCAGCAATCCCACTACTGGGTATATACCTAGAGGAAACAATAATCAAAAAGACACATGCACCCCAATGTTTACTGCAGCACTATTTACAATAGCCAGGTCATGGAAGCAACCTAAGTGCCCATTGACAGACGAATGGATAAAGTTGTGGTACATATATACAATGGAATATTACTCAGCCATAAAAAAGAACAAAACTGGGTCATTTGTAGAGATGTGGATGGATCTAGAGACTGTCGTACAGAGTGAAGTCAATATATACACTAATATGTATTAAATGGATAACTAATAAGAACCTCCTGTTTAAAAAAATAAAATAAAATTCAACAATTCACAAAATAAAGACTGACATGGACTTCAGAATTCGACAGCCTGGTTTTGAATACCCGTCCACCCCTTACCTTAGCAAACTGCTTAACTTCTCTGTGCCTAATTTTCTATGTAAGATAGGAAAGATAACTGCATCTAGCTGCTAGGGTTGTTGTAAGGATTAAATGAGCTAATCTATTTAAAGAACTTAGAAAAGTCCCTAGTACATGGTGAGCAAGAATAAATATTACCTGAAATCACCATCATCTTTCCAGCTCCCATTTGTCAAGAAGTGAAAAACTCTATCTTTGGTCTCCCTCTGGGATGGAGATAAAGTTGACATCCAAAACAGCACTGATTAGGTGACACAGGACATACACTTTGTAGGAGTCTGAATGAGGAGGGAGAAACAGAGCAGAAAGAGCTGGGGAAGGTTCACGGAGAAAGGAGGTTGCCATGGGGCCTTGTACAAAGGCAGCATTTGGATGGATGGATGGATGCATGGATGCATGGATGGATGGATGGATGGAAAGACAAAAGAGAGACTGAACAATTCATTTTCTTTCAAAGATTCTTTGGGGGATGGGGCATCCTTCTGTTGTCTATAAGGCATGAAACTTTAAAAAGCTCTTCTCTCAATGACCTCTCTGGAAAATTTTTACATTTAATACAGGCCCAACTGCAAACACCCAGGGTGAATTCCCACAGAAGCAGTCTCTTCCCCCACCCTCCATCTCGTCAACACTGTAAATAGAACTGCCCTGTTACTACAAAGAAGGGTGGTAGCTTCCATGCAAACTATATATTTGATTAGGATCTGAACTCTTTGTTGAACCATGAATTCAAAATAATTTAGGTGATACATATAAATTTAATTTCTTTGTTCAAACTCCACATCTGAAATGATGCCCTGCAAATGTGAAACTCTCACTGTGGTCTACAAAATAAGTCTCCTTCTAACTCGTCTATACTGTGCGGAAATAATCTTCAAGGAAAGAAATAAACCTATTTTAAAAACAGCTGAGTCCTTTAGATCATATACCCTAACCAATTTATGGAGATAAATGGAATTCAGTATTAAAGAAATATATTTTTTCCACTCCTCCAGAAAATGTAAATTCCAGCTACAAAATGGAAAGAAAAAGACAAAGAAATCAAGAATAAAGCAGCACAGAAAGAAAGCCAGAAAAACCAATTCAAGGACAACTGAAGAACCCCTGACTTATTGTCCTTTCCTGCCTCATCCTCTCACCGCCATTTTCCCCCACTGACCCAAAGGCATTGTATATAAGAATATCATAGAGGAGAGGAACCCAGGGGAAAAAACTGCCAAAGAAGACAGAATGCATTTCCACCATCCGGAATCAGAGAAGGCATAGTTCTCTATGGAAACAAACCCCTCTTTCTATAGTGGGGCAGTGTCCACTACTGGCCATCTTTCCTGCATGGCACATACCATTTCAATAACTCTCATGTTAACCCTGAGCTAATCACCAAGATGGACAAATGAAAAATTAACAAAGGAGAAAGACCAAGAAAGGGAAAACAAAGTTACACTGTGAGTGATTGCTTGTGTCCTATTAGTATAATGAATACAAAATACCTTGAAAAAATGCATTAGGCAGATATTGGCTTATGATGTGGTCAATATCACGATTTATTTAACTCTGGGGACAACAGATCTTGATATTGACTGAAAACATAAGTCAATATGTGTACTGTTGTGTGCATCCTACTACAAAAATGAGGTTTTTAACTTTAATAGCTCCTTTTGCACAGAGGAAAAATAAAAGAACTCTCTCAAAGGCCCTCAAATCATCATCACACCAACATGCTGGGAAGGGATTCACTGCCTGGCTCAGCAACTCAGCATCACTGGCTGAGGACTGGTCAGTCAGTCAATTAATATCATAGACGAATTGTTGATCCTGTTTCTTCACCTCTCCTGTATCCACAATCTTTGATGTTCACCCTATGCAAAGCACACAAAGCAAAAGCCACTCCTTGACCTGGGGCTTAGCTTGTGATATTTTAGCCAATGGAATACAAACAAAATTGAGTTTGCCAGTTTCCAGTCTAATCATTAATAGGCATCTTATGTTCTGCTTGTTTTCTTGTGACTCTGCCATCACAATTAAAAGAGCTTCCCTTCGAACAGATCCTATCTCTTTAGCCTGAACCCTGAAATAAGTCCACATGAACAGACCACAGTCCATGCGACAGTGTGGAGCCAAGCCCGGCTGGACCTACAAGTGGAAGCAGAGTTACCCATTCAAGCTCAGCCTAGATCAGGGCCTCTCAAGTCAATCTGCAGCTTTGTGAGAGATCAGTGCTTACTGCAAAGGCCACTGAGTTGCGGTGGTTGGTTGTTCTGCAACAGTAGCTGACTGATACAGTCAGCATTCACTAAGTAATCATTATTCACAGACCACTATACTTACTCCCTTGTGGGGTCTTCAGAGAAAGTTGGAGATACAGGCCCCGACCCTAAGGAACTCACAGTATGATAGGGGAAGAAGGCACCCACATGATGGACTGTCTCCCCTTAAGAGTATGTTCCATGTAACCCAGACAACTGTCAGACATCTCCCCATCCTTTAGCCAGGGGTACTAACTTCCCTGAATGCACATATACCCAGAAGTTGGACTCAGCACACTTACTAGTTTCCAATAAAAATACAGCAATTCCCAGCATTAGGGATATTTGTAGTTTGGGTTTTGTTTTGTTCTGAAGATCAGGGAGACTTCATGGGAATGCTATATAATGTTGCACATAGCACTCTAAATGCTTCATTTTCTCCAAATTTCTTCTCAGTGATAACATAATTCTCTTTCCCCTCTTCAGTGACCCAGTGGCCAGCCTCCCCAGTAAATCCTTTATCCTTCCAGATCACTCTTAAGAGCTCCAAGGTCCTTACTAAGCAGAAAAATTCAACTATGCTCCAGTTTATACCTCTGACCTTATATTATCCAACTCATTCTGTTCTTAGCAAATACTGGGCCTTACACAACAGAACTACCCTCTTCAGAAGGAAGTTCAACTATATGAGAAGATTCTTTGGTGTCTCAAGTCCCACTCCAAGTGGCTGATCGAAGTCTTTTTTTTAAAATATGTATATAAAACCATCCAAAGTAATTCTGATGATTGAAATTGTCCTTATATCATTATAATCATTCATTAATTTTTAATGCATATTTATTGAACCAGTCACTGTTCTAAAGGCTGAGAATTCAGCTGTGAACAACTCCTTGACCTCGTTGAGTGTTATCTCAAGAGCAAAAGCCAAACATTAACAATTAAACTCACAAATGAAAGTCATGTTGGGCAGCGGTAAGTACTATGAAGATAATTAGCCAAGAATAAGGGGATCCACATGCTATTCTAGACAGGGTGAGCAGGGAAGGCCTCTCTAAGGAGGTGACTTTTGAGCAGTGACCTGAATTGAGCCTAAATCTCTTGAGTGCTTACTTAGTTCATCCAGCCAATAAGTATTTATCACGTACCTGCTGTTCTGAAAGGTTAATGTTTGGTTGCTGAGGGAAACAGAGAAGAATCATAAGTGGATACACTCCTCGAGGAGATTTAGTCAATAAAAGAGATAAGGCACACATTAAAAAAAAAGAAAGACATGGGGGACTTCCCTGGTGGTGCAGTGGTTAAGAATCCACCTGCCAATGCAGGGGACACAAGTTCGAGCCCTGGTCCGGGAAGATCCCACATGCCGTGGAGCAACTAAGCCCGTGAGCCACAACTACTGAGCCTGCACTCTAGAGCCCACGAGCCACAACCACTGAGTCCGTGTGCCACAGCTACTGAAACCTGCGTGCCTAGAGCCCATGCTCCGCAACAAGAGAAGCCACCACAATGAGAAGCACACGCACCGCAATGAAGAGTAGCCCCCGCTCGCTGCAACTAGAGAAAGCCCGTGCGCAGCAACAAAGACCCAATGCAGCCAAATAAATTTATTTAAAAAAAAAAAAAAGGCAAACTATAGGTTTCCCCCACTACTTGAAAGTAGTGTTCCTATGAAATCTTTCGTAACTTGAAATAGTGTAAAGAGAAGAAGCAATTACCTTAGGGTACATCTTGCTAATGAATGCACAAAATAAATCAAGATAATGCACAGATGCTCACAGACACAGCTCAGAGCTATGGAGGCTGGATGCTGAGATGCTGACTATAGCTCCTGGGGAAGGAGCTTGTGGTGTGCTGCCTTTATAACAACTCCTGCAAAACCAATACTGAACGCTATTTTCCCTTTATGCCTTTTTTTGTAGTAGGAAAATTCCTCTTCCAATTTCTTTCAGTTAATGAAAACAGGTCCTAATGTAGATCTTTCATAAAAGCAAAGTGGCATAAATTTTTGAAAAGCAGGGGATACCTGTTTACTTTGAGATAGAAAATAACATGTGCTGTGTAGATAGGATACCAGGGAGATTTGGAGGAATGAGAAACCACACCATAAGAAATCAATAGATTCTTTTAAAATTATATATATATATATATATAT